>NC_092388.1:9093301-9400072 GCF_030028105.1 Mobula birostris
CTCTTACTTAGAAGAAAGATTGAATGTATTCCTCATTAAGCAATATAAAAATTATTCCTGGAAGATCACCTAACCAGTGACAGGCCTACCTTTCTTTAATGAAGAAAAATAGTTTCAGCTTTCTTCAATAGAAGACCAAACAATCTTTCTCTACCAGACGATGCTACTGAGAGTCAAACAGATATTGCAATTGTCAGGACTTTTACCCACTCAAGATTATGTACCATTCTTTTCCTGGTGAGACTGAATCAAATTTACATAATTCAATTCAACAATTTGCAATGTCAGGAATTTGAATTCACACCCATTGGGGAACAACATTAATACAGTATACGTTCCTTGTTCCATATATTTGTAGATGTGCCCATACAAAGTGAGGACACCTCAAACATTTATTATGGAGGTAAATCGAAGATGCTATCTCAGAAGGCAGGCAGGACAAATGGCAGATTCAATTAGCTTTGTGACATTACTAAATACTGCTCTGCATTTTTCCATACACGTACCGAGTTCAGCATCCATTATTAGGGATGCCCACTATCCAGGCCATGCTCTATTCTCGCTGGAGGTATAGGAGCCTTAGTCCCACACCAGGTTCAGGGATAGTTACTACCTTACAATCATCAAGCTCCTGAACCAGCATGGATAACCGCTCACCTCAATTCCACAAGCTACGGACTCACTTTCAAGGTCTCTGTAAGCTGATATACTCAGTATTATTTATTTATTACATTTTTTATTTGCACAATTTATCTTCTATTGCACATTAGGTGTCTGTCAGTCTCTAAATTAAAAACTATATTTGATACATATGAAAAATATCTTGGATACTTCTCTATTTATGAATTCATAATATTTTGTTTATGGATTCTTTTTCCTTGTGTTATGTATATGGGATTTTATTCATAATTCACTGTGACACTGAAAATAAATACTCATATTATTTATTACATCCCAGTAAACATAGATGAATATTAAAGACATCAATCATTATGATGAGATATTCTATTAATTCAACACAGTGGAAAAAATACGTTCAGCTGTGCGCTCCCAGTCCTCACCATTCTATTCTTTTTACTGTCTAATTTTCACTATATCTGGAAGGGCCTGTTATCATTCTGTATCTCTCAATAAATAAACCTGGAACACAGCAACCCTGTTCTTCCAGTTAAGATGGTGCTGAGGTATGGTCTCCATCGAAGTTGTCATTCAGTTTTTTTTTAGGCTCGTGGTGATTGCTATCAGAACAAAGAGGGGAGTTAGAGGTCAGGTTCGGGTTTAGGGACAGGGATGTGGGAGAGTTGGAGGTCCATAAGACATTGGAGCAAAATTAGGCCATCTGGCCCATCAAGTCTGCTCCGCCATTCAATTATGGCTGATCCTTTTTTCTTAATCTCCTCCTCAACCCCAGTTCCCTGCCTTCTCTCTGTAACCTTTGATGCCATGTTCAATCAAGAACGTACCAACCTCTGCCTTAGATACACCCAACGACCTGGCTTCCACAGCTGCATGTGGCAACAAACTCCACAAATTCACCACCCTTTGGCTAAAGAAGTGTCTCCGCATCTCTGTATTGAAAGGGCATCCCTCTATCCTGAGGCTGTGCCCTCTTGTCCTAGATTCCCCCACCATGGGAAACATCCTTTCCACATCTACACTGTCTAGGCCTTTCAACATTTCAAAGGTTTCAATGAGATCCCCCCTCATCCTTCTGAATTCCAGCAAGTACAGACCCAGAGCCATCAAAAGTTCTTCATTTGATAACCCTTTCATTCCTGGAATCATCCTGTGAACCTCCTCTGGACCCTCTCCAATGCCAGCACATCTTTTCTAAGATGAGGGGCCCAAAACTGCTCACAATACTCAAGGTGAGGCCTCAGCATCACATCCTTACTCTTGTATTCTGCACCTCTTGAAATGAATGCCAACATGGCAATTGCCTTCCTCTCCACCAACTCAACCTGCAAGTTAACCTCCAGGGTGTTCAGCACAAGGACTCCCAAGTCCCCATGCATCTCAGATTCCTGGATTTTCTTCCCGTTCAGAAAATAGTCCGCACATTTATTTCTACTACCAAACTACATGACCATGAATTTTCTAACATTGTATTTCATTTGCCACTTTCTTGCCCATTCTCCTAATCTGTCTAAGTCCTTCTGCGTCCTACCTGTTTCCTCAATGCCACCTGCCCTTCCACCAATCTTCATATCATCTGCGAACTTGGCAACAACACCATCTATTCCATCATCTAAATCAGTTATATACAGCATAAAAAGAAGTGGTCCCAACTGTGGTAAACCATGTATATATGTTGTAACTCGGTTACCTGTCTGGACGCACCCCTCTGCTGACTGCCCCTGTGGCTCCTCCCACAGAGTCCTGTATAAAGGTGTTTGTCTTGCCCCTCCCCCTCAGTCCGGGGGCAGACACTCACTGTGGAGGTCGTATTGTACAGCGAATAAAAGCCTTTCAGTATTTTACCAAACCTCAGTCTTTTGGAGTAATTGAAGGTGCTTCACCGACACTGAGCCCTGCAAAACACAGGTCAAGCCAGAGTCTAGGCCTCTGCCCCGCACTCAAAGGCCAATGAAGTGGCCATGCAACGACAGACATCAGTAGACAGATGATGGACTGGCAAGCACTGTGGATGAAGCCCAATGATGGTGAGGGTGGCTCCCAGGTCGGAATGTTCCAGGAATGGAGGTTTGTGCCGACAGGCGGCATGAGGGCCGGTGACCTCCTAGGTCAGCGAGTCAGTGACTCCACAATTTGAGGCCTAGAATTCGGGGGTCACATCTTTAGCAAATCCAGAGTTTGAGGCCTGAAGTTTGGGGTCCTGCCATCAGTGAGTCTTGGGGTCAATACGGAAGATCAAAAGACTGAATGCCAAGGACCAAAGTCAGTCAGTCTGGAAGTTGAGCATCGATGGCTGAAGCCCTGGGTCTACAAGTCTGCTGGGGAAGTTGAAGGCCCGATGTCTCCAAATTCATGAGTCCAATGGAGGCTGCAGGCAGCCTGTTCTGAGGGCTGGAGGACTAACTTTGTGTGTGAATGGGTAGGTGGGTGGAGAAGGCAGGAAAGGAGCTCGTTTTGCTGGTGTTTTTTCAAAGCTGTTGTTCTGCTGTTGCTTGGGTTGTTTGACTGAGTATTGTGGGAATGCTATATTAGCATCTGTGTAGTAACACTTGCAGGCTGCCCCTAGCATATCCTTTGGTTGTTTTGGTTGTTAACGTGAATGACACACATCACTGAATAGTTTGATATGCATGAATCTGAATCTCCCCACTCTAAAAGGATTTTCTTTACTGAAGAACAGTGGAAACAGACTCCTTATTTTTTTAAAAGACAGAGATAGGTAGATATTTGGCAAGCAAGGAGTTAAAGATTACTGTGGGAAGATGTACTGTAAATGTGTTGTTGAATTTACAGTAAAATAGGTAATGATTTTATGGAATTGTAGAGTTGGCTCAAGGGTTGAAATAGCCTACTGCTGCTTCTAATTGCATTTATTAATGACTCTTGTCGCTTGTTATACCAGTCAAAGTGGATCAGAGCCAGAAGGAAAATGCTCAGCAGGAAGATAATAATGTTCACTGACCAAATTATATTAAATGCTAACTATGTTATGAATCTGTACAGAAGACCATTGTCTTATATATATTTTCCCAGTTTTGTTTTCTGGTGAAGTCAGTAACAGGGGAGTGATGCAGCTATTCATGAAAAGTCAATTAAATAATTTTGAAAATCAAGGCAGTCATTGTAAAATACATTTGTCAAGATACAGTTTTAACTCTATGAATGCTAACCCCAAGGGCATTTGAAATCACAAATGTTTTCATACTGTGGACATTCTACAAATCTAAATGCATATGAATTTAAACTGGAAAGAATGAATGTATTTATACAAGGCACTTATACTTCCTCAAGGCATCACCTACAGCAGAGGTTCCCAAATGTGTTTATGTCATGGACCCTTACCATTAACCGAGGGGTCCATTCAAAGATTCAAAGGGCATTTGTCAAAGAATGCACAGATCATACAAACTTGAGATTTGTTTGCTTATGGGTAGCCATCAACTGAGAAACCCAAAAGAACCCAATTAAAGCAAAAAAAGAATAAAAATAAAAATAACAGACCAGCACTCGATGCGCAAGAGAAAAAAAAACACAAATCATGCAAACAAATGAAGCAAACAACAACATTCCAAATCAAAATAGAGTCCTCAGATCTGAACCCCAAAGCAGCCTGGAGCAGGCCTAAAGCCTCGCTAATCAGTTCATCATATTAGCGGGCACGAAGCACCATGGCTGGGGCAGTTCATGAACCCCTCGCCTAACCAGGTTTCAGATGGTATTTTTATTTTTATTCTTTTTTTTTATTTAATTGGGTTTTTTTTTGGGTTTCTTGCTTTGTGGCTACCTGCAAACAAACAAATCTCAAGGTTGTATAATCTGTATTTTCTTTGATAATAAATGTACTTTGAATTGACTGCTCGGTTCATGGCTTTAAAGACAATTAATTACTTGATATGAAATTAAGAAGTTAAATGCAGCAGTCAATTTGTGAATGGCAAAATCACATAAATAACAATGGTTATCATCATGGGGTTTCTTACCCCATGTAAGATCTTAACAAATCTAGTTTTAGATCTTAACAAATAGATCATAACATGGACAAGATAATGAGAAAATCTGCAAACACTGGAAATCCAAGCAACACATCGTCGCCTCAGTTGGCCACTTTATTAACTCGCCACACACCAACTCGTTTATGCAAGAATCTAATCAAAGTTCAAAGTGTATTTATTTTCAAAGTACATAAAAGTCACCATATTCTATCCTGCCATTCATTTCTTGTTGGCATTCATAGAAACACGATCATGATCAACCAATCATATGGCAGCAACTCAATGCACGGAATCATGCAGACATGTTCAAGAGGTTCAGTTGTTGATCCGACGAAACAGAATGGGGAAGAAATGTGAATTTGTCTGCAGAATGATTGTTGGTGCCAGACTGGGTGGTTTGAGTATCTCAGAAACTGCGGATCTAACAGCAAATTCTTAGTGCATGTAAATGTACATGGTGAATAAATCTGATCCTTGATTAAGCCAGGGGAAATATCTCATCTTCTTCTAGCTTCTCAACCTTATAAGAATGTCATATGTTTCTCATTCTTCTAAATGCAGTGGTAGCTCAGCACCTGCCATTCTTAGCTTTCAGAATTAAAGACCCAGTTTGCCATGCTTTTACTCATTCATTCAGGCTATCCATATCCCCCCACGAAGCAATATCCTTATAAAGCCACCATCACCTAGCATAGTGTCATGAGTAAACCTGTATGACTATCATACTCAATCCACTCATCCTTAAGATTGACATACATTATGAACAGACAAGTCTCAGCAATCATCCTTGCAGTTACCCAACTAAGTTATTCCAGAACCCGCTGACTGTGGTAAGATGGCTTATAAGGTTGAGTTTTGTAAGATCACTGGCTTGATCGCACTGCTACAGAGAGGGGAGACTGCATTTGGATAGCTGAGGAATCGCTCTGCTGCCGGAGAGGGAAAGGCTTGCTGCTGCGCCTAGAGAATGTTCCCAGGTTTTCTGCGTTTTGGATATGGACTTAGACTGTAGACTTCTTTTCAGACTTAGTTATATATATATATATATTCCCTGTTTTTCACCCAATCTTTCTTGTTTTTTGTGTGGGGGAGAGGGGGATTTGGGGGTCAATCTGCTTTTGTTCATTTTTCTTGTGTGGGGAGGAGGGATTTGGGAGTTAATGATCATACTTCCGTTCTTTTCTTTCTTGGTTCTGTGGCTATCTGGAGAAGAAGAATTTCAGAGTTGTATACTTTGATAATAAATGATCCTTTGAAACTACTGCACCTCTTTCAAAACCTTGGGATGCCCCGAATGAAATTTCAGTTAAATAATTAATTTTTTATAAATTCTAAATGTTAACACAGGTGATACTTATTATCACTATTCAGGTTATGTAATTTCACAATACAGAATTCAGAAATCACCTTCCAATATGTTTGAGAAAAGAATTCCCTCCTGTTGTAGGGGAAAGAATAGTGAGGTCTAATAACTAGTCAGTGGCGAGATGGAGATACAGTATGTCTCCACCAATGGAGGTGTAAGGTGCTCCTTCCATCCGTTCACTAGCCTGCAGGTCACTCTTGGACAATGTGTAGCACCTGCTTCGCCCCCTCCCCCCGATCAGGGTGATGTGAAGCCATTGGGAGCAGGTGGTGGATGGTCTTACGAGCAGCTGGTGCATATCACAAGACCCAGTTATGGGACCACTGATGCTAGGCAGACAATCTCTGAAGAATATTGATAATGACTAGAATCACCCATCTTATAAAGACACTGCCCAGAAGAAGGCAATGACAGAACACTTCTATAGAAAATTTTGCTAAGAACAATCATGGCCATGGGACCACTATCACCCACATCATACGACACAACACATGATGATGTTAATGAATAACGAGTAAATAATGACGGAGATTGTGCTAATGTGGTAACAGGGAAATACAGACAAAAGTAGAGACATGGAACACAGCAGCAAGATCTTCACTAATTGTGTTATAGTGTGCACCTATTGTCATAGAAAATTGGATTTGCTGTCAGACCTGTGGATAATCATTTTATTCTGTAATCAGCACATAGTCTGCTACTTAATTAAGTCTTCCTGTAGCCATCATTCTGTTATCAAAATGTAACTTAAATTATAAACACAAGAAATTCTGCAGATGCAGTTATCCGAAGAAACACATACTTAAAATGCTGGAGGAACTCTGTGGAAATAAATAAACAATTGATGTTTTTGGGCTGAGACCCTTTCTTCAAAGGCTTTTCGGACCTACTGAGTTCTTCCAGCATTTTGTACGTGTTACATAATTTAATTACTTACAATTTTCTTTTCCGACACATATTCCGATAATGTGTCTTACCCTTCCTAACTAGAGTAACACATGTTTAGCCCATCTCTTCCTGTTCCTTTTTTCACACAACCTGTTATTCTTCACCATTTCCATTTTCTCTGACTTCCATAAAGGCAGACACACAATGGTTTAATTCCTCTGCCATTGAGAGAAGAGTAAGAATGGCAAATGCAATGTTAGCATTAATTTCGAGAGAACGAGAATAGAAAAGCAAGGATGTAATGCTGAGACTTTGAGGTGTTGATCAGTTTTGGGCCTGATATTGAAAGAAGGATATGCTGTGCTGGTCAGGGTCCAGAGGAGGTTTGCAAGAACGAACCTGGTAATGAAAATGTTCATGTTCGATGGGGGTATACAAAGCACACAGATATTTCAGCATGCTGTTACTGACAAGACAGAACTAAAGTCGACTAAGGCCTTGCTGCAAATTGGGATTTCTTCATTTAAGATTAGGCTTCAAAGTTCAAAATTCAAAGTTAATTTATTATCATATACAACCCTGAGATTCATTTTCTTGTGGGCATTTTGATTAAATCCACAATAGAATAATAACCATAATAGAATCAATGAAAGACCGCAACAGCTCGGACGTTCAACCAGTGCACAAAAGATACCAAACCGTGCAAATACAGAAAGAAAGAAATAATAATTTTAAAATAAATAAATAAATAATAAATATTGAGAACATGAGATGAAGTGTGCATGAAGGTAATAAATCTACTTTGACCTTTTAATTTTGAGCATGGTGACAGGCCAATCCAATCACACCATGTGACCAATTAACCTACTAACCCGTATGTCCTTGACATCTGGGAGGAAACTGGAACACGTGGAGGAAACCCATGAGGTCACAGAGAGAATGTACAAACTGTTTACAGACACTGACAGAACAGAACTTGAGTTGCTGGCGTCCTAACACTAACTGCTACGCTACTCTGCCGTTTTAATAGCAAAACATTAAATGATGTGCAAAATTAACATTATGAAAATATTAACATAACCACAGCTAACAAGAGAATGCAATTAAATGTGGTACAGCACATAAATGGAATAAAACGTTGGCATTAAGGTTTGTGGGGCTAAAGCTTCAAGCAAGCAATACTCCTCTTCTATCTGTGCTGAATGTTAGGTGATCAAATTATCAGAATCAAGTTTAATATCACTGGCAAATTCCGTGAACCTCTGCGGTAATGCCTTCTACAAAGTCTGTTTGGAGTCAGGTCAAATTCATGTTTTGGAATGGCCAGATCAGAGTCCAAACCCAACTGAGATGCTGTGGCATGACCTGAAGAGGGCTGTTCAAGCTAGATATCCCAGAAATATTGATGAACTGAAACAGTTTTGTATGGAGAAATGGTCTAAAATTTCCTCTCACCACTGTGCAAGTTTGATCAGCAGCTACAGGAAACATTTGGTGGAGGTTATTGCTGCTAAAGAAAGTTCTACCAGTTATTAGACACAAGGGTTTGCATACTTTGCCAGCCTGGACTGTGAATGATTGAACAATGTGTTCAATAAAGACATGAAAAGTACAATTGTTTGTGTGTTATGTTCAGGTAGATTGTGTCTGTCTATTATTATGACTTAGATGAAGATCAGACCACATTTTATGAGTAATTAGTGCAGAAAAACAGGTAATTGCAAAGGGTTCGCAAACTTTTTCTTGCAAATATGTATATATTTAATTTAACCTTTTAAAATATATATAAGTAGTACAAAAAGAGAAAAAAAGTAGTGAGGCAGTGTTTGTGGGTTCAATGTCTATTCCGAAATCTGATGGCAGAGGAAGAATCTGCTTCTGAGTCATTGAGTATGTGTCTGCAGGCTCCTGTACCTCAACAATGCAAGAATATCAGAGCAACAGGCTGCCAGAAAGCTATGAAGACTATTAGACTATTTTCAATTAAGTTTTGTATTCAGAATTTATTTCCAAACTTCTTTGTAAAACTAAAATGGTAACTGTTAGATGTGAGTGCAGAAGCTGAAACTTGGAACAGAAAACTACCTGCTAGAGGAACTCAGCGGCTCAAGCAGTATTTGTTGGGGAAAGAAACTGTGGATATTTTGGGTCACAAACCAGCATAATTTTGATGTAGGGTTACATTATTTCATTTCAAAGCTCCTTTGATCATAAGACATAGGAGCAGGATTAGGCCATTTGGCCCATCGAGCCTGCTCTGCCATTCAATTATGGCTGATTTATTATCCCTCTCTGAGATAATTATTGTAATTTAAGATTACTGCTTTATCACTCTCAACAAGAATAGCTTTTCATTCACCCATGGCTTCCAGCTCTTAGTTACTAGTCTAATTACATTTTAGTAGAAATATGAGTTTTATGTCTGGATTGTTACTGGCAACCAAATAAGGGAAAATATTTCAATTCTGGAAACCAAACACCATTTATTACCTGGTTTGATGAAGCCACATAACTGCAATTGCATAAGGTCAATGAAATGCGACAGAATAAATCAACAAGTATAGAGATTTCTGAATCCTGTTCATTTTTCACTGACATGTTGTGTAACGTGTTGCTTAATGGCAGCAGTATAATGCAATACATAAAAAATTACTGTTCGTTATAATAAAACCATAAAATATAAGGAGCAGAAGTAGGCCATTTGGCCCATCAAGTCTACTCTATCATTCCAACATGGCTGATTTATTTTCCCTCCCAACCCCATTCGCCTGCCTTCCCCTTTGACACCCTTACAAATCAAGAAACTATTAACCTTTGCTTTCAATATAACCATTGCCACTTTGACCTTTATAAAATATTGACCAAATCACAATACTTCAACACTTGACAAACAGCACGACAAAAGTGCAATATTTTGGTTCATTACCAAGATGTATGGTGTTAAAAATTCTAATTTTGGTGGTGTACAGTATGTAATCTGAGCAAAAAGAAATAGATTTTACGTATGCATCATAACTGCACATAAAAGAGGGTAATTGCACTGGATGCATTATAATTCTTTTGAAAGAATCTACCAAAGGTTTTTGTTTATTCTCTTGTCAATCACAATGCTAGCTCTTCTCATTGCCGTATCCATCATCATTATGTGCCGTGTCATATGACATCATCATTATGTGCCGTGTCGTATGATGTGGGCAATCATGGTCTTTCCATGACCATGGATTGATCTTGATAATTTTTTCTACAGAAGTGGTTTGCCATTGCTTTCTTCTGGGCAGTGCCTTTGCAAGATGGGTGACCCCAGCCATTATCAATGCTCTTCAGAGATTATCTGCCTGGCCTCAGTGGTCGCACAACCAGGACTTGTGATATGTACCAGTGGCTCATATGACCATCTACTCCCATGGCTTCACATGACCCTGATCGAAGGGCTGAGCAGGTGCTACTTCTTGCCCTACAGGCCAGCGGAGGGAAGGAGTGTCTTACACCTCCTTTGGTAGAGATGCATCTCCACTCCGCTAGACTAATGGCCATACTAAATGTATATTTATTTACTTGCTTACTTAGAGATACAGTGTGGAACAGGCCCATTGGCCCCATGACCTGCGCTGCCCAGAAACCCACCTACTTCACCCTGGCTGGCACCATCTGAAAGGCATTTGTATGTTCTCCCTGTCACTCCATGGGTTTCCTCCACGTGTTCCAGTTTCCTCCCACATTCCAAAGACGTACTGGTTACTAAGTTCATTGGTCATTGTAAACTGTCCGTGATTAGGCTAGGGTTAATACTTGGGTTGCTGGGCAGCGCAGCTCATTGGGCAGAATGAGCACTGTGTCTCTAAATAAATGATCATACAGACATAAGAACATTTCAAACTTAAACATGTTTCACTGTTCATTGTACTTTCGAGAATGCGTAACTGTGAACTGCCAAACAGGAATGTGATTAGCTTTCCAACAGTAAACAGCTTGATACTTCAAATTACCAAATGAGCAGCAACGTGTGGCAAAAATGTATAGCAGCCTGAATAGCTTGCAGGACTTTGACTTACATCAAAAGCCAGCAATATCATAAAGGATCCACCCACCCTGCTCATGGACTGCTTGTCCCACTCCCAGCAGGAAAGAGGGTTCGTAGCATTCACGCCAGGGCCACCAGACTCAAAAACAGTTATTTTCTCCAAGCAGTAAGTGATCAACACCTCCACCAACTCCCAAAACCACTACTTAATCATTTCCTGTCAGTCACATAATGTACAGCTACTCCTGTACCGAACGTTATCTTATGTATCTAAGCTACCTTGTGTATTTACATTCATTATGTTTTTTGTTAAAAATCATTGTGCTCTTTATCTCACTGTGTTTTCTTTGTGTTGCATCGTTTCTGAGTAACAATTATTTTGTTCTCGTTTACGTTTGTGTACTGGAAATGACATAAATAATCTTGAAGTTCTTTGCAAAGTGAATTTCCATTTTCAAATCACAGAACTCTGAGCAATTCCATTATCTATAGAAGTGAGGAGTAAGAGAAGGCAGCTGTTGTGCTTGTGCAGACTTCCAGCATATGCAAGCATATCTACAGTTGCTTTACTCCTTTGTGACAGAAACATTCTCAATCATATAAAGTTTTACTTTCAAACCATTTTAAGTAGATACAATTAAAGACTTTTGCTGCAGAAACATTCTCAATCATATAAAGTTATATTTTCAAATCATTTTTAATTATATACTATGAAAGACCAATTTTTTCAGGAAAACAAACATGAAAACTGAACCCCAATTCTGATATAAAGACAGATATGTAAAGCTTCAAGCATGATAAAGAAACATAAACATGTTTAAAATTCCAGTATATGTTGCTTCTAGATACATCTGTGGTCCTCATATTTTAAATGAAAAACTGCAGTGACAGGGAAAGCAAATTTGAACAACTTCTGATCAGAACATACATTAAGAGCAATAGTCATGCATAGTGGATTTGCTAATTACAAGTGTCAAGTGTCATTGGACAGAGCATTTTTAAAACAACAAATCTATATAAAGAAAAACAGCCTTACCTTAAAATTGTGAGCTTTCTCATAATTGAAGTTGTTCTCATTTTGCTTCAAGGCAGCCCTTCTGACAAGCGAGGTGATCTGTGAATAGGCAAAAAGTTTCAGAGGTTGCCATAACACTGTACTCCTTCTACCCACTTTCATCCCCAGGCTCACAGCCACCATCTCTTGATGTTTTGTATCCTTTTTAGTTTTGTGCATAACAGAGGGATGTGTCAGTTCACTCCCCGACCAGAGTTTCTGAGACGGCATGGCATGAGGGTCTGAGCAACATTCCCTGTCCTCTGCAGTGGAGTTTCTCAAGTTTGCCCAGCAGCTGCTAATGTTAGTAACCAAAGTGGCAGCAGCTGTACTCCATTCGGCCGAGACCTCAGGCATGTGACTTGAATGGGCTGTCTTGTGTGATGGAGGGGACTTGTGCATCTGAAAGAGCCTTTGCTTTAAGGTCTGTGTGAGCACTCGAGACAGACGTGTGCTGCAGACAAAAGCTCACATTCATGAACCCTGCAAAACCTTGGCAACGGTTTCCAGACAGACGCTGAAGAAACTTTAGGCAGGGGGTGGTACCTCTGCACCCTAAGACCACTGCGGATTTCAAAGAGCTGATCCGTTCTGCATGGTACCACATTAAAGAAACCCGCTCAGACAGAACTGGTCAAACACTGCATCCAATTACACAGCAAATCAGAGCCAGGAGTTGTAAGGTCTTCGAATCAACGCATGGAATTAAAGTGTAGCAAAAAAAAAGATACACTCGAGCTAATCTTGCTATATGCAAATCCTTTTTGATATCCTTGGGAAATTAATCACTTATAAAACATGAAATTAGAGGATTAACAGGGCTTTCAATCCTTTTAAAGCCCATTTGAAATGTGCAGTTTTATATGTTAATGCCTGGAGTTATGAAATCATTAACATTTAATAAAATAATGAGCTGCCACAGTAGTGTTGCAGTTAGCCGAACGCTTTACAGCACAAGTAATCAGGGTTCAGTTCCCGCTGCAGTCTGAAAGGAGTTATTTATATGTCCTCCCCGCATGGATTTCTGCCAGATGCTCTGGTTTCCTCCCACATTCCAAAGATGTATGAGTTAGCGGAAGTAACTTGCGGACGTGCTGTGCTGGTACCAGAAGCCTGGCCACACTTGTGGGCTGCCCTCCACGCACGTACTTGGAGTGTGTTGGTCATTGATGCAAGTGATGAATTTCACTGCGTGCCTCGATACAAATGTGACAAATAAAACTAATCTTTAATTCACAAAATTTTACATTAATAGAGATTTTGTACAAAATCAAAGACGTGATGTCAAAAGTACTAAGCACAGTAGTACTGTGGTGCTTTCTCCAAGTCTAAATATTCAGAATAATAATGGATGTAGGATGGGTAAATATAACATTTCCTATGCATATGACTTGTCTAATTGTCTTTTCTAAAACATCAGAACATATGAATTTAAATGTATTGATAAGATTGGTATTGATGCTGTGATAAACATGAGAATAAAATCAGGTTCCGAATCAGATTTTATTTTACATCCTCCAGTTCAAAATTCCTCAATCCAATCTATGATTTCCTTCAATATTAAGTTGTCCATGGATGGATTTTGAGGATTATTGAACATGAAGCACTAAAATTGCACAAACATCGGATTCTTAAGCCTAAAGGTGATCAGAATACCAGAATTGATAAATGCATCAATAGCTACCAAACCATTAGTTCACACTGAAGTACAATCGAGGCACAATCCCAAAATAAAGCTTGATATAGATATGATTCTCAGAGAATTATATTACTTCATTTTAAACAAATTTAATCCCTCACTTTCCTATCTTTCTAAATATTCATTATTGTAACTTAAATTAATGTTTTATGTTGTGCACTGTACTGCTGCCACAAAACAAATTTCATAACATGTTGTATGTCAGTGATGGTAACCCCGATTCCAGTTCTGAAAGTGAACTGTTAGGTTATTATTTTCTGAGCTCGAGACAGTGGAACTGCCGCAGTGCAACGGATTTTCCACATTAAAGACTTTCCTGAACACGACGGACACCAGCACAATGGCACAACCAGCAAAATCAACCAAACACGAGATACAAGAGGCGGAACCACGAGACTGCAGATGCTGAAATGCACGCCAAGAAACAAACAGCTGGAAAACTCTGAGGGTCAGGCAGCATCTGGGGAGGGAAATTCCCAGACTGATACCTTTCATCTGGACTCAAGAGGCTGCCTGCTTACAGATATGTCATATTTTTATCCCTCATGCACTGTGAGGTGAGGGCATGTGCTTTATCTCAGTTTACTGAAGGCCATGAGCACAAAGGCAACATGGGGGAATCTACTGTTCATTTGGACCATATGCACCTTGTCATACTACTTTCCTTGACAATTCCCTAGGTTGTGCTGATAGTGTGAACTTGCCAGGCATCAGACTTCACTGCATCGTCCAAAGCTCAATTATTTGGGAAAAATAAACATCTCAGAGTGTGTTCTTTCAACAACAGCTTTTAGCAAAACAAAGAACTATTCAGCTTCCAAATAGCAAAATTCTCTGATTTTATGATTCAGTACAAACAAGTTTTTTTGACAGATTCTGAAAATCAGCACCATATTTATTTACTTATCTTATTAAGAGATACAGCATGGTAACGTGCTCTTGAGGGCCCACACCACCCAATTACCTCCATGTGACCAACTAACTATGAATCCCTACGTCTTTGGAATGAGGGAGGAAGCCCATATAGTCATGAAGAGAAAGTACAAGCTTCTTACAGAGAGCAGTGGGAACTGAGCCCAGATTGCCGGCACTGAAAGAGCATTATACTAACAGCTACGCCACCACGCTATCCCACAATGTTCTGTTGCTTTTTACTTACACAGTCACATCTCTCAGCCGTGATACTACCGCAGTGCCCGGCCATGCATTTATTTATTTTATTTAGAAACACAGCACGGTAACAGGCCCTAATGAGCCCAAGCCACTCAACTACATGCATAACCTGCAGGAAACGTGCCATTGAAAATCCATGCTGGCATGAGGGAATGTACAAACTCCTCTAGTCAGTACCAGGAATTGAACCCAGGTTGTTGGTACTGTGATAGTGTTAATCGTGCCACCCCACGGTATTCTGTTGCATTTTACCTACACGGTCAAATCACTTAGCTGCGGTATCTGTATGATAGAGTGTTTGAAGGTCATTGTTTGCACCTCAATAATACAAATTTACTTCCAATATGAACAGCTGGCAAATTCAGTTTTTAATTGTAACTTCCTTCTGATATTTAAACTAATGGAAATGGTTAAGTATAAGCAATGAAGGAACTGGACCAAGAAAAATATTCATGTTCTTATATATCACAGATTACATCCTGTAAGCTTACTCATTCAGCCTGTTGATTCTGGGCAAGCTCTCAGAAGCATCCCATGTAGAGTATCCCATTGATAGAACATAGACCAGTACAGCACAGGAACAGGACATCTGGCCCACAATGTTGTGCTGAACCAAATAAATTAATCAAATGGCCAACTATACTACTCCTCTGCCTACACAATGACCGTATCCTTCCATTTTCCTCACCTTCATGTGCCGATCTAAATGTCTCTTAATAGTCTCGAAAGTTTCTGTCTCGACCACCACCAAAGGCAGCACATTCCAAGGACCCACAGCTCTCTGTGTAAAAAAAGTTGGCCTTCACGTCTCCTTTGAACTTATGTCCTCTCAACTTAGGAGAAAGACACTGTCTGCTCTATCTAAGCCTCTCATCATCCTATAACTCTTCATCAGGTCTCCCCTCTGCCTCCACCGCTCCAAAGAAAACAGACCAAGCTATAATCTCTCATTATAGCTCATCCTTCTAATCCAATCAACATCCTGGTAAACCTCCTGCACCCTCTCCAAAGTCTTGACATCCTTCCTATAAGGGGCTGACCAGAACTGTATGCAGCCCAACTAAAGCTGCATCATAACTTCCCGATTTTTGAACTCAATGCCTATACTAATGCAGTCAAGCATGCCATATGCCTTCTTAACCACCCTATCAATCTGTGTAGCTACTAAGACCTTAAACCCCAAGTTCCCTCTGCTCATCTACACTCTCAAGGATCTTGTCCTTAACAACGTACCGTCTCTTTCATCCATTTAACTTTCCTGCAACCTCTTGTATATATATCCATCATCTAGTCCCTAGTTCCCTTTCCGTCCAACTACATCAGGAGAATGTTACATCAGTCAATTATCTATCAGTCAGTATATCATCAGCACATGGGAGGAATCTGAAGCACATGGGGAAACTACATGATCATAGGGATTATGTACACAGTTACCAACCAAAGTTCAAAGTAAATGTGTATTCAAAAGTACCTATGTGTTGCCATATACTACCTTGAGGTTTATTTTTGTGCAGGCGTTCACAGTAGAGCAGAAAGATACAAGTGAGTCAATGAAGAATTACAAAGACTGACAAACAGTCAATGAGAAAAAGACAAACTGCACAAATACACAAATAATACTGAGAACATGAGTTGGAAAGTTCTTGGAAGTGAGTCCATAAGTTGTGGAATCAGTTCAGTGTTGGAGTGAGTAAAGTTTCAAAAAACTTAAAAGGTTCTGGTGTGTCACAATTAACCAGCACTGTATTTCATGGTGCTGAAGCATTCAGTAACATACATTTCCTTCTACAACTTAATTCGGATAAGCTGTACTCAAAGTTTAAACTTCAGAGTTCAAAGAAAATTTATTTTCAAAGTTCGTATGTTGCCTATTTGAGATTCATTTTCTTGCGGGCATTCACAGTAGAACAAAGAAGTACAAAAAAATTGATGAAAAACTATAAGACTGAAAAGCAATGTGCAAAAAGAACAAGCTGTGCAAAATAAATAATAATAATAACAACAACAAATAATACTGAGAACATGAGTTGTAGAGTCTAACCTAGATCTCTGGAACAGTGAGGCAACAGAACTTCCTTCTGCATCACTCAGCAGTGGAACAAAAGCAACTTGTAACATTTTATTTGGCTTTGTCATGTTTTAGTTTGGAATTTAGAATACATACTTAGTGCATAAATGAGGAAAAGCAAAGTTTTACAGAATAGTTTCTACACAAGAGGGCACAGTTTTAAGGCGCTTTGAAGTAGGTACAGAGGAGATGTCAGGGCAAAGTTTTTTTTTTGCGCAGAAAGTGGCGAGTGCGTGGAATGGGCTGCCGGCAATGGTGGTGGAGGCGGATACAATAGGGTCTTTTAAAAGACTCCTGGATAGGTACATGGAGCTTAGAAAAATAGAGGGCTATGGGTAACCTTAGTTAATTTCTAAAGTAAGGACATGTTTGGCACAGCATTGTGGGCTGAAGGGCCTGTATTGTGCTGTAGGTTTTCTATGTTTCTACTAACATTTTTTGTTTACAATGTCATTCATTTACATACCAGTTTCCTTTTTAAAAAATTCTGAAGGAATAATAATTTGTATGAAGTTTTGTTGAATTCACCTAAATATGTGTTGATAAATTTGTCTCTTATGTCTTGGCATTGAGCCAAAGTAAAATAAAAAGTTCCAGAGCCTCATGTGCTCCAGGGCAATGGAAGATTACTGCTTAATCATTCTCAACAAGAATAGCTTTTCATTCACCCATGGCTTCCAACTTTTATTTATTACACTTAATTAAGTTTTGCTAGAAATATGAGTTTTATGTTTGTGTTGTTGCCGGCAACCAAATTAGGGAAAACATTTCAACTGTGCGAACTAAACACCATTTATTACCTGGTTTGATGAAACCACATAACTGCAATTGCAACAAGGTCAAATTACTGTGACAGAATAAATCCAACAGAAAAAAGAGATATCTGAATCAGGTTTATTAACACTGAAATATGTTGTGAAATCTGTTGCTTTGTGGCAGCAGTACAATGCAATACATAAAAAATTAAAGTTAGAATAAGACCATAAAATATCAGGACAGAATTAAGCCATTTGGCCCATCGAGTCTGCTCCATCATTTCATCATGGCTGATTTATTTTCGCTCTCAATTCCATTCTACTGACTCATCAAGAATCTACTAACCTACCTTCTAAATATACTCAATGACTTGGCCTCCACAACCATCTGTGGCAATGAATTCCTCCGGCTAAAGATGCTCCCTGTCATCTCCTTTCGAAAGGGACGTCATGAGGCTGTGCCCCAAGCCTAGACTCCACTACTCTGGAAAACTCTCTAGGCCTTTCAATATTTGATAGGTTTCAATGATATCCCCCCCTCATTCTTCTAAACTCCAGCAAGTACAAGCCCAGAGCCATCAAACGCTCCTCATACATTAACCATTTCATTCTCAAGAACTTCCTCTGGACCCTCTGCAATGCCATCACATCATTTCTTCGATAAAGGACCCAAAACTGCTCACAATACTCCAAGTGGCTGCGTGCAATATTGTTCTACGGTGGGGGAGGGGGAAGAAATACAAGATGGCAGGAATTAGGTGGAACGAGGCGAGGGGAAAGGTGGGTGGGTGAGGGAGGTGGGATGAAGTAACAAACTGGGAGGTGATAGGTGGAAGAGGTATAGGGCTAAAGAAGAATGAATTTTACAGGCGAGGAGAGTGGTCCATGGGAGAAAGGGAAGGAGGAGGGGCACCAGGGCAAGAGAGAAGAGGAGAAGGGGCAAGAAGAGGAGAAAGGGTATGTATATTTAAGGCAGAGGTTGATAGATTCTTGATTGGTCAGGGCATGAAGGGATACGGGCGAAATGCTGGAGATTTGGGCTGAGAGAAAAAATGGATCAGCCATGATAAAATGACAGAACAGACTCAATGGGCCGAATGGCCCAATTCTGTTCCTATATCTTACAGTGTATTGAAATGCGGGTGAAAATCAGAGGAACTGGAGGAACTCCTGCCGTCATGGGGAAAATGTACAAACTCCTTACAGACAATGACAGGAACCGAACTCAATCCTCTGATCGCTGCCACTATAGTGTTTCACTAACTGCTATGCTGTCATGCAGCCCGAAGATTTTG
Source organism: Mobula birostris (assembly GCF_030028105.1). NCBI lineage: Eukaryota > Metazoa > Chordata > Chondrichthyes > Myliobatiformes > Myliobatidae > Mobula > Mobula birostris. Next base: position 9,112,249 of record NC_092388.1, read on the forward strand.
TATTTGTTATGTCAGGATACTTAAAGGATAATATTTCATACTTAACATCCGATTATTTTAACCTACATTCACCCGTCACTGAGACTGCAAAGCAAATATTTGTCAAAGACATTATTCACTACCGGGTGGGTGGAGCAGCTTTTCTTGACGTAAATGGCCACTGAGTGTATGTTTGTGGTCACCTGCTGCTGTAGCCCTTCAAGGAACTTCAAGTGTTTTGCGAGGTGTTGTGCATTCTGAGACGCTCTTCTGCACAACACTGTTGTAATGTGTGGTTATTTGAATTATTGCCCATAAGACCATAAGACATAGGAGCAGAATTAGGCTATTCAGCCCATGAAATCTGCTACACCATTCTATCATGCCTGATTCCGGATCCCACTCAACCTCCACCTTCCTGTCAGCTAGAACCAGTCTGGCCATTCTCCTTTGACCTCTCTCATTAACAAGACATTTTCGCTCGCAGAACTTCCATTCATTGGATGCATATTTGTTTTTGTTTTTCATACCATTCTCTATAAACTCAAGAGAGTGTTGTGTGTGTGAAGATCCCAGATCAGCAATTTCTGAGATACTAAACTACCCTGTCTGTCACCAACAATCATTCTATGGTCAAAGTCACGTTTCTTCTACATTCTGATGTTTGGTTTGAATAACAATTGAATCTCTTGACTTTGTTCTGCATGCTATTATGCACTGAGCTGCTGCCATGCGATTGACTGATTAGATAATTGCATTAGTAAACAGGTGTACCTAATAAAGTGGCCACTAAGTGTATACTTCAGTTCCTAAGTATGTTCTTCTAAGTAAGATCCTACATGGCCAACAACAATTGTGTGGTGCTCTTAGACTTCAGTAGCATTAACGAGGAAGCCACCTTTAGACCAGACATGCTCAGCTACTTCCTTTCCTGCCCAAGGTGTTTGTGATTGTACACCTGGAACAACATTTTTTAAAACATGGAAAAAAATTTTATTTTAAGAAAGAGCACAGTTTGTGATCTGAAGTTACTTGCCAAACAAGTATTATTTGGTCTGTCGCACTTGTGAGGCATGAATTTCTGGTTTGGTATTGGGATAATTAGATCAAAGTCTCAGGGATTTAGCTCTCATTTGGTATGAATGGATAATTTCCTCTACCTTTATTGATAAGGAATTTATTACAATCTGGAGCAATACAAAAGATACCCACACAAGAATGTACTGCACTTACAGTAGTGTGCAATCATGACATAAGATACAGGAACAGAGTTAGGCCATTTGGCCCATCAAGTCTGTTCCACCACTTCATCTTAGCTGATCCATTTCTCCTGCCTTCGCCCCGTATCCCTTCATGCCCTGACCAGTCAAGAATCTATCAACCTCTGCTTAGTATTTCATGCTTTACAATTTTCCTTGTTTTTTTGGGCTCTACTGTGAAAAGACGAGCATGTGATTCACAAATGAAAAGTCTCAGTTAAATTGATCAAAGTGGACTGAATACTTTTAAAAGGCACTGTACATGTGACAAATAAAACTAGTCTTAATCCTTATTCTTCCCACCAATCTCATTCATTGCTATCTTTACATTAACCCTCTGACCTTCACTATCTAACTCCAAAAATGTCAGTCTTATCAAAGGCATTACCTCCATGAATTTCCAATCCAGCATAAACTTAGATCTTTCAATACATTGGCCTCCATACTTACTTCATTGGCCAGTATACCATTCCTCCACCCCCACCCCACACACACACACACACACACACACACACAGATCCCTTTGTTTGTCTTCAGATTCTTTTTTAATCAAAACCCTTCTTCTATCCTGCTATTTTCTCAGATCTTTCCTTGCACTGTCAGGCCAAAATTCTACCCTTCCTTCTTACTGTCATGTAAACCACACCCCATGCTAACCACCCGAGCATGAATACAACAATCTGTTCACTCGGATTTCATTTGTTGATATTTGTGCTGTAATGTTCTTTCCTGTACCAAATAAAGTGGCCACTAAGTGTATGTTTGTGGTTTTCTGCTGCTGTAGCCCATCCACTTCAAAGTTTGAAGTGTTGTGCATTTCGAGATGCTCTTCTGCACACCACTGTCGTAACACATGGTTATTTGAGTTATTTTCGCCTTCCTGTCAACTTGAACCAGTCTGACCATTCTCCTCTGACCTCTCTTATTAGCAAGGTATTTTTATCCACAGAACAGCTGCTCACTGGATTATTTTTTTTTCTCTTTCGCCATTCTCTATGAACTGTAGAGACTATTGTGTGTGATAATCCCAGGGTGAACTGTAGTTTCTCAGATACTCCAATCACGCCGCCTGGCACCATGTTCAAAGTCACTTAGATCATATTTCTTCTCCATTCTGATGTTTGGTCTGAACCACAACTGAACCTCTTGACCATGTCTGCATGCTTTTATGCATTGAGTTACTGCCACTAGATTGGCTGATTAGATATTTGCATAAACAAGCAGGTGTACAGGTGTATCTAATAAAGTGGTCACTGAGTGTATGTTTTACTAATGAAAGCTTAGATTCAATTGTATTTTAGATATGACGTGAGACTGTTCAATCCAACTAGATATATGATACAGAAAAAAATAACTGAAACAAAATGTATGGGTCATATTCTGCATGGAGGTCGGTGACCGGTGGTATGCCTCAGGGATCTGTTCTAGGACCCTTACTCTTCGTGATTTTTATAAATGATCTGGATGAGGAAGTGGAGGGATGAGTTAGTAAGTTTGCTGATGACACAAAGGTTGGGGGTGTTGTGGATAATGTGGAGGGCTGTCAGAAGTTACAGCGGGACATTGATAGGATGCAAAACTGGGCTGAGAAGTGGCAGATGGAGTTCAACCCAGATAAGTGTGAAGTGGTTCATTTTGGTAGGTCAAATATGATGGCAGAATATAGTATTAATGGTAAGACTCTTGGCAGTGTGGAGGGTCAGAGGGATCTTGGAGTCTGAATCTATAGGACACTCAAAGCAGCTGCGCAGGTTGACTCTGTGGTTAAGAAGGCATACGCTGTATTCGCCTTCATCAATCGTGGAATTGAATTTTGGAGCTGAGAGGTAATGTTGCAGCTATATAGGACCCTGGTCAGACCCCAGTTGGAGTACTGTGCTCATTTCTGGTTGCCTCACTACAGGAAGGATGTGGAAACTATAGAAAGGGTGCAGGGGAGATTTACAAGGATGTTGCCTAGATTGGGGAGTGTGCCTTATGAGAATAGGTTGAGTGAACTCAGCCTTTTCTCCTTGGAGTGACGGAGGATGAGAGGTGACCTGATAGAGCTGTATAAGATGATGAGAGGCATTGATCGTGTGGATAGTCAGAGGCCTTTCCCACGGCTGAAATGGTTGCCACAAGAGGACACAGGTTTAAGGTGCTGGGGAGAAGGTACAGAGGAGATGTCAGCAGTAAGTTTTTTACTCAGAGAGTGGTGAGTGCGTGGAATGGGCTGCTGGCAATAGTGGTGGATGCGGATAGATAGGGTCTTTTAAGAGACTTTTAGATAGGTACATGGAGCTGAGAAAAATAGAGGGCTATAGGTGAGCCTAGTAATTTCTGAGGTACAACTTGTGGGCTGAAGGGCCTGTATTGTGCTGTAGGTTTTCTACGTTTCTAGGTACTGACAGTATTGCACAAAGTGCTTTCTTTTAATGTGGAATTAACTCACCTTTCCTTAAATCAAAATAAATTATGTGCTGGCAGAAATTTTAAAAATATAGTAGCAAGTGAACCACATCAAGCTGTAGAGAGTCACGCAAGTGCAGATTTTACCAACATGTGAGATGGCTGTGTTCTTTCTCTTCTGTAATACATTCTATTGTATCAGTAAAAGGGCAACTGATTTGTACAGAATTATGCAGTCAGTGAGACGAAATCTAGGTTTACTTTAATCAAAAGGACGAAAATTGATTGTACAAAGACGTATTTAATAAAGTATGAGTCAATCGTGACTGTTCATTTATTTGCTGAAATACAATAAGCCTCGATTTATTTTAATTAGCCACTAACAGAATCCACAAAATCTTATTTTAATTAATTACAATGTGAAGAACTCATCACAAATGCAGCCTCCGCGGCTTTGAGAGAGCGTAAGAGGAAGTGTTTGTGGATCAGAATGCAGTTAATAAACTACAAACGCCTGCAGCTTGTGAAGTGTAGTTATTGTTTTACCGGCCTCTCCCAGTGATCTCTGCCCCCACACCCCCACCCGCCCAAGTTCTGTAAACAGGAGGAAGACCGGTATTTACACACAAGGCGCACACAGCCACTTAAAAATGATATCTGCTGTTCACTCCTACCTTTCATCGTTCAAAAATATCCTACTTTTACCATGGTTTTGCTAAATAATTGAAACTGTTAGGTAGAAAGTCAGGTGAACGGAAATGCAGAGAATTGAAATTTGCTTCAGGATACCTCGTGAGGTTTTATAGCTTACGATTATCTGATTTTATGTTCACCTTTTACAATGCATGGAAACTACAGCGAACTGTCAGGGCAGCAGAAAAGGTCATTGTTCGCAGTCTAACATTACTGCAGGTCTTGGACATGCCCAGGATGAAGAAGTGAGCAGGAAAAAAAAATCATTGCAGACACTACCCACCCAGCAGACTGCCTCTTCCAAAGGCTCCCTGGTTTGTCTTCCCAAAATGCAAATCTTCGCCATCCATCTGCCATTTTTCAGCTGGCCCAGATTCCAGATCCCGCTGCAAGCTTGAATAGTCCTCCTCACAACCACCCTGGTCTTGGTATCAACCACAATTCTGCTGATCCAGTTTACCACATAGTCACATAAATGACAAACAAGATGATAGAAAAATGCAGGTTGGTCTGTAATATAATATGAAGCTTTGCGGGGGATTCTAACAATACCTGCCACGTGGCAGAAGGAAGCCAGTTTTGGGGGGGGGGGGGGCAATGCCAGACAAAACTAAAGCAGGTTTTTAGAAAGAAAAATCCCTTTCTAGTTCCCCTGTGGATCAGGAGTTGTGCTTCTCCATTTCTCTCAGAGTCAGAGCCCTCACCCGTGTTTGTTCAGTGACTCCCTGGCCCCCCTATACATGTGGTGTACATGGATGTTGGTAAGGTACTTGATAAGGTTCTGTATGTTAGGGTCATTCGGAAAGGCGTGAGGCATGAGATTCACTAAAACCTGGCAGTGTGGATTCAGAAACAGCTTGTCCACAGAGGGCAGAAGGTGGTAGTAGATGGCACATATTCTGCTTGGGGTTCGTGACTAGTGGTGTTCTGCAGGGATTTGTTGAGACCCCTGCTCTGTATCATGAGGAAGTGGAAGGGTGAGTTAGCACGCTGGCAGAGGAGCTTCGTGGTGTTGTTGGTAGTGGTTGTCATAGGTTACAGTGGGACATCGATTGGATGCAGATCTGGGCTGAGGAGCATTAAAGTGTGACAAGATGCACTTTGGAAGACAGAGTGAAAGGTTAATGCCAGGGATTCTTGGAGCCATGGAGGAACAGAGGAATCCTGGGGTCTAAGCTGCCACACACGAGTCATGAGGCATGAGATTTATGAAAACTTGGCAGTGTGTACTGCAGTTAGGAGTAAAGAAGCTTTCCTCCTCGGCAAGCAGCAGGAGAGGAAAGCTCTAATTCATGTATAGCCTGAAGAGGTTGTTCAGCTCTCGAATAGTAAAGGTGTCAAAAATTACAGGGAAAAGGCAGGAGAATGGGGTTGCCATGATCGAATGGCGGAACAGCTTCAAGGGGCTGAATGGCCCAATTCTGCTCCTGTGTCTTATGGTCAAGGGCTGGAGAAGGAATCGGATAGGAGAGGAGAGTGGACCATAGTAGGGAAGGAGGAGAGTGAGGAGAACCGGTGGGGAAGTAACAGGCAGGTGCGAAGGAGTGGAAGGTCAGAGTGGAGAATGGTTGTGGGGGGGGGGGGGATATGTTCACTGGAAGGAGAAATCGATGAGCCGCCTATGGTGCTTTCAATATTCTTTGCCGCCAGTGTGGAACAGCTGCTTCTCATTTTAGTGTTTTGTTCCAAGATGGAACTCTCTGTATTGCAAGAACTACTGATTGATAACAAAACCAGAAACTTAATTGTAGAACAGAACAAACAACACCGAAGTACAGGCTGTATCTGCGATTCACAGTAACGTCAGGGAAATGGAACAGGGATTACCAAGGACAGCTAATCGTGCTAGGTACACAACAGCAGCTGAACTTGTGCTTCACCTCAAGGAGTAACTATGTCACATTTTAAAATGACAGATCTTCTATGATTGGATAATATCCAGTTTATGATGTGTTTATGGCTTATTTGCCTACAGTGATGAAGTATCAAAGCAGATTTGTCCTATCACCTGTTAACATTTCGTTAAGAGTATTTTTTCCTGTTGACATTTGAACATTGCCATGATTGGATTCTGTTCAGCAAACTGAGAGACAGACTCATATAAGGTGTTAAATGTGAGAGTGGAGTTATGGCTCTGCAAGGCACTTGCCTCTTCATAAGCTGTATAAAATGACATCTCACTGCCCAGTTCCCGATTCAAATGTACTGAAGAGTTCAAAGTCATTTCATTAATGTAAATATAGACTAATTAGCCATACCAAATCAGGACATGTCTATTTGAATCCAAGTCACTATTTATCAAAGTATATTAGTATTGTAAATTAATCCCCAGCACTGAGAATTAACTTCTAACAGCGCATAACCCAATTCATTCAGCATCTGATTACTGACAAAGAAACAGAAAACTAGAAATTCATCAACACAAGAGATTCTGCAGATGTTGGAAATCCTGGGCTACACACAGACACACACAAGGTGCTGGAGGAACTCAGCAAACACAGGCAGCACCAAGAGAAGGGAATAAACAGTCAATGTTTTGGGTCCAGCCAACTTCATCAGGACTGAAAAGGAAGGGGGGAGAAGACCAAATAAGGTGGTTGGAAAGGAGTACAAGCTGGCAGGTGACAGGCGAGACCAGGCGAGGGAGAAAGCGGGTGAGTGGGGGAGGGGGAATGATAAAGGGCTGAAGAAGAAGGAATCTGATAGGAGAGGAGAGTGGACGAGGGGAGAAAGCGAAAGAGGTGAGGAGATACTCTACCAACCAATTTCTTCCATTGGCTTCAACCTCAATGAACTTCAAAGACACAACTCAGCGCACTGATAGAGTAATACTTTTGATTTGCAAATGTAAATCCACTCTTCAGGAAGGGCGAGAGACAGAAGAAAGGAAATTATAGGCCAGTAGTCTATAATTAGGCTGTAGTCAGCATTGTTTCATCATGGGAAAATCTTGCCTGACAAATCAGTTGGAATCCTTTGAAGAAATAACAAGCAGGATAGACAAAGGAGAATTGGTTGATGTTGTGTGCTTGAATTTTCAGAATGCCATTGACAAGGTGCTACACGTGAGGCTGCTTAACAAGCTACAAGCCCAAAGTATTACAGGAAAGATCCTAGCAGGGATAAAGCAGTGGCTGATTAGCAGGAGGCAAAGAATGGGAATAAAGTAAGCCATTTCTGGTTGGCTGCCAGTGACTAGTGGTATCCCACAGGGGTCTGTGTTGGGATCGATTCTTTTTACATAATATGTCAATCATTTGGATGATAGAATTGATGTCTTTATTGCAAAGTTTGCAGACGATATAAAGATAGGTGGAGCAGCAGGCAGTTTTGAGGAAGTAAAGAGGCTACAGAAGGAGTTAGATTAAGAGAATGCACAAAGAAGTGGAATAAAGGAATACAGTGTCAGGAAGTATGGTCAGGCACTTTGGTAGAAGAAGTGAAAGGGTTGACTATTTTTGAAAGGGAGAGAAAATACAAAAAACTGAGGCGCAAGTGGACTTAGGAGTCCTTGTGCAGGATTCCATAAAGGTTAATTTGTAGATTGAGTCCGTGGAGCAGAAGGCAAATGTGACTATAGCATTCATTTCAAGAGGATTAGAATATAAAACCAAGGATGTAATGTTGAGACTTTATAATGCACTGGTGAGGCTTCACTTGGAGTACTGTGAGCAGTTTTGGGCCCCGTATCTCAGAAAGGATGTGCTGAAACTGGAGCGGGTTCAAAGGAGGCTCACGAAAATGATTCCAGGATTGATCAGCTTGGCATATGAAGAGCATTTGATGGCCCTGGGCCTGTATTTGTTAGAATTCAGAAGAATGAGGGGTGACCTCATTGAAACCTATTGAATGGTGAAAAATCTTCATAGAGTGAATGTGGAGAGGATGTTTCCTATGGTGGGAGAGTCTAAGACCAGAGGAGATAGCCTCAGAATAGAGGGGCCTCCTTTTGGAATGGAGATGAGTAGGAATTTCTTTAGCCAGAGAATGGTGAATCTGTGGAATTCGTTGCCACGGGTAGTTGTAGAGGCCAAAACTTTATGTATATTTAAGGCAGAGGGTGATAGATTCTTGATTGGTCAGGGCATGAAGGGATATGGGGAGAAGGCAGGAGATTGGGGGCCAAGAGGAAAATTGGATCAGCCATGATGAATTGATGGAGCAGACTCGATGGGCCAAATGGCCTATTTATGTTCCTATATTTTTTGGTCTTATGGTCTAATACTGCACAGAAGCAGAATCTTTAGTCCATAAACAAAATAAACTCTGCAGATGCTGGAAATCCAAAGCAACACACACAAAATGCTGGAGGAACTCAGCAAGTCAGGTAGCATCTATGGAAGAGAATAAACAGTCGACCTTTCGGGCTGAGACCCTTCATCAGGACTTTAGCCCATGTACCTAGCCCACTATCAAACTTACCTACACTCACCCCACTTGCCTGCATTAAATTTCACATTCTGCTATGCCCTGCTAATTTAAGTCCTTCTGTAGATGGTTCCTACATCCACCAACTCCTCTGGCAGGTCATTCCAGACACCATTTAAACTTTACGTAAAAACCCAAGAGATTCTGCAGATGCTGGAAATCTAGAGCAACACACACAAAGAGCTGGAGGAACTCAGCTGGTCAGGCAGCATTTATGGAAGGGAATAAACAGTCGATGTTTCAGGCAGAGACCCTTCATCAGGACTGGAAAGGAAGGGAGAAGAACCTAGAATAAGAAGGTGGGTGGAGGGGAAGGAGTACCAGCTGGAAGGTGATAGGTGAGACCAGGTGAAGGCTAAGGTGGGTGGAGGGGAAGGAGTACCAGCTGGGAGGTGATAGGTGAGACCAGGTGAAGGGTAAGGTAGGTGGGTGGGGAAGGGTGAATGAAGTAAGAAGCTGGGAGATGATGGGGAAAGAGGCAAACAAGAAGGTATCCAATAAGACATTGGAAGGTGAAGGGGCATTGGAGGGAGGTGATGAGTAGATGAGGAGAAGAGAAAGGGTAAGAGGGGAACCTGAATAGGCATGAAAAAGAAAAGGGAGAGGGGAGAATAAAATTCTCCATCCAAATTTAGTACAAAATGGATGCTGATAAAATGCTCCACTTTACATAATATCTGATATGAATAACCTTTATATTCTAGTCACATCAGTGTTTTCATGAAATAGCTTATTCCAATTAAAAGCCCGATTAATCTTTGCTGGATTCTAAAGAGCGGACTTCTACTGCTTGCGGTTTCTTGAGAAATGAGATGCTTGGACATAATTAATATGTTTTACAATTTTACCACCAAATCACACATTAATGGACACCTCTTGTAAATTGCATCTTAAGTTGCAAGTTTTAATTTCCATTCTAATAACCCTGGTTCAAACCTCCAATAGCAATTCAGATTTGTCAGCTGGCCTTGCACTTCTCCCAAATAAAAATCCAACACTGACAGCACTTTAACTGTGCAGTCCCTCTGCATCTGGTTCAATAAGTCTTACTAGTTTTACTGAAAATTACTGTACAACCTGAAATATACATTCAATTATTACTTAGCGAACCAGGGACACAGAATTGCATTTCATAGCAGAGCAAATTAACGCCTTCAATTAATATGTTCAAAGGAAATTTATTATCAAAGTACATATATGCTACCATATACTACCCTGAGATTCATTTTCTTGTGGGCATTCACAGTAAATACAAAGAAACCCAGTAGAATCAATGAAAGACCATTCACAACAATGTACAAAAGACAACAAATTCTGCAAGTACAAGTAATAATGATAATAATAGATAAACAATAAATATAGATAACATGAGATGAAGAGTCCTTGAAAGTGAGTCCATATGTTGTGGGAACAATTCAGTGATGGGGTGAGTACAGTTGAGTGAAGTTATCCCCACTTGTTCAAGAGCCTGGTGGTTGAGGGGTAATAAGTGTTCCTGAACCTAGTGCTGGGGGTTCTGGAGCTCTTGTACCTTCTTTCTGATGGCAGCCGCAAGACAAGAACATGACCTGGGTAGTGGGGGTCCTTGATGATGGACGCTGCTTTCCTGTGTGGCAGTGTTCTATGTAGGTGTGCTCAATGGTGGGGAGGACTTTACTCATGACGGACTGGGCTGTATCCACTACCTTTTGTCGGATTTTCCGTCCTAGGGCAATTGGTGTTTCCATTCCAGGCCATGAGGCAACCAGTCAATATTTGAACCAGAAGTCAAGCCGGTGTTAACTAATAATGTATGCTAATAACCAAAGCATCACTTGCAAAGCAATCGTGACCTGCAGGATAAATCTACAGTTCTGATGGAGTGTCTTGGCCTGAAACGTCGACCGTTTATTCCCTCCATAGATGCTGTCTGACCTGCTGAGTTCCTCCAGCACTTTGTGTTTGTTGCTCTGGATTTCCAGCACCTGCAGAATCTTTTGTGTTGACAGTTCTGCAGTTGACTGTGTATTCCTGTTAGCTAACTGCAGTGTTAGCTGAGCGCTCTAGGTGCCATCACGGAGTTTAATTTTACCAGAAATAGGTTTAAGCATTACTAGAATAACTTGATTTAATTTTGATTGGAGAATTGAATGTGTTTATTTTATGGTCAAATTTATCTTCACCAGCACTCACATTAGGGTAAGCATAGACATGGGCTGAACATGGTATAATGTTCACAGAGTGGTGAATGTGGACGTGTAGCCAGGGGGTGGTGGTAGAGGCAGAGAGACATTTAAGAGACTCTTAGATTGGCACGTGGATGAAAGAACAATGGAGGGCTATGTAGTAGGGAAGGGTTAGATCGATCTTGCAGCAGGTTTAAAGGTCGCCACAGCACTGTGGGATAAAGAGCCAAGACTGTTTTGTGTTTTATGTGTGCTCTTATCAGTGACAAAAAAGGAAACACGACAACATGAGCCATCACAACTCACTTCAAGCATTGGCTATTATTTTTAAATTCTGTTACTTCATGAATATAATTTGCACCTATGCCACAGATTCTGAATTTTTGAAATACATAGATTACGTGAAAAAGATTAGCATTGACAAGTCAATCAAAGCTAATTACAGGCAACTTATTTTCAGCTCTATAGATGCGCAATGCCCAAAACAGTAAAATAACTACCAATGTCCAAAACATAACCACCCCACTATTTTACAGAATGGCGATGGAGTTTTAATCCAAAATGTCACTATTAAGAAGTCGACAGGACAGAAGTATTTAATTGCCATAATGCTACTGATGGCACTTAATAGCAAAAGCTCAGCGTATCATGTAATTAAATATCTGAACTGCCCAATTTGATGGCAATGAAAAGGTTTTCTAAGCACTAGTTTAATTTTTTTTTGATAAATGTAGCTCTGTGAAAAGTGTGAATCACCAGAGTGCAATTCTAACCTATGATATTTAAATTGGTAAACATTTTTATATCAGTGAAAGCCATTGGGCATCAGGAAACAACTGCAACGATAAATGCCAAGTGCACTCCAGGTTAAATTTTACAATTTTCATTGCATCGTTATGACACTCAGTAACTTGCAGTGATTTGCTTGTCTGGTGTATTATGTACCCGAGCTATTTTCTTGTTTCTCTTGGTGTGATTATCTCCTTGTGTTTGCTTGTAAGACCATAAGGGCATTTGGCTCAATGATTCTGCTCCATTTTCCATCATGGCTGAATTATTATCCCTCTCAACCCCATTCTCTTGCCTTCTCCCTGTAGCTATTGACACCCTGACTGTCTAAGAACCTATCAACCTCTGTTTAAAATATACCCAATGACTTGGTCCCCACAGCTGTCTGGCAATGAATTCCACAGATTCACCAACCTCTGCTTAAAGAAATTCCTCCTTACCTCTGTTCCACAGGGACATCCTCCATTCTGATGTTGTGCTCTCTGATCCTAGACTTCCCCACTACAGAAAACATCCTCTCCACATCCACTCTGTTGAGGCCTTTCAATATTTGATAGGTTTCAATGAGATCCCCCATCATTCTTCTAAACTCCAGTGAATACAGGCCCAGAGCCATCAAACATTCCTCATACATCTGTATGTTTATACATTCTTACATAATATTATGTAATAACATTATTTCATATTTCTAGATGACTCCTATTCATTCTGCACACTGCTGAAATATTTTTTTCTTTCTGTGCACAGTACTCACTTCTGTATGTTCACTTTCTACTTTTTTTGTTCAAATCACATCATCTCTGTGCCCCCTATTCTCACATTTTCTTCCCAAATCTTATGGGGATATTTGGCTTCAAAGTTCTGCGGCTGCTATAATGATTTTTTCTTACTGTGGCAAAGGCATAGTGATTGGATGTCAGCTGAGGCCAGGTTAATTGGTCATTGGAGATTACTGAAAAGTTACTCAAAGCCAGTCTCCAAAATACAGTTAATTATGACTGTGCACTCTTCAGATTTATTACAGCTGATGTAGCGCAGTTTTGTGATATCTGTTACTTTTGTAAACACAAGAGATTCCGCAGAAGCTGAAACTCCAGAGTAACACATACAAAATGAGGAACTCAGTAGGTCAGGCTGCATCTATGGAAAGGGATAAAGATTCGATGTTTCAGGCAGAGACCCTTCATCAGGACTGGAAAGGAAGAGGAAAGAAGCCAGAAGACAGAATAGGAAAGTATGGGAGGGGAAGCTGGCAGGTGATAGCATAGAAACAGGCCCTTCATCCATACAGTTCCTGCTGAACTAGTATATGAACTATTGACCTCCACACCCCTCTCATCCATGTACTTTATCCAAACTTCTCTTAAAAGTTGAAATTTAACCTGTATCCACCACTTCCGCTGGAAGTTCGTTCCACACTCTCACCACCCTCTGAGTGAAATTGTTCTCTCCCAGGTTCCCCTAAATATTTCACCTTTCACCTTTAACCCATGACCTCTGATTCTCATCTCACCCAACTTCAATGGAAAATGTTTGTATTTACCCTATCTATACCTCTTATAATTTTATATACTTTCACCAAATCTCTCCTCAGTCCCCTAAAGTCCAGGGAATAAAGTCCTTTCCCTATAACTCAGGTCCTCAAATCCCAGCAAAATCCTTGTAAATTGTCTCTGTACTCTTTTAATCTTATTGATACCTTTTCTGTTGGTAGGTGACCAAAACAGCACAGAATATTCCAAATTTGACCTCATCAACATCTTATTCAACTTCAACATAGCACCTAACTCCAGCTAAGGTGGTCTTAAAACCGAGATGTGAATCAGATGCATCTCCAGCAACAAATCATACGTCTGATTCTCACCACGCTGCGTTCGTATTTTGAATTTACATCTGACGTTTGTGGCTGAAGTAATCTAAGATTCAGCCATAGACATTGCTCTAAGACGGGTCTGCAGGCCCCTCATCGTCCATTGAGAAAGAGCAATTCCAAGGTCTTTGACCCTCAGAAAAGGGAATATCACCTCACCCATCATAGGAAAGAGCAGCTCGGTAGCATAGCAGTTAGCACATTGCTTTACATTACTAGCGACGGGGGTTCAATTCCCGCCTATGACCGTAAGGAGTTAGTACGTTCTCCCAATGACCAAGTGGATTGCCTCCGGGTACTCTGGTTTCCTCCAACATTCCAAAGACATACGGGTTGGAAGGTTAATTAGTGACATGGGCACATTGGGCCATGCTGTACCTCTAAATAAATTAAATTAAATCAACAGGCAATCTTTTATTTGAGGCCTTCTTCTGGCCGGGATTGACCATGGACGACGCATCCCTGCTGACTATTTGATACACAAGCCAGTGCAGTAATCTACACAGTCACAGGGGAAACATATAAACTCCTTCTAGACAGCAGTGGAAACCAAACCCCAACTGACTTCAAAATTTCAGTGCTTTATTAAGATTTTTTTTACATGTTGGAAAGCCACTGGTTATATCTACAAAAGAAATGTAGATTTCAATTTGAATTGTGGAGCCCACAGTCCTTGGCAGAAGCGTCTTTGTTCACATATCTTTTTATTTAGTTTATTTAGAGATACAGCATGGTAAAAGGCCCTCTGTCCCATTGAAACCACACCCATGTGACCAATTAACCTATAGGTCTTTGGAATGTGGGAAGAAGCTTGAGCACCCAAAGGAAACCCAGGTGGTCACGAGGAAAAATTACAAACCCCTCACAGACAACAGCAGACCCTTTGGATCTACATACATCTTCCAGTAAGGTGGTGGCACGCTCGGACACTACAGCTTTTACTGGGCCAACCATTGGTACCTCTGTCTTCTATAAACTTTTTTTTAAACATGACCCTGCTGGACATTAAGAACTTAAGGGTCTTCGAGTCCACTCCATCAGCGAGTTGATTGTTGGTGGAGAAACTGAACTGGACTTTGTGCAGATCGTGCTGCTGTCTGCGCAAGAGAGGGATCGGTGCACGAAGAAGGTGTACAGTTTAACAGCCAGTGATCATCTTAGTCACTTTTCTTGTGATTGCTGGACCGAGTTGGACTTTGGTGGTGTGGAGTGCTGCAAGTCCAATTCACTGATTTGTTGGGCAAATGGTGAGGGAGGTGCATGGCCTTGATCTTGGTGAGGATTAGGCCTCAAGCTGCGGTGTCACCTGTTTCCAGCTGCCCAGGCGGGAGGTGTTGGAGTCAGTGTGCTGGAGTCAGTGCTGCCCTCCAGTGTTCGTTTGGCAGAAGATGGTGTATTGTGTTCAACTGCAGATTGCTGCAATATTAATGGACTCAGGGACTTGTGCTGTGTATGATTGTTGGTACTGTGTTTTGCACCTTGGCACCGGAGTAACACTGATTCTTTTGACCATATTCATGGGTATTCATATATGGTTGAATGACAATTAAACTTGAACTGAACTCTGGCACGAATCCCAATTCCATCCTGCTCATTAAATCCTGTCACTCTGAGAATGCCACATTTATTCCAATGGTGTTTCCTGTTACTTACCCAGACAGCGGTCCTGCAGCAACTTTTTAAATATGGCTCCTTATTGAATTGATTGTTCCTTTGGAGAATATTTGGAAACCACTGAAATTTGAACATTTCCAAACACAAGAGATTCTGCAGATGCCGGAAATCTCGAACAACACACACAAAACGCTGGAGGAACTCAGCAGGTCATGCAGCATCTATGGTGGGAAATAAACACTCGATGTTTCAGGCTGAGACCCCTCATCAGGCCTGGAAAGAAAGGGGGAAGAAGCCAAAAGGTGGTGGGGAAGGGGAAGGACTACAAGTTAGAAAGTGACAAGTGAAGTTATGTGAGGGAAGGCGGATGGAAAAGGAGATGGGAGGTGACAGGTAGAAAAGCTAAAGGGCTGAAGAAGAAGGACTCTGACAGGAGACGAGAGTAGATTTGAAATTTGGTATTTCACTCACTTTGATTTTTCCCCTGCAGCTTTCATTTCAAAGAGCAGCTTTATTTTTGTTTTCTATAATTTGCCCTGCCAGCTTGTTATAAATATTTCAAATTAAGAGAGCTCAAAATGTTTTCAGCCCAAGTACAGTACTTCATGTCTACTACTGAACAAGGAGTTCACTTCAGGCACCGACTACATTGTCTAACTTTCCACTGCACTATCAATCACACTTGTTCACAGTGAGAGCCAGTTACGAAGAACAGACGTATATCCATTGTCCATTTAAATGTATGCCTGGTCTCAAAGTGACGTTTATAACAAATACAGTGGAAAATGAACAGCACGAGTGAAGTAACAAAGAAACCTAATCACAGCACTATTATTACAAATATGAGTCATGCAATCAGTACCTTCATTAGGTACCTCCTACACTGAGTGTACGTTCGTGGTCTTCCACCTCGGTGTCCCATCCACTTCAAGGTTCGACATGTTGTGCATTCAGACATGCTCTTCTGCACACCACTTTTGTAACGTGTGGTTATTTGAGTTACTGTTGCCTCCCTGTCAGCTTGAACCAGTTCTGCCATTCTCCTCTGACCTCTCTGATTAACAAAGCATTTTTGCCAACACAACTGCCGCTCACCATTCTCTGTAAATACTAGAGACCATTGTGCATGAAAATCTCAAGAGTTCAGCTGTTTCTGAGATACTCAAACCACCTGATCTGGCATCAATAGTCTTTCGAAGGTCACATGTTTGGTCTGAACAACACAACCTCTTGACCATGTCTGCATGCTTTCATGCATTGAGTTGCTGCCACGTGACTGGCTGTTTAGATATTTGCATTAACTTACAGATGTATCTAATAAAGTGGCCACTGAGTGTAGTCATGGGATCATACAGCACAGAAACAGACCACCAACTCTAAGCCAACTTTTCAGACCATCTATTATGATCCCATTTAAGGACCAAATCCTACTAAGCCTTGCCTATTCAAGTGTTCAAATGTCCTAGAGTTGGTGGACTGTGAATGTGGTTGAGTGGGAGGATGGTGGCTGGTAAAGGGCCTTGCTTTGCTGTTGGGTTCTGTTGCTTGTTATGTTCTGTGTTGTTCTGATGAGCATTGTGGGCATATTATGTTGGTGACGGAATGTGTGGTGACATTTGAAGGCTGCCCCCAGCATAACCTTGGTTGTTACCACAGATGATTTTGCTTTTGTGTGCATGCGATAAATAAATCTGAATCAGAATCCATTTTGGTGCATTTTTACAGAAAATGGTACAAATGGAAAATTAACTTAAAATGTGTGGACCTTAATTTTATAACAAACAGATCCAACTATGGCACCAATATGAATCAACTGACCACAATTCTATGTTAAATCCAATTTGCAAAAAAATCTAGTTCTATAAATTCATTTTCCTGCATCTCAACTGCATTCTTGTTCAGCTTCCTCTCTCACTCCTCAAACAATTGCTGTAAGTAATTTTCACTTTCACTGCTTGGGCAGTGAACCGACAGACAAGGACTTACAGGACCACCTAACTTCTGTTTATAAATAAATCTGAATTTGAATCTAAAGTTTTTGGCAGCTAATTGCACATATCAACCATTCTGTGTAAAACACGTTTCTTCTCAAATCCTTCCTCTCATCTTAAACCTAGGTCCACTGATTCTGACTATCTAGTCTCCTATAATTTTATATACCCGTTAGCAGACCACCCCTTTGGTTTGTTGTTTCAGAGAAAAGAACCCCGGCTTACCCAGTCACTCCCAATAACTGAAGTTTTCCAATTTCCTCTGTGCTCTCTCTGGCATCACAGTGTGATGACCGGAAATGCACCACCCTGGCTGTTCTAACCAGGCTCCTGCTTCGGGAACTATGGACCCAAGGTGCCGCTGCTCACCAACATTTTATCAGAGCCTTACCGCTTACATACTCCCTACCCCTATCTGACCTCATAAAGCTTCAGCTCGCATGCCATGGATGCTAGATGGCCTGCTGAGATCCTCCAGCATTTTTGTGTGTTGCTCCAGATAAGACCATAAGATGTAGAAGCAGAATCAGGCCATTCGGCCCATTGAGTCTGCTCCGCCATTTTACCATGGCCTATCCATTTTCCCTCTCAGCCCCAATCTCCTGTCTTCTCACGATATCTCTTCATGCCCTGTGACTGATTTCCAGCATCAGCGGAATCTCTCGTGTTCCCCCTCACACTAGTTGCTTTAACAGTACCAACGACAGTGAGTGAATGGCCAGCGTGTTCTGGATTCACACCGCAGTAAGGCATCACAGATTTTACAGCATGAAAAAGTCCTCAGAACCAGTAGGATATCTACCAGCAGATATTTCTTTTTAGTTTATACTAGTTATTTTAATTTATATACATTTTATATGTTGCACTGGACTGCTGCCACAACACAACAAATTTCATGACACGGGATATATGACAGATGCAGGAAATCCACAGCAACACACACTAAATGCTGGAGGAACTCAGCAGGTTAGGCAGCATCCATGGAAATGAACGAACAATTCGGGCTGAGACCCTTCTTCAAGACTGGAAATGAAGCGGGAAGATGCCAGTATAAAAAGGTGAGGGGGAGGGCAAGGAGGAGAGCTGGAAAGTGATAGGTGAAACCAGTTGGGTAGGAAAGGGAAACGGTTCGAGAGAAAGGAATCTGATAGGAGAGGAGAGAAAGGGAAGGAGGTGAAACCCCGGGGGAGGTGATAGGCAGAGGTAAGAGGCCGGAGTGGGCAATACCAGAAAAATCAACCTGGAGGCTACCTAAATGGAATCTAAGGTGTTGCTCCTCCAACTTAAGGGTGGCCTCTTCATGACACAAGAGGAGGCCATGGACCAACGTATGTCACTGAAAACAAACTTGATTATGATAGTAATTCTTCAAACACACAAGACCTCATGTTAGAAGCACACCAAAAATCATTGCACAACCATGTCTTCGATAAACAAAATCTTACCTTTTCAACTGAACTGTTTTCATCGTTCATCAAGAACACCTTCCTAATGTCTCGCTTTGTTTTTATCAGTCTTCTTGAGGTTTCCTCTCTCAACAGTGTGGCATATCCTATGTGCTCATAGATGGGATTGGTAGTCATCTTAGAAATATACTCAGATGCTTTAGTTTCTATGTAAAGGGTTATCAAACCATCTGTCACGAGATCATGGATTGACTCAAATCGTTTCTCCCCTACAAAGTGCTTTCCATCATAGAATAATCTGTAGTTTAATGTCTGATATCCAAATCTAGAAAGGGAATCAGAGGAAAAGAATAATAAACAATAATCCTCAATCCATACCAAACATGTCACAAACTAATGCTGATAAAATGGCATCTTAAACAGAAGTTAGTGAAAAATATAAAAAAAATTGATGTGCTGATAAAAATCGCAAAGGACCTGAACAGAGGCGAACACAAAGGTCAAGATCCCAGGTCCCTTTATCTCGTGTTCTCGATATTTATTGCTTTTTTATTATGCTTCTTCCTCTCCGCTATCCGATTTCTAAATGGACATTGAACTTTAGCACTTTTTTTATTGATTCCTGTTTTTGCACTATTTATTTTTAACTTAACTATTTGACATACATATATATATATATATATACTTACAGTAATTCCTTTTTTTCCTACATTTATCATGTATTGCATTGTACTTCTGCCACAATGTTAACAAATTTCACGACATATGCTGGTGATATTAAAGCAACACACACAAGATGCTGGAGGAGCTCAAGCAGGCCAGGCAGCATCTATGGAAAAGAATAAACATCGACTGCACTCTTTTCCATTGATGCTGTCTGGCCTGCTGAGCTCCTCCAGCATTTTGTGTGTGTTGCTTTAATATCACCAGCATCATGAAACTTGTGTGCGTTGCTTGGATTTCCAGCATCTGCAGATTTTCTCATGCTGGCGGTATTAAACCTGATTCTGATTATAGTTTCTCCTTTTTGTTTTTGCACAGCCTGTTGTTGTCTGCACTCTGGTTGGACGCCCTAGTTGGGCAGTCTTTCATTGACCCTGTTATGGTTATTATTCTATAGATTTAATGAGTATGCCCGCAAGAAAATGAATCTCAGGGTTGTTTATGGTGACACATTTGTACTTTGAACTTTGAGATGAATTGTCCACCGGGCACTTCCCAATGAGGCTAATGTCTCATATTTGCCTTTTGCAGTCAGTGCTGGGCTGGTGTTGAAGATCACTGGCGGGGCTGGGCGGGGCAGGGGGGCTCAGTAGTGTGGCAGATAGCAGCGCCAGTTACGCTGTCTGTAAGGAGTTTCCACATTCTCCCCATGACTGGTGCTCTGTTTTCCTCCCACACTCCAAAGGCGCAAGGGGTTAGTTGGTTCATTGGTCACATGGGTGTGATTGGTTCGCAGAGGCTCATTCACTAAACGACCTTTATCACTAAATCAATAAAATAAAGATGATTCTCCTGTTAGATACTCAATTGTCAGCCACTGCTCCTGATTGAATGTAATAAGTACTCAGACTTGATGTGCTAGGTAAGGGGTTGCCACACTTTTGCACATGGTATGACACTTCTGCCATTTCGCAGTCAGGTACGGTAGTGTCCAGATTAGCGTGGCACTTTGCAGTGCCATCTGTACGATCAGGGTACGATTCTTGCCACTGTCTGTGAGGAATTAGTCCTTCTACCCACGACCATGTGGGTTTCCTCTAGGTGCTCAAGTTTCCTCCCTTATTCCAAAGGTTAGTGGGTTGGTAAGTAGTGGGCACGGCATGTTGGCATTAGAAGCATGGTGATACTTGTGGGCTGCCCCAGCACATCCTCCGACTGAGTTGGTCATTCACACAAAAGGCGCATTTCGCTGTATGTTTCGATGCATGTGTGACAGATAAAGCTAACCTTTAACAGACACAAAATGCTGGTGGAACTCAATAGGTCAGGCAGCACCTATGGAAATGAATAAACAGTCAACGTTTTGGGCTGAGACCATTCTCCAGGAAGGGATCTCTGTAGTCCTATGTGTCACCCTGATCACATTAACAGTTAGTTTCAGATACACTAACTGAAACTAACTGTTATTGACACGTACTTCTACTCCCCTCACTACATCAAAACTGCTCATAGTGGCTGAGTTTTAGGAATTTCCCAGGCCATAAAGGATATAGAGATAGGGATGGAATGTTCTGCTATTAGGAGTTCACTGCACATCCTGAATCTCCAGATTTACATGACTAAAATCTGCCATTAATCTATTCAACTGAGCTGTGCCATAAAACAGGCACGTTGTGTTCATAAGAACATAAGAAATAGCAGCAGGAGTAGGCCATCTGGCCTTTCGAGCCTGCTACACCATTCAATAGGATTATGGCTGGTCTGGCCATGGACTCATCTCCATCTCCCTCCCTTTTCCCCATAACCCTTAATTCCCCGACTATGCAAAAATCTATCCAAGCTTGTCTTAAATATATTTACTGAGGTAGCCTCCACTGCTTCATTGGGCAGAAAATTCCACAGATTCACCACTCCCTGGGAAAAGCAGTTCCTCCTCATCTCCATCCTAAATCTACTCCGAATCTTGAGGCTGTGTCCCCTAGTTCTAGTCTCACTTATCACTGGAAACAACTTTCCTGCTTCTATCTTATCTATCCCTTTCATAATTTTATATGTTTCAGCGTGAATAAGGATGTTGTCTCGACATAGACTCTCCTGGTATTTTGTCATTTCTAGTAATAATTTCATGGACAGGCCCAGTGACAGGAGAAGAACCAATTAGGAGCACACTGTAACTTAATCCTTTGCTTTGGTTCTCTTACCACCCCTTACAAATCTAGCTTTGGCAGCTGACATCTTTAGAGGTAAAGATCCCTTTTCAGACTAAACATTCCGCGCTTTCACTAATGACTCATTGGCTGAGTAATCAGCAAGAGGTTTTCTTAATTTGAACGTTTGAGACTTCATAATGTCGGCTGAGGATTCCCAGTTCATTTTTGTAGCTATTCCCTGCAACATCACTTTTGATGGATTTGCCTAGCCGGGGGATAGGGATGGCCTCCAGACTGCCACTGGACTCCTGGTTTGATGTTTAATTCTATGTGTTGTTTGCTTGCTTTTTGCCATTTGCACAATTTGTTTCTTTTTTTTTGCATGTTTGGTGTTTGATCTTTTCTTTGAACGGGTTCCATGGTGTTTCTTTGTTTCGTGGCTGCCTGTGGGAGCACGAATCTCAGAGTTGTATTCTGTATACACACTTTAATAATAAATGTGCTTTGGATCTCTGTGATTGCGATAAAGTCAAAGTAATATATATTATAAAAGTATGTACATGTCACCATATACTACCTTGAGATTCATTTTCCTGCAGGCACTTACAGGAAGATAAAGAAATACATAAAGAAATACTGACAACCAAAGTGCAAAAGACAAATTATGTAAATAAATAATAATACTGAGAACATGAATTGTAAAGTCCTTGAAAATGCATCTGTAACTCGTAGAATCAGTTCAGGGTCAAGGTTGGAGTGAGGTTATCAACAGAGGTTCAGGAGCCTGATGGTTGCAGGGTACGAACTGTTCCTGAACCTGGTGGCGTGAGACCTATGGCTCCTGTACCGTGAACCCTGTTGAAGAGTCTCAGCCCAAAAAATCTAATGTTTATTCCTTTTCATAGATGCTCTCTGACTTGCTGAGTTCCTCCAGGATTTTGTGTGTGTTGCTCTGCATCTGCAGAAACTCTTGTGTACCTCCTCCCGATGGTAATGTAGAAAAGAGAGCAAGGCCTGGACGGGGCGGGGGGTCGTTGATGATGGATGCTGCACTCCGAGTAAATGTGCTCAATGATGGAGAGGACTTTGCCTGTGAAGCACTGGGCTGTGTCCTCCACACTCTGTATGTTTTCCATTCCAGAGCTTTGCTGTGTCTATACCAGGTTGTGAGAATCGATACCAGCCTTTTCTTTATTTGATCAGTCTGGTCATCTCCTAACTTTGAAACTGGTCTCAAGACATTGAGTAAATAATATATACTTGTTTGCAGTGTGCACACACCAACAGTGCCAGGAACAGGGCCACAGTTGAGTGAATAACTCGTTTCCCCCCTGAAGTTATTATTTTAAGCAGTTTGAAATAACTTAAAAATTGGCTCACTGATCAGCTAAGGAACAACATACTGAGCTCCTGCTCATCAAGATAAGAGGCATTTCCCTGACTCAAGACAAATGGGTTTGGCTTAACTTCCTCTCCCTGCTGGGACAATTAGCCTACTGTAGTTTCTCAGTCCCTATTCTCTTCTTGCCCTTGCTCTCTTGCCTTTGGCCCCACATGACTAAGTTAAAAAGCTTCTATTGACTCTCTGTATGCAATGCTGCAGATGACTAATTAATTTGTAAATACCTCCGCAAAATTTAGAAGGAACCACTTGGAAGTACTGTACTGAGCACTTACGTTCCCATATAGAGGGTAATACAAGGGTCCAAAAAAAATAGCCCATTAAAAAAATGTCCATCTGTTGAGGTGAATAAATAGTTTCAGGCTGAGACCTTTCATCAGGACTGGAAAGCAAGGAGACAGAAGCTTAAAAATTGTGTTGGTTCTGCTATAGAATCAGAACCTCATGGATGCCCATTTTTGGTATTAGTGTCACATCTACTAAGGTACAGTGAAAAGCTTGTCTTGCACATCAGTTATACAAATCAATTCATTACACAGTGCATTTTGGTAGTACAAGACCATGCTTATTCATGCAGTTATGCTGTTGGGTATTTTATTTTCTGCAGATTTTCTCAAAATGCATTAAGTGTCCCCCTAAATACATTATAAAACTGAGTACCTTTTTTTTGCTGTTTAAAATAAAAACTCAGTTTATTATTGAGTTAGGATTGTTGAATTAGCCAAAAGGATTTGTCTTGGGAACATTCTAAGGAGAGCATGGGAATAAAAGAATGGGGGGAACCATTTTCCAGAGAGAGCTGGGACCAAATGAAAACGGACAACAAATATAGTGGAAGAACATGGTGAAACACTCCCAGAATTCAATTCAGAAGGACAGATACCGATGTCAGAAAATTCTCATACAGGCAACGGTCGCTCAGAGAATGTGCAGATAACTTTCACTTAGTTAGCTAGCGTGTGACATTCGAGAAAGTTTGATGCCTTGTTTCCTTGGACATGGTATGGATAATATTTTTACTTTGATTGGTTTTTCAGCGCAGAACCATTTTGCTACCATGGGTAAACAAAGTGAAGCAAACTGATTATGCAACAAAGAGCTCTAACAATTAGGTGCGTGGTATAGACTAACATATACATGATCGGCCTTTTACTTTATTTCGCTTGTTATAGTTTAAAATATTTTGTCAATATAATTTTAATCTAAGTTGATACCAGTATGAGCTAAATTATTGCTCCTGGTGAACAGTAAATTTGTATGGGTGTGTCAGTATTCATATAAGTAATTGTCTTATTTTCCCTTAAAGGATCATTCATACTTTACTGTTTACCCAAATCACATCTACCCTAGACCTGTTTAGTTATTGGAAATTGCCTTTTCACCATTATTCGCCATGCACTGTGGAGTTAAGTTGCTGTTAGTTTGTGTCCAAAGCTATAGCTAACTCATTATGAGCCTATGGTGAGAGGGTTATGCGAGGTAAAACAACAACAGAGCGTTGAATAAAGTGTTACAGTAGCGGAGAAAGTGCATTGTGGGTACACAATAAGGGGCAAGGTCATAGTGAGATGAGCTTTCCTAGATGTGGTGACAATGTGGTTGGAATAGGACCTGCTATTGGCGATGGTCATTCCTAGGAACTTGACACTAGGACATGAGTAGTGTGGAATTGTGCCCTCCTCTTGAAAATGTGAGTCACTGCCTTGAGCACCAGGTGCAAGTGTGTTGTGCTGTATGCATCCCTCTGGATCTTTTCTGCCCACTGGAGTTGCAGGTCAAAGTGTAAACCGGGAAGACAAAGAAACCAAAATATGTAACAGGTCATTTCTCTTTGTTATTAGAAAATAACATGTTCAGATTGTTGGCATTAGGAAGTAAACTCACCTCAGAGCCAAAGTGTTACTTCCTGGCTGACGTTGACTCTCTCTGATGAGGTAAGCTCCCTCAACTCCACCGAGCTGTTCATCGGCCTCCTCACGAGATATCATCCCATGGAATCTGAAAGGACAAAATACTCAAAATATTACAGAGAAAAGTTGAATAGGTTGGGACTTTATTCTTTGGAGTGTAGGAGACTGTGGGGAGATTTGGTGGAGGTGTACAAAATTATGAGGGGTATAGTTAGGGTAAATGCAAGCCGAATTAGAGATCATGATTAAGGGTGAAAGATGAAATATTTAAGAGGAACATGAGGAGGAAGTTCTTTACTGAGAGGGTAGTGGCTGCTGGCAGAGTGGCGAATGTGAGTTTGATTTCAATATTTAAGAGAAGTTTGGACTACATGGATGGGAGGGGTGTGAGGGGCAGGTCCAGGTGCAGGTCAACAGGACTAGACAGAAGAACAATTCAGCATGGACTAGATGGGCCAAAGGGCCTGTTTCTGTGTTATAGTGCTCTATTTAGAAAAATTACACCACATGACCAATTGGTCATTTTATGAGTTTCAACAGAATTAGATGTCATGATATCTATTGAATGGATTTCAAATCATAATTAATAGGCCACATATTTTCATACTTGGATTGATAATAATAATAACTTATTCTTGAGCACTTTCATTCAAATGATATAGTTTGAAGTGCTTTACATTGAAATAAAGTGCAAACAGGAAAATAACAGACAAAAAGCAAGGTTAAATAAATAGGTTTTGAGCTGGTGTATACAAATGTCAACTAAGAAATTGACAGTATAATATTATAGGAACTAAGGGCAATTTATTTCATTAAAATTGCTGTCCTTTCGTAAGCAGAGTGCACATGTTTGCAGCATCCTCCAAGATATCAAAAGACAATTGAGCACTGTTTAAACCTGGACATCATCAACTGAATAGGGGGCACAATGTTGGTCATGTAAAGGAAGGAAGTAGTTCATGTTATGTACTCTCAAATCCCGATGCAGAGTATGCCAAGTGAATGTTCTTAAAAGACAACTGTGCTGCTCCAAAGAGCGCAAGAAGAGGTCATTCTTACCCTCAGCCATTAGGCTGTATAATCAGTCAATCTATAGCTGGGGAAGTGATGACCTTCCCCCTCCTGTTAGAATGTTCGAGGTAACTTATATTTTATTCTTTCTTACTTCTCTTCTAATAGTTGTATATCAGTGCACTTGTGATACTACTGTGACACTGTAATTTCCTTTGGGATCAATAAAGTATCTGTGTAAAGATAGATCTAATTTCTTCATGCAAACCCAATTAAAGGATCCTAATGAAAGATCTCAGCCCAAATTATTGACTACCTGCTTCTCTCCATAGATGCTACCTGTTCTTCCAGCATTTTGTGTGTTGCTTAGTAATAGAGATAGCGAGGCTGCAACACTCGTTCAATATGGAGAAACAGTACTTTTAAATTGGATTGGCTCTTCAGCAAGAGAGAAAATAAAACTTTACAACTGTTTTACTCATTCTATTAAAATAAAAGCTCATGGGAGGTAAAGTGCAACAATTGCTATGGCCTTGAATCTCCTGATCTGATTGAGGATCAAGGATTAACTTTATTCGCCATATACATTTACATGCATTAGGAATTTACTGTGGTGTGTTGACCTGGGCACAGCATGCAACAAAAATATTCAACAATTAAAAGAATAAAGAATTATATGTAACAAAAGCTAATAAAGTTAGAGATATGTGCTGTGTGTGTGTGTGTGTTATATGGAATGCGAGCCTGGTCCAGAGGCACATTGTTCCATTTGGTGGGTAAAGCCCTTCCAACCATTGAGCACATTGCATAAAATGTTGTGGCAGGAAAGCAGCATCCATCATCAGGGACCCCCACCACCCAGAACATGCTCTCTTTTCACTGCTGGAAGGTGGTACAGGAGCCTCAGGACTCACACCACCAGGTTCAGGAACAGATAATTCCCCTCAACTATCAGGCTTTTGAACCAAACGGGGATAACTTCACTCGCCCCGTCACTGAAATGTTCCTACAACCTATGGACTCACTTTCAAGGACTCTTCATTTCATGTTCTCGATATTTATTGCTTATTTATTATTATTATTATTTTGTATTTTCACAGTTTCTTATCTTTTGCACATAGATTGTCTGTCTTGTTGTATATGGTTTTTTATAGATACTATTTTTGTATTTGTGCAGTTTCTTGACTTCTGCACTCTGATTGAACATCCAAGTTGGGCAGTCTTTGATTCTGTTATGGTTATTTTTCTATAGACTTATTAAGTAAGCCTACAAGAAAATGAATCTCAGGTTGTATATGATGACATATATATACTTGAAACTTGTATACATCTATACAGCTGAATGAAAATAAATTTGAACTTGAACTTAAACAGATTACTGTGCTGTAAAGCTACTTCTGTTTTACTACTTACTAGATGTAAAACACAAAAACTATGAGTTTTAGTTTAGTGTCTAACTAAAAGGAAACTATTTTCTACTTTTGGAAATAACTTGTCAAGAGTTAAAGATACAAAAGAGAAAATGGTTCACATACTCTCTTCCATAGTACTTTGGTCTGTTTTCAACCTGCAAACAGAATAAAGAAAGAAACAACAAATTTCACAAAGTATACCAGTGATATTAAACCTGAGGTTATCAAATCCATCCTATGAGAATCTAGCTGGTGCCACTCCGCTCCCAAAAGACATTTTTCCCCAGATACTTTTGAACATCATTGTTACATTTGTCTCAATTACTAACTGTTCGTAAACTGTTCACTGATTAAGTTCATAAACTGAATTTACCAAATTAGAAAGTACAAGTGCAATATGGTGGAAAATCCACCAGGTGGCAACAGACACAGAAACTTCCATCAAAAGTTCTCATTATGATAAACTTGCAGACATCCCACCCTGCAAAAACTCATTTCAGGGAGGTAGCACCATCAGTTTGCGGGAGACTTCCAGGAGAGGTGGGATGTCTGCAATAGAGTAGCTCCTTAGCAGCTGGCCAGCTAGTTTAAATAACGTTAGCTATGCTAATAAACGAATGACACCTGTTAAACTCACCTCAACATGTCTTTTACAGTCTTAACCCACCATGGGCAATAGAAAAATCACTGTTGCAAACAGTGCAGCGAACAACACTGTCATTATTTTTGACCCCTATTAGGCAGGGGTACACTTTAGGGTAGTCTGGGGTGACGTACGTTTTATATTTTCTTTTTTTGGAACACTCTCCCATGGCGCACTCTCTCTCTCACGCTCTCTCTCTCTCTCTCTCTCTCCTGGTTGCTCTCGCGCTCGCTCTCTCTCTCGTGGTCGCTCTTGCGCTTGCTCGCTCTCTCTCACACTTTCTCTCTCTTGTGCTCGCTCACTCTCAAAGAAATTGATTTCCAGGATATTGTATATAATTTGCAGGGATCAGGGAGCCTCTATGAATATGCGGGAGACTCCCGGAACTTCCGAGAGAGGTGGGATGTCTGAAGTTGGTAACTACAGCTAAACAGAGCTACAGCACGAGCAGCTGGGTTTCCAAGTTATTTTATGTCACACCATTTGATGAGCAGTTATGGTCAATACCGTTTGTTATCATTGACAGTGTAATCTAAATATATCACCCGCAACAATACACGCCAAAGAGGCTTATATCAGGATTACATACTATACTGATAATACAGTATATATTATCCTGTAAATTAGACGATACAATTTTGTTCAACTATACGGCACGTTGGGAAACAACGTCTGTGTACAGTTTGAGTATCCTAAAGAGGCTACACTTTGGAGACAGTTCAAACAAGTTTCACTAGGTTGATTCCTGGAATGAAGAGATTGAAGAAGTAGGATAGTGGTTAGATTAACACGTTACAGCACCAGCGAAAAGGAGGTTTGAGTTCAATGCCCACCACGGTCTGCGAAGTGTTTGTACATTCTCCTAGTGATTGTGTGGGTTTCCTCCGGGTGCTCTGGTTTCCTCCCACATTCCAAAGACACACAGGTTAGGATTCAAGAGTTGTGGGTGTGCAATGTTGGTGCAGGAAGTGTGGCAATACTTGCGGGCTGCCCCCAGCACAATCCTCACACTGTATTGGTCACTGATGCAAACCACATGTTTCACTCTGTTTCAATGTACATTAGGAAAAAAAGCAAATCTTTATGAGGGCATGCTGAGCAAGCTGAGCTCATACTCTGAGGTTCAGAAGCAGACAGGTTTTCTTACAGAAGATATACTCAGTGCTCTATGGTGGAAGAGTTAGGTAAGGTGACTGAAAACTTACTTCAACATCAGATCTTAAAGAGTGGGTGAGAGTCAGAGATTCAATGATTCCACAGTGATCTTCAAAAAGATGAAGGATAACTGAAAGCTTTAAGGATTGGCTTATTAGCATCAGCTTTATTTGTCACATGTACATGAAAACATTGGAACTTGCAGTGAAATGTGTCACTTCCATTGAGGATGTGCTGGGATGGTCCACAGTATTTCCATGCTTCCAGCTCACACATAGCATCCCCACAACTCAGTACTCTAAGCCGTGCATCTTTGGAAAACTCACGCGATCACGGGGAGAAAGTACAAAAGCCTTACAGAGAATGGTGGGATTGAATCCGGATGCACCGAGTGCTGTTGATGTAAAGTGTTGTGATACTGCGAGGCTATTGTGCCATTTAGTATACTGTCCCGATGGCGAGGGCAGGCACACTCGTCCCTTCAGCTTTGGACCAAGGCTGAGATTGCCTGGAGCTGAGGGGTTCTGATGAAACACAAACCGAGCTGAAGACAAACTGCTTGGTGACAATGTCACTCCCATCTTCCATCATTCATTGAGAGTCGACTGCTTTGGCAGTCATTAGCCAGACTGGATTTGTCCCACTCGTTGTGAGAAAGACGCTCAGAAAAAAAGAGGGATGAACCTGGTCTGTATGTGGCACCACAGTAGCGTAGCGGTTGGCTCAACACTGTTATAGATCTAGGTGTCAGAGTACAGAGTTCAGTCCCAGAGTCCTCTGTTAGAAAGCTTGTCTGTTCTTTCCATGTATGTATGAGGTTTCCTCTGGGTGCTCTGGTTTCCTCCCACAGTCCAAGGACGTACCAGTTAGTAGGTTCACTGGTCATTGTAAATCGTCCTGTGATCAGGCCAGGGTTAAATAGGTGGGTGGCTCGGTGGCCAAAAGGGCACTGTATCTCTAAATAAAATAAATACATAAAAGACACTCCAAAGCAATTTTATGCTTTGCTGAGTGATTGCCAGTGTAATCAAGACTCCGGTAAAGCCCTGTCTGGAAATGCTATGGTTATGAATTGCGGACCTCCAGCACAACCTCACCTTTGTGGTATGGTTCCATAGCCTTAGATATACGCAGTGCATCAAACGAGTGGAGGATGCCTTCTGACATTGGAGATCTATGTGATGGAAGTCTATGGTTCCTACAGTGCTTCGTGTCCAACAGACAGGCTTTTAATAATGTGAAAGGTTTTGTATTGTCCCCAAGTGCATATTTAAATGAGCGTCACTGATTATCCTGAACACCTTGTGGATAGGTTGATGCTGCTGAAGACATTTATATATGCCAAAAGCAATGGTTTACATACCCTTTCATTCTTAGTGAAATAAATCAGCATTTTATTAAATATTTGTATTCCAAGCACAATGCTCTTTTGTCTCCTATTTTATACAGCTGGCTTAGCTCGTTAGCTGTGCATCCAGTCTAATGCTGTGGGATTATAAGCATTTGAAACAATATGCATGACTCCATTGACGCTGTCTGCATTCTCAATATCAGTTGTGCAAAAGAGCGAAATGAGAAATTCAATAACAGCACATTTTCATTCGGCACACCACATTATTCAAGTTTGGTTTGTAACTAACCTCTCGGGGGCAAGTCATTCTCTTTGGACGTGGTGCTTCCTGCTGTAACTGGTATACTGTCCAAAAACAGAATGAAATGTGAACAATGTTAATATTAAATTCATCAAAGCATCACAAAGTCCAACATAATAAGTAGCTAGACAATGAGTTAATTAGCTAGAATCAAATATTTTTATTCTGAAGTTACACAAGTATCAATCCTCATTATGCTAATTCTAAAACCACTGCAAGAAATATTAGTACAAAAAAAAACAAAGGCTTTGTGGTGAGATTCTTATTTGGAGATTCAGCGCGGGACAGGCTCTTCCAGCCCATCGAACTGCGCTGCCCAGCAACCCACCTATTTAACTAGCCTAATGACAGGATAATTTACCATGATCCATTAACCTAGTAACCCATCCTTGGACTGTGGGAGGAAACCAGGGCACCTGGAGGACACCCATGCACTCACGGGGTGAACGTACAAACACCTTACAGATAGCACCAGATAGTACCGAAATCCAGAATGCCCTGAGCTGTAATGTTGTCACAGTAACTGCTACTGTATTGGACAGGTCGTGACTGTCACATGACAGCACTGCCCATTTACCTGGTCAAAAGACATGCCACCTGCCAATCAAGGTTTGACCCCTCCTTGCCCATCAATGCACACCTAACCGTTGGCCCCTTTAATTAGCCTTGACTTGACCTTGGGCAATTGGCCTTTGTAATCAGCTTATCCCTGCTGGCACTGAGCCATTGGTGTCCCTGTGAATCACCTGGGCTGGACTCATCAGCCCTGCTGCACTCTAAAGGAAGCCATGTGTGCTTGACCCTTTCTCTTTGTTGCTACCTCCGAGGGACCACCCTGCCGTTGGTGAGTTGTGCATTGAATAGGGTTAGGGGTGTGGGTATTGTCCCTAAGCAGAAGAGCCGTGCCCGCACAGAGTCAAGGGTGTTGGGTATCGCATTGACTTTTCCCTTGGTGTGTGTGTGTGTGTGTGTGTGTGTGTATATATATACTTTGTTCCCACGCAATTTTATTAATTGCCCGCATTTTATTGCTGATTTGACTGCTGTAAATTGTGTGCGTGTTGCTTCTTTTGGCATTTTCCCACGTTTGCCTTCTGTAAATAAAATCCTTTACTACCAAGACTGTGTCCAGAGTCCCTGCCTTTGAGACCTATCGAATCTGTTTCCTCACTTACAACAGCTATGCTACTGTGGCACATTGATCTCAACCATGCTCACAATTTCGGAATGAAAACATTCTTCTTTCCTCAATACATTTCCCTGCTTGTAGAAATAAATGGAGTAAAGGCTTTCAAACCAACTGTTCATCATGGGAAAAATCCTCCCTGCCATTGAACATATTTACATGGAGCACTGCCACAGGAAGGCAGCACCCACCATCCAAGGCCATGTTCTCTTCTTGCTGCTGCATTTGGGAAGAAGGTACAGGAGCCTCAGGTCCCCACACCACCAGGTTGAGGAACAATTAATACCCTTCAACCATCTGGCTTCTGAACTGGAGTGATAATTTCACTCACCTCAACACTGAACTGACTCCACAACTTATGGACTCGCTTTCAAGAATTCTAAAACTCATGCTCTCAATATTATTTATTAACTATTCATTAACATATTTATTTAGTTTTTTTTGTATTTTACAGCTTGTCTTTTGCACACTGGTTGACCTATTGTGTTCTTGTTCTACTATGAACACCAGCAAAAAATGAATCTCAGGGTAGTATCTGGTGGCATATACGTACTTTAATAATAAATTTACTTTGAATTTCATTCACAAATTTTTGATATATGGTAATGCAAAGTGCCAGCATACAAGTTCTGAAATAGTTTTACAGCTAATTTCTAATATAAAAAGTGCCTAGAATCTAAACCTTCAATAATTCGGAATGTGTTAGAAATGCTGAGTGGGCCAGTCAACATCCAAAAGGCAAAGACAGATTAATGCCTTTTACTTAATCCTCAAAAGATCGATTAATAGACTAGACATCCAGATGACCAAGTAGCAAGAGGATCACAACCTTGTTGTCATTTGGAGGCTTGTGTGCCTCAATGACCCAGCAAGCTATGTTGGCTTGAGACAAAGGTAGAGGCCAGACTAAGAGTGGCCCACTGGTCCTCCAGGTTTGGGGGGGGGGTTTCAGCTCAGGGCTAACAACCCTGACTGGTAAAGCATCCTTCTACATCTGAGTGCGACGGTATTCCTGAGTCTCCACCAGGGACCTGCGTGGCTGAGAGTAATGAAAAGAGAAAAGAAGCTATTGCCATGATGAAGGAAGCCCTGACCACCACCAAGAACAAGGCCAAAATTGGCTTCTGCAACATACAAACTATGTATAACATTGGCAGGCTAGCACAAATAACTGCAGGAATACACTGTTACAGCCTACATATACTGGGCATCAGTGAAAGTGGATGGACAGGGTCTGGCAGACTAAAGGCAGCAACTGGTGAAACAAGTTTATACTCAGGAAGGGAAGATGGTCAGCATCACAATCATGTAGCTGTCATTTTGAAAAAAAGCATTGAGAATGCTTGCTGGAGTGGAAACCAATCAATAAGTAGGCTGATGAGAGTCAAGCTGAAAGGGAAGCAAGTGAACATGACTGTGATTCAGTGCTGTGCTCCAATTAACGATTGTGACATTGAAGAAAAGGACATCTTCTACGAACAGCTGCAATTGCTGGTAGAGTTAACACCATACCATGACATAATCATCATCATGGGAGATTTAAACACCAAAATGGGAAACAACAACTCACGATTCACTAGGGTCATGGGCACACGTGGATGTGGGATGATGAATAACAATAGTGAAAGACTAGTGGAATTCTGTGCCATCAACAATCTGGTCAAAGAGGGACCCCCTTTCCACACCGTTAAATCCACAAACTGACATTGTGCTCACCCAACAGACACAACAAGAACTAAACTGACCATTTGATAATCAATGGTATGTGGAGATGATCCTCGCAGGATGTTAAGGTGAAGAGAGGAGTGGATACAGGAAGTGATCACCACCTTGTTGCAGCAGTGATGAAACTCAAGCTGAGAAGCACTGGGACTAGGACACTTGTACCAAGATGTTTTGATGTTGACAAGCTCAAGGATACCAGTGCGTGATCTGCCTTCATTATTCAGCTTAAGTTTTGGACCTTGCAAGACCGTAACAAGGATGTGTCAGTAGACAGGATCGAAAACAATGTGAAAATGGATCGCTTCAGTCTCCAAGGAGAGCTGAGAGGCTTGCCTAGAATACAGAGCTGGAAAGAAGAACAAAGAATGGATACAGCAGGAATAAAGATGGAAAAATAAGAAGGAAGTACTAAGTGCAAAGTCAACGCAACCCAAGGTGTAACTTCATCTAGCGTACATGAAGCTAACAAGAAAGTGAAGAGACTTGTAAGAAAATATCAGGGAATGTGCATGGAAGACCTTACAGTGCAGAATGAAGAAGCAGCCAATCAAGGTGACCAGGGAAACATATACAAGATTTCAAAGTTGGCATGTGGAACGTTCCAAGCCAGATTCAGTGGTCCCATGAGAGACAAGAACAGTCTGTTGTTGACAACTGAGAAAGGGCAAGAAACAATGGACAGAGTATTCCAGAGAATTACTGAATAGACCACCACCAACAGAGGAACCTGATATACAAGGGGCAGCAGAACCTCCCAAAAAGAGGTTGTTGCTGTGATTAAGTCACTAAATAAGCAGCAAATCTGCAGGACATCACAATGTGAGTGCCAAACTGTTCAAACTTGAACCAAAAGTTACAACAGCCATCCGGCAAACATTGTTGACTCTAATCTGGGAACGGCGACAAGTACACGAACTGGACAAAGGGAGTCATTGTTAGGATCCCCAAGGAAGGAGTGCCGAGTAATTGCAGCAACTGGCGTGGCATCACACTTTCATCAGAGGCCAGCAAGAATCTCACCAAAGTCATTCTCCATCAGATTACAAACGCTGTTGATCTGTGCTTGAGGAAGAACAGAGGCTGTGTCCACCAGATCTTCACACTGGGTAGCATCAGAACAGTGCACAGAATGACTGACAATTGTGTGTAATTTCTGTGGACTTTGAAAAGGCTTTCGATAGCATCCACAGGAGCAATTCTGGCAAATTCTCAGATCATGCTTTCAAAATTGTCTAGCTCATCCAGAGTTTCTATATTAATTTCACATGCACAGTTGGGAACTGCTCTTTGAGCTTTGAAATCAAGGCATGAGTCAGGCAAGGCTGTGTGATGTCGATGGTATTGTTTAACCTGGTGATTGACTGGGTTATGAGGCAAACAATGAAAGATCAGCAGAGAGGCATTAGGTGAACCCTACTTTGGAAGACCTTGACTTTGCAGATGAACTCACATTACTATAACAAACACGCTAGCACATGGAAGAGAAAACTCGATGCCTGTGTACCTCTAGTGGACAGGTTGGACTCGAGAGTCAACCAGAGAAAGACTGAGACTGTGAACTTTAATGCAGATTTCCCTCCTTCCCTCAAGGCAAATGGCGTTGCCTTCCCCAGCACTGGCAGATTCACCTAACTGGGCAGCATCATTCGGTAGTATGGCAGGACCAAGAATGATATCCAGTTCAGATTCAGCAGAGCTAGAAATGTCTTTAGAACAATGAGCAACACATGTGGATCAACCAAGTACAGTGTCCACACCAAGGTGAAACTGTACCAGAGCCGTGTTTTGTCCACATCTGGGTCAGAATACTAGCGCATGAGAGAGAGTGACCCTGCCGATCTATCATCATTTCACACCATGCGCCTCCAGAAAATCCTCCATATCTTCCGGCAAAGATAGATCTCAAACCATGCCCTACTCCTTCAGTGTCACCAAGAGGACATGGCCACATCATCCTGAGGAAATGGAGATCATCCGGGCACGTGATGAGAGGAGAGGCCAGCTCCATCATCAAGACAGCACTTCACTGGTCCCCTGAGGGGTGGAGGAAATGCAGGATATCAAAGACAACTTGGGACTGTACCATAGAGGCAGAAATAAGGACCCTGAACCACACCTGAGGCAAAATAGAAAAGATGGCTATGGACAGGCAAAGATGGAGGACCTTCGTTGCTGCCCTAAATGCCAGCAGGAGTAATGGCAATAAGTAGCAGAGTACTCTAAATAACAACAAGCTAATTAACTATAATTTATCAGGAGTTTGAGGAGATTTGGTATGTCACCACAGACACTGACAAATTTCTACAGATGTATCATGGCCTGCATTACCATCTGGTATGGGGGGGGGGGGCTGCACTATACAGCATTGAAATAAGCTGCAGGAAGATGTAAACTCAGTCAGCTCCATCAAGGGCACTAGACTTCTCAGGATCCAGGACACCTTCAAGGAGCAATGCCTCAAAAAGGCGGCATCCATCATTAAGGACCCCTATCACCCACTATATGCCCTCTTCTCATTGCTACCATCAGGTAGGAGGTACAGAAGCCTGAAGGCACACAGTTGATGATTCAGAAACTGCTTTTTCCCTCTGCTATCTGATTTCTGAATGGACATTGACCCCATGAACACTGCATCACTACTTTTGTTTCCCTCTTTTTTCCCCATCTTATTTAATTTAACTTTTATATATATAATAAAAAACTATAAATTATGTATACATTTACAATATGTGTGTGTGTATATATATATATATATATATATATATATATAAAAAGGCAAACAGAAAGGAAAAGTGGGTGATTTTCATGAATTTTCTGTCCATTCAGAAATCTGATGGCAGAGGGGAAGGAGCTGTTCCTGAAATGTTGAGTGTGTGTCTTCAGGCTCCTGTACCTCCTTCCAAGTGGTAGCAATGAGAATGGGGCATTTCCTAGGTGATGGGGGTCCTTAATAATGGAAGCTGTGTTCTTGAGGCTAGTGCCCATGATGGCATCCTACACAAGTCTCCAATCACTGACACCCCATTAGTTAAACAAAGTCACTTCATTTTCCCCCTTAACGAAAGGATGAATCACATAAAAATTAATAACTGCAGGCAAACTGCAAATTATCCACCACACACCCTTATACCTAGTTCCACACAACAAAGGCTGGGCATTCTACACCTCTCTCTGGGACTGTATAGATTGGCTGTCACTAGAGAGAGAGGAAGATGGATTTATAAAGAAAAATATAATCACTACAAGATATTCCCTCTGCATCCTATTTGCCATGAACTAGTGAACAGATATATGAGAAACACTTCTACTATAAATAATGAACAGATTAAACCAGCCCCCCCATCATTTTAATGTTGTCAAATTTTCTATGAGTTTAAAAAAAACTGTGTGAAAAATGGCGAATAGTTTTGTACAGCATTTCTGATTCTGGTGTTTTTATGTAATCTGTTTTCACAGATTGAAAGTAGTGTTGGGCAATCCAATTTGATTGCCAACTTGAAGTAAATCTCATTGTAAATATATGATTGCATGGAGAAGGCAGCCACCTTGTAACTGCAATACCTATAAAACTAATTATATTCACGAAATCATGCACTAGCAGGACTCAAATTACATACTCAAACTTACGTAAATCTTTTTTTTTCCCTATACTTAGCTATAACCATTTAGGTGACACCTTGTATAGCTGTCAGAAGTTTAAGGAAAATGCTACAGACTCACTTTCAAGAACTCTACAACTCATACTCCCAGTATTTTTTTAATTGCATAATTTGTCTTTTTATCACATTAGTTGTTTGTTAGCCTTTATGTATACTTTTCATAAATTCTATTGTATTTCTTTGTTTTCCAGTAAATTCCTGCAAGGAAATGAATCTAAGGTAGCATATGGTGGCATATACATACTCTGATAATAAATTTATTTACTTATTAAGACACAGTGCTGAATGGCCATTTAACCCACCAACCAGTAAATCTTTGGAATGTGGGAGGTTACGGAGAGAGCGTAGAAACTCTTTACAGGCAGCTGTGCGAGTTGAACCCGGGTCATCTGTACTGTAAAGTGTACTAACCACTACGCTGTCGCGCTGAACGTCGATTTTGGCATTGCAAGAAATTAGAAATGAGAGAACAGTAACAAAGATTTGGTGAGTCAAATGTGCTTAAAAATGTGACAGCCATATCCTACAGTGATCACTTGTTTTTCCAGTCAATGCTGATCCTTAAGGTTTGCATCTATAAATTATTCCTACACTATTGTAAGGAGATGGATCATGGACCATCTGTAACAGGCACCTGAAAGCCCTGGAACTATACCACCAGAGATCTTTATGAAGGACAGACACACTCACACCAGCATAGTGGAGGAGGCCAACATGAACAGCATCTCCACCACGATAGAACAATACCAACTCCAAAGGATGCCTAGCTCATGTCCCCCAAACAGATCCTTTACTCTCAGTTCAAGGAAAGTCAGCGAGCCCCTGGCGGGCAAAGGAAACACTTCAAAGGTAATGCCAAAATGAGCCTGAAGAAATTCCAGATTACATCTGAAAACTGGGAGGACATTGCACTCAACAGATACACCCGGAGGAAATCGGTTCAAGAGGGAGCTGTACGACATGAGAGCAACACCACTCTGCCGCAGAGAATAAGCAGCAGCTGTGAAAGGACAGACTGAGCAACTAAACCACCCAACCACTAACCACAGACACCATTTTCTTTTGCCCACACTGCACCAGAACATGTGGATCCCGGATTGGCCTCTACAGCCACCAGAGGACCCACCAACAGACTACCCCTTCGGAGAACATCATATCCAACTCATGTGATTGCACTATTATAGCTGGTAAACTTGCTTTAATTCTTTTCTGATTAAAATGATTGGATGAAGGCAAATACGTAAAATGCATTTTTCAATTTCGTATCCTTTTAGCTCCAGAAATTCTGCTTCTGTTATCACCCAACTCTATAGGTAGGAATTGATGCATGTCAAACTATCACCAATGATTTGTCCTGGTCCGGCCAACAACATGCTATGGCCAAGAAAGCACACCAGCGCCTCTACTTCCTCAGAAAAGTAAGGAAATTTGTCATGACCCATTTCAGCCCCATCATTTTTTTAATATGTGGATGCCATGAAAGAAAGCATTCTATCAGGATGCACCACCACTTCGTGTGGCAGACCACAAGAAATTGCAGAAAATTGTGGACAGAGCTCAGCACATTACAGAAGCCAGCCTCCCCTCCCTGGACTCTATTCACTGACTCAGTAAAGCAAGCAGCATAATCAAATAGCACACTCACACCAGGGATTGTCTCCTCAACCGTGCAGACAATACAAAAGCTTCAAATCAGGCATCACCAGGATTAAGGTCGATGAGTCATTCCACACTCACCCACCCTCTGAGTGAAGAAGTTCCCCCTCACGTTCCCCTTAAACATTTCATCCTTCATCCTAGCACAGTAATTAGTAGTACAGGCGACCCGGGTTCAATTCCCGCCACTGCCTATAAGAAGTTTGTACGTTCGCCCCGTGACCATGTGGGTTTCCTCCCGGTGCTCTGGTTTCCACCCACAGTCCAATGACATACCAGTTGTTAGGACAATCAGACATTGTAAGTTGTCCTGTGATTAGGCTATGGTTAAATTGGGGGTTGCTGGGCAGAGCAGCTCGAAGGGCGGAAGGGTCTATTCCATGCTCTATCTCAATAAATAAATAAATAAATCCAATGACTTGGCCTCCACAGTCATCTCTAGCAATGATTTTCACAGGTTCACCAACCCCTGGCTAAAGAAGACCCTGGCTGGTCGGGGTCATTTTTAATATTTCAGTTAATTCAAAGGTAGATTCCTATTTATAACAATTAAATAAACAAGCACTGCTCTGACACTGCCACTTCATATCGTTCACCAACTCCTTTATGGACAGTCCCAAGCCTGGCTGTGGAAGGAGGAGGATTGGGCAGGAAGCTAGCAACCCCAGAGCTGCAGAAATGCCAACATGAAGGTCAGAAGACCTCATCCTTGGGAAAGGAAGGACCTTCACCAAGAAGACAATCGAAGTCGTGTGCTAAAAGTGGAAGCCACAGGACCGATCAACCTTCGGCCCAGGACAGAGGACTCTGACAAGCTGCTGTCCGCAGTCACTGGTGGGGGGGTGGGGGGGGGGGTGACGTGTTTATGAACTGATTCATCAAAGTAGCTAGTCCAGCTGCCTGAACAGTAGTGAACTCCCAGCTCAGAAGAGCAATGAGCTAAAATGCCAGCATTAACAGATGCTTTGCTTCACTGAGCGAGGTTGAACAGGTTGCCTATTTCTCAATTAAATCGCTGGAAGATGCCTAATGGGCCACGGAGGGAGGAAAGAATTTGCCAAGTATGCATTTTTGGCAGGGAGTCCAAGTACATGCTGAGAGTAGAACGCTCCACATCTGACCGCAGGCAGGCAAAGAGAAAACAGAATGCTAGGAATGAGAATAAAGTTCAAGATAAAAAGGGTGCCATGTAACGCAGTGGTTAGCACAATGCTACTTGGGACATCAGAGTTCAATTCTGGTATCCTGTTAGATATTTGTACGTTCTCTCTGTGACTTTGTGGGTTTCCTCTGAGTGCTCTGGTTTCCTCTCACAACCAAAGATGTTCTGATTAGTAGGTTAATTGATCATTGTAAATTATTTTGTGATTAGACTAGGGTTCAACAGGTGGTTTACTGGGTGGTGTGACTTGGTGGACCAGAAGCATCTCTAAATAAAATAAAATAAAATTGCAGGAACTCTCTTCACATGGTAGTTTTATGGAATGCAGATTGGAAAAGTAAATGAATAATGATGAGGCTTTATTATATTTTATACCGCAAGAAAAGTTAAGGACAGGATTTCATATCCCTGTTTGTTAAAGCAGTTTCTTCATTTCCAGCTGCAAGTTTGCCACCGATATTTCTAAGTTTGCTTTCTGGAAGGGAGATTCTTGAAGGCATTGTGGCAGGATCGTAACACTGTGTGAGGGGCAGCACAACAGCATAGTGGCTCGTGGAATGCTAGTGACCCGAGTTCAATTCCCGCCACTGCCTGTAAAATCTTGCCGCCATGACCCCACGGATTACCTCCGGGTGCTTTGATTTCTTCCCATGTCGCAATGATGTAGGGGTTAGTAACTTAATTGGTCACAAGGGAGTAACTGGGCAGCGCGGGCTGGTTGGGCTGGAAGAGCTTGCTAGACTGCTGTATCTCTAAATAAAATCAATAGATTACAGTGATGAGAAGGTTGCACTGCAACACCCTTTGACCCTATTACATAACCAGATAGAACAAGATAAATAAATGATTAGTAAGGACAAAGACTCCCAGTGATTTGAACTTAAGTAAGTATAATCGAGAACATAGCACAGCACAATATAGGCCCTTCAGCCCACAGTGCTGAACTGACCCATTATTCTGTTCGGTTCCTGTCACACTAATACAGGACGGGTGTAGAAGCTTTAGGGAGGACGCAGAGACTTCATTTTGGGGCGGTAATGACTGACACAAGGGGTCATAACTCATAGGTGCATGGAGGAAAGCATAGGGGTGAATATCAGAGGTAGGTTATTTTTACAGAGGGTGGTAGGGGCATGGAATACACTACCATGGGTGGTGGTAGAGGCAGGTACATTAGGGATATTTAAGAAACTCTTAAATAGGCACATGGATGATAGAAAAATGAAAGGCTATATGGGAGGGAAGGGACAGATTGATCAGAGTACATACAACAATACAGCACATCACAGCACAGGCCCTTCAGCCTATAGTGTTGTGCCAATCTTATAACCTACCATAACCCTAACGCTTCCCTCATAGCCCCACATTTTGTAAGAGTTTCTTAAATGCCCCTAATGTATCTATCTCTACCACCATCCACGGCAGTGTGTTCCAGGTACGCACCACTCTCTGCATTTGAAATTGGGGGGCCGCTTCTTCAAGCGCCTCTGCTCCATCTGCCAAAAACAGAACTTCCTGGTGGCCAAACATTTTAATTCCCATTCCCGTTCCAACAAATCAGTCCACGGTCTCCACTTGTGCCACGATAAGGCCATCCTCAGGGTGGAGGAGCACCACCTTATATTACGTCTGGGTAGCCTCGGACCTGTTGGCATGAATATCTATTTCTCCCTTCTTCTGTCCACTGAGTCACCTCCTACTTTCCTTTCTCCTATGGTCCACTCTTCTCTCCTATCAGATTCCTCTCCAGCCCTTTATCTTTCCTACCCACCTGGCCTCACCCATCTCCATCTAGCTAGCCTCCTTCCCCTCCCCCTATCTTTTTCATCTTTTCATTCCTTTCATCTTTCTCAGCCCCGAAGGGTCTCAGCCCAAAAAGTCAACCGTTTTTTCATTTGCATGAATGCTGCCTGACCTGCTGAGTTCCTCCAGCATTTTGTGTGTGTTACAAGGGAACAAGTTTGATATTTTCTGGAAGACGTCAGTGCATCAAAGTTCCAACAGTAACAAAATACAGACACCTCCGAGTGATAGTTTTATCTGAAATTGGAATAGCCTTCTCTGGCAATGGAAATAGTCACGGTATTGCTGAGACCTGAGGATCTGAATTATAGGGAAAGTTTGAAAAAGTTAGAAGCGTAGGAGAATGAGAGATTTGAGAGAGATATATAAAATTATGAGGGGTATAGATAGGGTAAACACAAGCAAACTTTTTCCACTGAGCTTAGGTGCGACTAGAACTAGAGGTCATAGATTAAGGGTAAAAGGTGAAATATCTAAGAGAACCTGAGGGAGAATTTCTTCACACAGAGGGTGGAGCGAATGTGGAACGAGCTGCCAGTGGAAGTGGTGAATGCGGGTTCAATTGCAACATTAAAGTGAAGTTTGGATATGTACATAGATGGGAGGGGTATGGAGGGCGATGGTCGATGGGACTAGGCAGACTAATAGTTCGGCATTGACTAGATGGGGCAAGGGGCCTGTTTCTGTGCTGTAGTGTTCTATAACTGTATGCCGCTGGCCTCTGTTATTTCCTTGGTCCAGACTGTGAGATTCTCATTGATCTTCACACAAATATGAAAGGTGTTCCACTGGCCAGAAATGTAAAAAATTGAATTGTGTTCTTTCTACCCCCCCCTAGAAAACTGTGCCTGTAATCTTACATTCTTAGGTAATGGTAACCCTAGGTAATTTCTAAAATAAGTACATGTTCGGCATCGCATTGTGGACTGAAGGG
The DNA here is from genome assembly GCF_030028105.1 of Mobula birostris. Taxonomy (NCBI): domain Eukaryota; kingdom Metazoa; phylum Chordata; class Chondrichthyes; order Myliobatiformes; family Myliobatidae; genus Mobula; species Mobula birostris. Next base: position 9,154,957 of record NC_092388.1, read on the forward strand.
CCTATATTGTGCTGTAGGCTTTCTATGTTTCTATGTAATGTCATTCAGACAAATTATGAGACTGTGATTAAACATAGTGAACCACTCAGTTGCTAGGTGATCTCGCCAGAGCACTGCTAAAGCAATAAGCACACACAGTGATGACAAGATGAAGTAAAATTGAAGTTAGGAACTAATTTCACTTCTTTTGTTTCTTAATTGTCTCTACTTTTGGAATGCCCTCTAATGGAAATTTAACGAGGGCAGCAGCAGCCTTTCATTATTATATATACCTGCTTCATAAATAGGCCACTTGATCACCAAAAACCAACATATTAGATGAATTAATGGTTTCTTTTACTGCGAATTACATCTGTTAATTTGCCCATATGGACTTAATTAAAAATAAACTTTAAATCTACACTGTTAATATGTCATTAAAATGGGAATAGAAAGAAAATGCCTTGGTGCTCTTATTCACATGAGATCACACTAATGCACTTCCCTTATGTACAGCAATACATATCATAAATACAGTCAAATTTTAAACTTACAGTAGGATTTCCATATTGGTGGCTGGTACTCTTCAGCATCTAGAAAAAATAAGAAAAAAATGTGAGGAATACACATTTTCTTTGCATCTGTTTATACATGTCACTTATATACTCTACAGCCACTTTATTAGGTACATTTGCTTGTTAAAGCCAGTATCTACTCAGCCAATCATGTGGCAGCAACTCAGTGCAAAAAAAAGCACGCAGACATGGTCAAGAGGTTCAGTTGTTGTTCAGAACAAACATCAGAATGGGGAAGAAATATGATCAAAGTGATTTTGACCATGGAATGATTGTTGGTTTGAGTATCTCAGAAACTATGCTTCTCCTGAGATTTTCACACACAACAGTCTCTAGAGTTAGGAGAATGGTGCAAAACAAAAACAGAAAATAATATCCAGTGAGTGGCAGTTCTATAGGCAAAAAGGCCTTGTTAATGAGAGGTCAGAGGAGACTGGCCACAATGGTTCAAACAGACAGGGAGGCAACAGTAACTTAAATAACTACATGCTACAACAAGGTTGTGCAGAACAGCATCTCAGAAAGACCTTGAAGTGAACGGCCTACAGCACCAGAAGACCACAGCAGGTGTGTGTTGTTTCATATAGCTGTCAAAGATGTTCAACCAGATATGTAACACAGATTATACACGTTGTCTGCTAGGTGATTTAATCATGTTGTCCACCATAATTGTTTCATATGCTATTCTACTATTGATTATATACAGCAAAATGAAATAGTTCTAAAGATGAAATCAGACTTTTCGGATTATAAATCGTAAATAATACACATTTAATTAAGTTATAGCACGCAAAGAATTAATGTTGTATATAATAGAATGAATAAATCACTTACAGACTGCTTCTTTCACGTGCATTGTCTGGACCAATGATTTTTCAAAACGCATTTTAAGCAATATTCAAGCATTACATTTAGATTCTGCAGGGTGACTGGGATTCAACACTGTGTCTGCACCACTCTTTCCAGTCAGAAGCTGATCCTTGGTGGGATTTGAAATATGCACCAAGTTAGAACCTGCCAGAACTGCCGGTTACTCTATCCTTTAAGAATGCCATTCGGCCCATCAAGTCTGCTCTGCTATTCCATCATGGCTAATTTATTATCCCTCTCAAGCCCATCCTCATACCACTTCCATGTAACCTTTGGTGCCCTTAATAATCAAGGACCCAATGACTTGGCCTCTGCAGCCATCTATGGCAATGAATTACAGAATCAGAATTAGGTTTATTATCACTAATATACAGTATACAGTACTTTAAGTTAGGGAGCTTAAAATAAGACGTTTGTACAGTACTGCATATCAGTATATAGCTAGGGAGCTTAAGACCTTTGCACAGTACTGTAGTAATTTTATGTAGTGCACTTTACTGCTGCCACAAAAACAAACAAACTGCATGACATACGTGAGTGGGGAAAATCCTGATTCTGATATGGGCCTCTATTGTGGACTGAGAGCAGGATCATGGCTGGGAAAGAGGGAAGGGAGCAGGAAGCACCAGAGAGATTTTTCGAGAACATCACTAAAATGACCTTTACTGAAATAACTTGTGTTAAGTTGTTCCCGCAAACAGTGAAGGGCAAGGCAAGTTCGGGAGATGGTGTGATGCAGAATCTTTACACATGGAGTTCCAATGCCCGTAAAGATGGCCTGGGAGCGAGGTTGGATCATTCTAGGCAATGAAAAGATTTGAAGAGCTTGAGAGTGGCTGCAGGCCAGGCGCCAAAATCTGGGCCTGGAGCGAGTTGCTGTGCAGCTTGGTCTAGGCCCAGAGCCTTTTGCTTCAGCTGGGTCCCAGTGCAAGGTACAATTTAAATGCTGGCGCAGATTGGAGGAAACAGCTGATTTCCCTCGCTGTCCACGGTGTTCTCTTCTCACTCCAGGGCACAGACCCTTTTCCTGTCCCATTGTTGGGTCAATTTAAATGCCTGCCCAGGTAAACTGAAAAGCTAGGGTATTGGTTGGGACATGAACCAATTTCACTCTCTCTCTCTCTCTCTCTCTGCGATGGTCATTTCCATGGCACTGAGGCTATGAAGACTGCCCCGGCTGCTGTGTTCCATGCCTGCTAATATGATGAACTAATAAGCAAGGCTTTGGGCCTACTCCAGGGTTCGGATCAGAGGACTTAATTTTGGTTTGGAATGCTGTTGTTGTTCGCTTCAATTGTTTGCATGATCTTTATTCTTTTCTTTCTCTTGAGCATCGAGTGTTAGTCTTTTATTTTATTTTTTTCCTTTAATTGGGTTCCTTCAGGTTTCTTGCTGTGTGGCTACCTCTGAGCAAGCAAATCTCAAGGCTGTATAAGTTATATATTCTTTGATAATATATGAATCTATAATTGTTTGGAATCAAACTACCATGACTGGATTTTTCAGGCCTGCACATGCGTCAACCCTCGCCCCTGGCACTCGTTCTCTGGCACTGGTCTCATACCCTTCCTGTGGCACTTCACCCTCACCATTCCCAACATCCTTTGCTCCCACCAAATTTACAAACTCCAAACTCATTCTCCGCTCCACATTGACAACAAATACAGTATATACACACACACACACATCCCATATATACACAGACACGCCCCTTTTATATAAGTGAAGAAGGTGAATGGTATGCTGGCATTCATTGCAGGAGGATTCGAGTACAGGAGCAGGGAGGTACTACTGCAGTTGTACAAGGCCTTGGTGAGACCACACCTGGAGTATTGTGTGCAGTTTTGGTCCCCTAATCTGAGGAAAGACATCCTTGCCATAGAGAGAGTACAAAGAAGGTTCACCAGATTGATTCCTAGGATGGCAGGACTTTCATATGATGAAAGATTGGATGAACTAGGCTTATACTCGTTGGAATTCAGAAGATTGAGGGGGGATCTGATTGAAACGTATAAAATCCTAAAGGGATTGGACAGGCTAGATGCAGGAAGATTGTTCCCGAAGTTGGGGAAGTCCAGAACGAGGGGTCACAGTTTGAGGATAAAGGGGAAGCCTTTTAGGACCGAGATTAGGAAAAACTTCTTCACACAGAGAGTGGTGAATCTGTGGAATTCTCTGCCACAGGAAACAGTTGAGGCCAATTCATTGACTATATTTAAGAGGGAGTTAGATATGGCCCTTGTGGCTAAAGGGATCAGGGGGTATGGAGGGAAGGCTGGTGCAGGGTTCTGAGTTGGATGATCAGCCATGATCGTACTGAATGGCGGTGCAGGCTCGAAGGGCCGAATGGCCTACTCCTGCACCTATTTTCTATGTTTCTAAGACTTTAACACAGTTCTGTATGTCGTGAAATTTGTTATTTCACAGCAGCAGCAAAGTGCAATACACAAAATAAAATATATTACAAATTACAAACAGAGATATACAAAAAAAATTAAAGAAGTGGTACAAAAGAAAGCAAAAATAGTGAGCAGTATTCATGTTCCGTTCAGATATATGAAGAAGCTGGTCCTGAAACATTGAGCATGTGTGTCCTAGAGTGGAAACTGCTATACATAACAGAGTAAAGTTTCTATCCAGAAGAACAATCATTTTGAAATTTTGAATATGACCTATGTTATAATGCCTCATCTTTGTATTATTTTTTCTCCAGCAGTATAACTTGCTCAATACAAGTAAAGGAAAAGTTAACTAAAAATAGAAGTAAAAATATCAAAACTGATACTTCAATGTCTTTCATTTCTTATTGCAAAATAAATTAATCTAAGCTGCAGAATGATGTGAAAAATACTTGTAGTTACCTCCAAAGTTTCTGTATGTTCCACGACGTTAAAAAATTAAAAAGGAAAGTTATTGCAATCCAAAATAGTGGAAATAGAGTTATCCACCATTTGTGTTCCAATAAAAATATCAGTTTCTGAATATTTATAATAGCATAAAATCTCCTACAGTCAGAAATTTATCTTACTCTAATTTTACAAAATTATTGACCTGATTAAACATATTTGACAGAAAGAAAGAAATCAAACATTTTCCAATTTGAATCAGAAACTCGTGATCAATCTACAAGTTAAAACTAATCTAAATAGAAAAACTCGAAAACAAAATGGGAAAATATTGGAATGTACAGTGTATCATCTACTTTGCAATACCATTCATATATGGGTGCCACGGTTAGGGAGATGCTATTACAGTTCGGAGTTCTCTGGAAGGAGTCTCCCAATGTGCTCAAGTATTTCCCTGGGTGCCCCGATTTCCTCCCACATCCAAAGACATACTATGTAGGTTAATTGCTCATAGTAAGTGGTCCCGTGAATAGGAGAAGGTTAAGTTTGGATGGTCAGGAGTTATTTATGGTTTATTTATAGTTACTTTTTTCACTTAAAACTCATGTTTTCTTACCTATTCCACAATCTAAGGTGAAAAAAAATGTTACTTTGTTTTGATCTTACTCTATCATCTTTTTAAATTGGCTTTCAAAATGCTTATTCATCAACCAGTTAAGAGCAGAGAGAGTATCAGCAGATGAACTTGAGATTTGAAGAGCTCAATGACATATGAAAATACTAATTGATTGTGAAGCTTCTGAACAATTGAGTATATGCCCTATAGCAGGATGAAGTTACTCAACCACAAGCCACTGCCACAGAGTGTATTAATATTCGTTTGATCATTCTTAGAGTCATTTAAGATTATTCAGCTGAATAGCAGTGGCCTGGAGTCTGCAGTTTTAATTATCAGCATTTGTAATAATTACAAGAACAATTTAGAAATACCTGAAGCTGTCATACTGATCACCAAGTTCATGGGACACCAAGGAAGATCAGAAAAGTGGGAGAGCAAGAAATCAAAGTTCAAAGCTGCGAGTAAATTTATTATCAAAGTACATATACTGTATGTCACCATATACTACCGAGTGGCAGGTTGAAGATACGTCTCTACCAAAGGAGGTGTAAAGTGCTCCTTCCCTCGGCTGGCCTGCAGGTCACCCTTGGGCAAGGTGTAGCACCAGCTTTCCACTCCACCCCCCACCGATGAGAGTCATGTGAAACCATGGGAGCAGGTGGTGAATGGTCACATGAGCAACTGGTGCATATCACAAGTCCTGATGACCACTGACATCAGGCAATCAATCTCTGAAGAGTATTGATAATGGCTGGGGTCACCTATCTTGTAAAGGCACTGTCCAGAAGAAGGGAATGGCGGACCACTTCTGTAGAAAAATTTTTGCCAAGGACAATTATGGTCATGGAAAGCCCATGACTGCCCACGTCATACAACACGGCACATAATGACTATCCTGAAATTCATTTTCTTGTGGCCATTCACAATAGTTACGAAGAAACACAACAGAATCAATGAAAAACTACACCCAAACAAAGATGGACAAACAACCACTGTGCAAAAGACAAACTGTTCAAATACAAGAGTGACAAATAATAATAAATAATAACAAGAACATGAGTTCTAGACTCCTTGAAAGTGAGTCCATAGATTCTGGAATCAGTTCAGTGTCAAGGTGAGTGAAGTTAGCCACTCTGTTTCAGGAGCCTGATGGTTGAGGGGTAATAGCTGTTCCTGAATCTCGTGGTGTGGGACTAAAGCTCGTGCGCCACCTTCCCAATGGCAGCAGCGACAAGAAAGTATGGCCTGGATAATAAGAATAAATATGTGATGCAGTATAAAGCAAAAAGTGAGTTAGTGCTCATGTTCCTTTCAGAAATCTGATGGCAGAGGGGAAGCGAATGTTCCTAAAAATATGATTTTTATAATATTTTTACTATAATGGCAAGTTCAAGTTCAGGTTTATTGTCACAGGCTGGAAAAAAACCTACAAGTAGAGCTCTTTAAAATTCACCTCCCGCACCCAGGTTTACCCTCCTATTAACCCAACATTTATACATTTTAAACTGTATCTGGGATAGCTACGCTTTAAAAATTTAAGATGATGTATAATGAAAAGTTGTCCAAAATTTCCTTCATTCTTCAAACTGACTTGAACAGGAGTTAAACACCAAATATTAGCTTTATTTGTCATATGTGTATCAAAACATAGAGTGAAATGTGTCGTCCGTGTTAATGACCAATACAGTCCAAGCATGTGCTGGGGGCAGCCTGGTATCAGTACCGTATACCCACAACAAGCACGTACATATTTGGAATGTGGGAGGAAAACAGAGCACCCAGAGGAAACCCATGCAGTCATGGGAGAATTTAAATCTCCTTACGTAGAAACTAAATCACACAGACTTAGAAGCTAGTGCTGCTAATGTTACAGTAACTGCTACACTACGAACAGTATATGAAGGGTCTCGGCCTGAAACATCTACTGTTTACTCTTATCCGTAGATGCTGTCTGGCCTGCTGAGTTCCTCCAGCATTTTGTGTGTATTGCTTGGATTTCCAGCATCTGCAGATTTTCTCATCTTTGTGCAGTATATTATTGTTAAAATTGACTATTTTTATTTCAGCATAAATTCATGTGGTCTAAGTTGTTTGATCTGATGATTTTGAACCAGAGGTTCTACTTCTGAAATCACTTGAAGATGGAAATTACTAGTTCAACAGGTAGATTAGATATTGAATTTAGTTTGAAAAAGACTACAGCATTCTATGATTAGCACAACGCAGAAGATTTTTACCCCTTTTAATGTAAATTGCAATCAAATGTCACAAACAAAGAAAGGAATATATATTACAATTTGTATTTGTATTTGTAGTGATCCACTGAGGCTTGGTGAGACTGCAACTAGAGGTCAATGCTTAAGGTGAGCATGAGCGGGAACTTCTTCACTCAGTGGGTGGTGAGAGGGTAGAAGGCGCTGCCAGCAGAAGTGGTGGATGCAGGGTCGATTTCAACAATTAAGAGAAATTTGGACAGGTACATGGATGGTAGGGATATGGAGGGCTATGCAGACATCCCACCCTGCAAATCTCATTTCAGGGAGGTAGCACCATCAATTTGCAGGAGACTTCCGGGAGAGGTGGGATGTCTGCAATAGAGTAGCTCCTTAGCAGCTGGCCAGCTGGTTTAAATAACATTAGCTATGCTAATGAACGAATGACACCTGTTAAACTCACCTCAACACGTCTTTTACAGTCTTAACCCACCATGGGCAATAGAAAAGTCACTGTTGCAAACAGTGCAGCGAGCAACACTGTCGTTATTTTGACCCCTATTAGGCAGCGGTACACCTTAGTGTAGTCTGGGGTGACGTACGTTTTATTTCTTTTTGGAACACTCTGCCATGGCGCACTCTCTCTCTCTCGCTCGCGCTCTCTCTCTCTCGCTTGCTTTCTCTCTCGCGCTCTCTCACTTGCTCTCTCTTGCTCGCGCTCTCTTGCTTGCTTGCTCTCACTCTCTCTTGCTCGCTTGCTTGCTCTCGCGCTCTCTCTCTCTCTCTCTCGCTTTCTCTCGCTCTCAAAAAAATTGATTTCCGTGATATTGTATATAATTTGCGGGCATCAGGGAACCACTATTCATATGCGGGAGACTCCCGGAACTTCTGGGAAAGGTGGGATGTCTGGCTATGGTCTGCATGCAGGTCAATGGAACTAGGCAGTTTAAACAGCTTGTCACGGGCCTAGATGGGCCAAAGGGCCTGTTTCTGTACTGTAGTGTTCTACAACTCTATGATAGCACCACTGTCATGTACTTCATTAATTAGATATTGTCCCAACGCTAGTCATGAATAAAGATGGTTTTCAACATGTTAAGGCAGTAGTCCTATGAGCCTATTCTTTTATAACATCATTCAAATTACATTACATGCATCAGGGAAACTCACACCATATTAGGTTTTCAGATGAAGAATTCTGACTCCATTAACATGGTATTGCTGTTCAAGTCATTGTTTCTTTGGGTGCAAATACAATATATCCACAGCTAAAGATGTTTCACTCCTCATTATTGATGGAAATTAATTTCAACTTCTCAGTGTGTATACAGTCAGAGTGTGGGAGAGGGAGGGGCAGGTCCCCAATAGCAGTGACCACAGAGATTGCTCTTCTCTGTGCCTTATGTTACAACAAGCGGCATCCTTGCTGTTTCATTAGCATTTGTCTGTCTTTTTTAATAAGGCAGGGTTGCTAGCTCGACGCTCAACCCAGCATGGATGGAAAGTGTACAAGGAGCTGGCCAGATGGAACGCAGGATCACTCACCTCAAAGTCCAGTGTGGATGCCACCACACCACCGGCCAGTTAGACCGCAGCAATAAACTGTAAATAAGATTATTTGATCCCCACTATAATGGCAAGTTCAAGATCAGGTTTATCATCATCTAGCTCTACATATTTACAACCAAATGAAACCACGTTTCTCTGGACCACAGTGCACTCACAATACATATAACACGCACGCAGCACATGAAACAAAGTATTACCATAAATGAATATAATTCAAAATGCATGAATTATGCAGCACAGATAAACAGCAGACAGCTCGCTGTCCTAGTGACGAGACCTCAGTGGTGACAGGGTATTCATTATTCTCAGCCTCAGGGAAGAAGCAGCTATTACCCTGTCTGGCAGTCCTAGTCCTGATGCTCCTGTACCCCCTCCCTGATAGTAGTGGGTCAGAGAGATTGTGGCAGGGATTCTCAAAAATGCTTTGGGACCTTTGTCTGCAACACTCCTGGTAAAATTCACAAATGGGAGGAGAGAGACCTTAATGATCCTCTTGGCAGTTTTTACTGTCCTCTCGAGGATCATGCAGTCCGATGGCTTGCAGCCTCCGTACCGCACAGTGATGCAGCCAGGCAGGACAATCTCGATGATGCTCCTGTAGAAAGATGTTAGACTGGGGGCGGGGAGCTTTGCAGGCCTCAATCTCCTCAGAAAATATAGACGCTGCTGTGCCTTCTTGACTAGTGAGGTGTTGTGGGTCCAGGTTAGATCGTCCATTATATGTACAGCAAGGAACTTTGTGCTCTTTATCCATTTAGAATGAACAATTAAAAACAAACAGAATTTTATCCCTGGCTGATTTCTGCTTCCTGCTTCCTAAGTCTGACATGCAACTCCATATCCTTCTTGCAAACTTTATCATTGCCCAAGGTTGCCGAACATGCCACCCCGTGTCTTCCTTCCTCAGGAATGTGCTGATCCTGAATTCTGATAGCAGGCCGTTCATTGATTCCCAAATGCAGATTGGGTGACCGCACTGTGGAGCAACTATGCTCAGTCCACAGCTTCCCGTTCCCTGCCACTTGAATTCCCCATCTCACCTCAGTCTGTGGTCTCCTGCAATGCCACAGGGTGGCTCAATGCAAGCTTAAGGAAAAGCACCTCATCTTCCGCCTGGGCACAATGCAGCCTTCTGGACCCAATATTGAAACCTAGAACTTTCTGAGTCAGACTAAGTATCAGGTTTAAAATTCTTGGACCCAAAACATCGAGTCATCAAGCATCCCCATCATCCAGGACATACTCTCATCCTGCTACTAAACTTGGGTAGGAGGTACCGGAACAAGAGAAAATCTGCAGATGCTGGAAATCCGAGCAACACACACAAAATGCTGGGGCCACAGGAGCCTTAGTTCCCATGGCACCAGGTTCAGGAAGGTATTACCCTACATCCATCAGGCTCCTGAACGAGCGTGGACAATTTCACTCACCTCAACACTGAGCTAATTCCACAACCTACAGACTACCTTCAAGGGCTGTACAACTTGTGTTCTCAGGATTATTTATTTATTCTTTTTTATTATTTGTACAATTTACCTTCTTTCGCATGTTGGCTCTTTGCTGGTCTTTGTTATATATTAGTTTTTAATAAATCTATTGTATTTCTTTGTTTTCCTGTAAAGGCCTGCAAGAAAATTAATCTCCAGGTAGATGGTGACAGACATGTACTTTGTTCATAAATTTACTTTGACTTTCTTACTCCAGTGGCCTGCAATCAGGAAAGCTGTTTTCGAAGTGGTACAACAGTATATAACGCAAACAACAGGAATTCTGCAGATGTTGAAAATTCAAGCTACACACATCAAAGTTGCTGGTGAACGCAGCAGGCCAGGCAGCATCTCTAGGAAGAGGTACAGTCGACATTTCGGGCCGGGACCCTTTGTCAGCACTCAGCCCGAAATGTCGACTGTACCTCTTCCTAGAGATGCTGCCTGGCCTGCTGCATTCACCAGCAACTTTGATGTGTGTTACAACAGTATATATTTTAGTTTACATTTATTTTAGGTGTGCACAATTGCTAATCGTAGATCTATGATCACCAACATTATTTTTGGTGAAGAGCTCCTACTGAAAGACTGCTGTTTTGTAAAACAGGGCAAAGTTTAAAAATAATAATCTCTCAGGACAATGTCAGAAATATCTTCAAAAGTAGAACATCAGTGAGTGGTTTCAACTCTTTAAAACTGAATAAACTTGTTTATGGAACAGAACAGCTTGAACTGAGATGAGATGTTCACAGTCCATGAAGAGAGACCTTTAATTACTTATCAGTTTCCGCTAAGTAGGTTGTTTCTCACCATCAATTTCTCTTGGTCTCGTATGATCAGTCTACAAGAGCAGAGTCACAAGTAATTTACATCTGATTATATTCCTGACACTGAGGGAAGAGAAAGGCTGTTATTTGAAAGCAAGAATGAAAAATGCTCAATATGCATGCAAACAATGAAGCACAAATAAGATACACAAGAGATTCCACACAGGCAGGAAATCCAGAGCAACACACGCACACAATGCTGGAGGAGCTCAGCAGGTCAGGCAGCATCTATGGAAATGAATAAACAGGCAATGTTTTGGGCCAAGTCCCTTCATTAGGACTGGAAAGGAAGGGGGAAGATCCGAGAAGGAAAAGACAGGTGGGAATGGGAAGGAGTACAAGCTAGAAGGTAAAGATGATAGGTGGTGGTGGTGGGGGGGGGGGTTGAAATAACAAGCTGTGAGGTGATAGTGGAAAAGGTAAAGGGCTGGAGAAAAAGGATAGGGGAGTGGATCATAGGAGAAAGGGAAGGGGATGGGGGATTGGGAAAGGTGATAGGCAGGTGAGGAGAAATGCCAAGAAGAGGGAGCTGTAGAACTATGTGCTAGAGATAAAGAAGGATTGGGGCTCTATTTTCAAGCCAGCATATTGGGCTGCTGGGCTGGGTTCTTGCCTGTAGTGATGTTCACATGCACTTGCTAACCTATCAATTTAGGAAATACATAGTTCTAAAAGATATCAAACAAGGTGCCAAAATAAAATCTCATAGGGTTGAGCAATCTGCATGGATAGCGGATTGCTACCATACAGAAAAGGGAGAACACAGAGAAACAAGCCAGATGTAATCATATAGATTTTTCTGGTGGGGGTGGTGGGTGATGGACATTGGTTCAGTACTCAGGCCTCAGCTACTTCAAGTTCAAGTTCAAATTTAGTGTCATTCACTATCGTCTCACTAAAGAGATTCCTCCTCGTCTCAGTTCCAAAGGGACATGCTTGTAATCTGAGGCTGTGCCATGTAGTCCTGGACTCATCCACTATTGGAAACATCCTCCTCAATGCCTGACCAACATTTCCCCCCCTCTGGGTCTCCTGAATCTTTCAAACTCTTATTCTTAAAGGACAGACGACGCAAAGGCAGAAGGTGGATAATGTTTGATTGAGGGGGATGAATGTTTTCCGTGAGATCAGAGGTATGTGGAATGAGATAATATTCAGACAAGCGGTAATCTCATCAAATGTTGGAGCAATTTGAGATACTTCGCAGCCGACAGCTGCTCCTGATTCATTCACACATTTTCAATACTGTAACTATATCGCTACCTCCGGGCACTCTGATTTCCTCCGAAGACCAGTTAGTATGTTAATTGGTCCATTATACATTGTCCTGTGATTAGAATAGTGTTAAATAGGTGTGTTCTAACCAGTGGGAAGGGCCTTTTCCATGCTGCATCTCCAAATAAAAATAATAAATACCTATTGATTTATTTTCAAAATTCCTACATATGTACCCAATTTTTTTTTTAGGGCTTCTTGGAAATGGTTTCAATATCCAAATGATTTGAAATTCTTCATTAAAGTTTGATTGCAATTTTTGGAATTCATCTGAATCTCAAAAAATATTTAAATGATATGAGTATAGTAACTATCCATCAGTTCCCGTCAGCAGATTCACAACAAAAGAGCAAAGCTGGCTCACTCTGTGGAATAGTTTGATTCAAAACTGGAAGTATCCTCTTAGTATATTTTATCATTAACATTAATATAAGTAATAGAGGTAAAGTAATGATGCAGAGGTGCCCAATTATTATTTTCTTCCTCTATTTGTAACAACTAACAGTGCGGCAAGAGTTTCAGTGGTGACTGAGTAAGAATAAAATCCTACAACTCATTCTCAATATTATTTATTTATTAGCATTTTAATTTGCATAGTCTGTCTTATTTTGCACATTGCTTGTTTGTCAGTAATGTGTCACTGAGCACACTTACATGGAGTGCTGCCACAAGAAAGTAGCATCCATCATCAAGGACCCCCACCATCCAGGCCATGAACTCTTCTCAGTGTGACCATGGGGAAGGACATACAGGGGCCTTAGATCCCACACCATTAAATTCAAGAACAGTTATTACCCTACAACTATCAGGCTCCTGAAACAGCGTGGATTTCACTCACCTCAATACAGTACTGAACTGATTCCACTCACTCTCAAGGACTCTGCAACTCATATTCTCAGTTTTATTTATTTATTTACCTAGTATTATCATTTGCACATTTCGTCATCTTTTGCATATTGATTCTTTGTGAGTTTTGTTTGTGCAAAGTTTTTCGTTGATTCTATTGTGTTTCTTTGCATCCACTGTGAATGCCCGTGAGAAATTAGTACATCCGTTAGTCTTGCAAGACCATGGATCTGCGCCTGGAAAGTCTTCACTCTCCAGTGTGCAGGCCTGGGCTAGGTTCTGTGGAAGACCAGCAGTTGCCCATGCTGCAAGTCTCCCCTCTCCACACCACCAATGTTGTCCAAGGGAAGGGCATTAGGACCCATACAGCTTGGCACCAGTGTCGTCGCAGAGCAATGTGTGATTAAGTGCCTTGCTCAAGACACAACATGCTGCCTCGGCTGGGGCTCGAACTCACGACCTTCAGGTCGCTAGTCCAATGCCTTAACCACTTGGCCACGTGCCCACATGGTAATATACAAGATCAGAAGACCATAAGATACAGGAGCAGAATTAGGCCATTTGGCCCATCAAGTCTGCCCCGCCATTTCAGCATGGCTGATCCTTCCTCTCAGCCCCAACCTCCTGCTTTCTCCCAGTTTCTCCCTGTATTGGCCCAATCAAGAATCTGTCAACCTCTGCCTTAAAATACATGTAAAAACTTGGCCTCCATAGCTGCCTGTAGCAACAAGTTTACAGATTCACCACTCTCTGGCAAGATAAAAGTACTTTGATAATATATTTACTTCCAACTTTTGAACTCTTAACTACACGGTTTGTGAAAATAAATGTCCGGCAGTGAAGGAAAATGAATAAAAAATAGCAAGTTTGTTAAAGTTGCTTGAAATGTAACAATTAAGGCAGATTATTACTGAGAAACCAAAACTAAAGTCCAAGATATCAGCAATATTTATACAAGTGAAGATAAATGGAATTCATAGTAAGAAACCTGTCTTCAGCAAGCACAGATTTACTTCAAAGAAAACCTGAAACTACTAAGGTGGCAAGAATGAGAAAAATCAAGAATTCTGAATTAGTTTAGAGGTGTGTAAACACCCACGACAGTAATGTGGAACAGTAACATCAGACTTAGATGTACAAGACAGGAAAGTGAAATCAAAATCACTTGGGAGTATGAGAGATCGAAAAAGGACCTAGAAGGGAAAAATTCACAGCCTTGAAAAAGCATCATTTCCTGCAGGCCTGGTAATTCTAATGGACACAACTGAGGAAATGAACAGATGGGTCGCGTTTTTGAGCAATAATCAAGAGAAAGATGCATGGGGCCAGTGTCATGGTAGAGGGCTCTCTGATCTGTGGGCTGTTCTCAGACACACACACACACGTCAAATGCTACTGGGTGAACTAGCTGAAAAGACACCTTTTGGTCTGTGTGAACTTTGCTGGAATGCCAGCACCTTGAGATGTCTGTAGAGCAGAGGTTCCCAACCTTTTCTATGCCACGGACCAACACCATTAAAGCCAGGGATCTGCGGACCCCCCAGATGGGAACCCCTGCAAAGGAATGCTGCCGGCTAGCACATTCCAGGCTGCGGGAGTACGTGCTGAGCGACACACTGAAGCTCAAAGCAGCCACCACAAGGGCTCAGTGGGGAGGACCACAGTGTAGGGTTTTACAGAGGGAGGGCCTGGGTTGGACGAAGAAGCCCCTCAATTATTGATAGGATACCATCCCGGGGGCCACATAACTGGCAACAGTGCGATTGGCTTTAAGGAATGTAAAAGAACACCACTTAACACATTGACTATGAATGTAAGAATGAAAAGCATTGCACGGTTTATTACAGCAACACGCAAATGCTGGAGGAACTCAGCAGGTCAGGCAGCTTAATGGCAAGGAATAAACTGTCGACGTTTCAACTGAGATAAATATTAATTGTATTATGAATAAAGTTTACGAGGTGAAAATAAAGAAATGGTTTTATTTATCCGTTTGCAAGATGAGGACTTTGCTGGCAACAACAATATGTATGCCCAACTGCACTGTCACAACAGGGACAGCCAATTTGATTCACTCCATGTGATAATACGAAACAGCTGAAAGCCCAAGACACAGCAAAAGGCACAGAGACAGCCAGCATTTCAGCTGTTGCACTCAAGATCTTGCTCCAGAATTAGTTGTAGCTCAAACCACGCTGTCCCAGTACAATCAGAGACACAGAGACACACACACTTAAAATTGGAAAATATAATGTTCTTACCACTGGGTTTGTGGATCACCTAGTGAATTCCTCCAGCATTTTGTGTGTGTTCACCAATATTTCCAGCACATTTAAAGCACAATTAGGGATGAGCAATGATATCAGACTTGTTATCAATGCCCATGTCTTGAAAAATAAATGAAATTAATTGTGGTTGAACGGTCAAATCAGATTGTGGCGATTGATGGGCCTTAACTTGCTGATTGGCTTGACCACAAATAAGGACAATAGATTTCCTTCCTTGAAATAAATTGGAACATGGGACATTTAGCACAGTACAGGTTCTTTGCCCCAGAATGTTGTGCTGACCCTTTAATCTACTCTAAAATCAATCCAAACCTTCCCTCACACATAGCCCTCCCCTTTTCTTTCATCCATGTGCCTACTGAAGAGTCTCCCAAATGTCTCTAATGTGTCTGCCTCTACCACCACCCCTGGCAGCGTATTCCACGCACCAACCACTCTAAGTAAAAAAAAACTATCTCTGACATCTTACCTACACTTTTCTCCAATCAGCTTAAAGTTAGGCCCCCTCATATTAGAAACTTATGCCCTGGGAACAAAACAGGCTTTATCAAAAGCAGTTCAGCATTTTCACGGTCATTTTGACTGAGACTGGCTTTAATTACATATTTATGTAATTATTCAGACAAAAATTATCTCTCCAGCTGCTGGTGTGGCATCCAATGTCATGATGAATAACTTGGGATGACATTCAGGAACCACAGCACTATGATATCATTGGTGGTGCTTGCAAATTAACTTTCCATTTCTTAAGTGGGAGGAAATAATGTTCACAGTCAATAATCCGGATCACAATTAGCATTCTTTTGAGGTGGCTGTTGATGGATCTCAAGGCTGGATTGACCTGTCTGCTGGCATACACACTCTATTTTAATAACTTGCATAGTATTTTAAAAGGCAACGTGTGAAAGCAAAGTAATACGCACAAAATGCTGGAGGAGCTCAGCAGGTCAGGCAGCATCTACGGAGAGGACATATGCAAATACATGTCATGATGCACTTGATCTAACACAGCAAAAATCACCTTTAGTTGTCACATGTACATCAAAACATACTATGAAATTTAACATTTGTTTCCAATCAAATCAGCGAGGATTTGCTAAAGCAACCCACAAGGGTTACTACGCCTCCAGTGACAACATAGCATGTCCACAACTCACTAACTCTAAACTGTACGTCTTTTGGAATGTGGGAGGAAACCCATGTGGCCAAGGGGAGAATGTACAAACTACTAGCAGATAGCAACAGGAATTGAACTTTGATATTACAGCCAGTTCTGGAAAGCATTGCACTATCCACTATGTTAACGGGACACCCTGGTAAAAAAACATAGAAACACTAGAGACTACAGAGTCTAGAAATCTGGAGCAACACACACACACACACACGCACACACACAAAACACTACAGGAACTCAGCCTGGAGGGAAATGCAGTCAATGTTTTGGGCTGAGACTCTTCATTGGGACTGAGAAAGAAAGAGGGCAGAAGCTAGGATAAAAAGATTGGGAGAAACAGCCACTGCTTGTTTAGAGTGTTGGACATGCGCGCATAGAGTTGCAGATTCCCCAACAGGAAACAAATAAAGGGAGGGGAAAGGGTGGGTGGGTTGTCAGGAGGCAAAGGATGGAGGTAGAGAGTAAAAGAGATCGAGAATGATTGTGGAAGCGATTAAACAAATGGTACAAAAGAACAAAAGTATGTATATAATCCTTAAAGACAAATAATCCGAAAACATACCTTTGTCCTTGGCTCAAAAGGATTTTTTTTATTTAGAGATACAGCACGGTATCAGGCCCTTCTGGTTCAACAAGCTGTGCTGGTCAATTACACCCAGGTGATCAATTCACTGCTGCCGCCATCCAGGTCTGATCACTTGTGACGCACCAGTAACATTAAGCAACACACATCAAAGTTGCTGGTGAACGCAGCAGGCCAGGCAGCATCTCTAGGAAGAGGTACAGTCGACCTTTCAGTCCTGACGAAGGGTCCCGGCCCGAAACATCGACTGTACCTCTTCCTAGAGATGCTGCCTGGCCTGCTGCGTTCACCAGCAACTTTGATGTGTGTTGCTTGAATTTCCAGCATCTGCAGAATTCCTTGTCGTAACATTATGCTGTTTATTTTTTGACTTGTGCCATAAAGGCACCCCATGCTAAAAATCAATTTTCTGGAACATATCTGGTTATTTGTAAATTTATTTTTGGTAATATTACTTTGTGTGTTCTGTGTGAGTTATATGTACCGTGTTCTGCAACCTGGTCCAGAGGAATGTTGTTTCATCTGGCGGTACACATGTATACAGCTGCATGTCAATACACCAGAACTTGCACCTACTAACCCGTATGCCTTTGGAATGTGGGAAGAAACCAAAGCACCTGGAGGAAACACATGCAGTCACGGGGAGAACGTACTTACAGTCAGCAATGGAATTGAACACCGGTCACTGGTATTACACTACAGCTACACTACTGTGTTTTTTTTTGAGAACTAAAGGAAATAAAAACAACAAAAATATATTCCGATAATAGCTGGCGGAAGGCAATAAATTATTTTACTGCAAGCACAGATGGTAGGTAACACAAGAACATGATATATACGGTTTTCAAAACAAATATTTATGAATTCCAGAAAGCGTGTTCAAAGCATCATATGCAAAAGTCAGATTTTAAACGAGTCCTCATCTAATTCAATTCTGACAGGTTTATTCTGCTTCAGGCTGTCCTACTACCTCTCCTCTGCTTCTTTCCCAACATAGGATCAATAGACTTGTCAAATCCTCTCAGCTGCCGTTTTAAATCTTCGCCGACAAAATAGCATTTATATGCTGATGATGTTCGTATTGCTTGTGGCAAGGCCTCCATCCCATCATCAGCTGACAATAATTAACTCTATCTTTACTATCTCAGCCAAATAAGTAATTGACAAATGTCAATACCTCTTGATTTGATCAATTCTAATTTTCTGCCTAGTTGCCATCCAGCCCCTTCAGTAAGTACTAATATCTACTGATTTCTGCAAGTTTAGGAAGGAGAGCTTTAAAAGACAGCTCCTTCCATATACTTAGCACTTCCTTTTCTCATTACCCTGTTGACAATTACTCAATCATTTTGCTTTGCATTTCTCACCATCCCAATTTCCCCACAGTCACGTAACAACCTGTAAACTCCATTCACCCCACGGCTTTGTTGTTCAGCATTCTTTACCGACATCTTTAATGATTACAAGCATGCATGAACGATCTCGCTCGCCCTGCTCATGTCCAATCAGCCTAGTGATCATGCTGTCAAGTTTGTCGATGACACAACAGTGGTGGGGCTCATCACCAACAACGACGAGATGGCATACAGAGAGGAGGTGGAAGGGTACCATGCCTGGTGCCAGGCAAATAACCTCTTCCTCAATGTCAACAAGAGAATAGAGATGGTTACCGACTTCAGGAGCACTCACACCACTCGCAGGCCACTTTACATCAGTGGCACAGCAGTGAAAACTGCAAGACTTTCAATCACCTGGGTCCATATCTCGCACAATCTCTCACGGCCCCAGGATACACTCTACACAATCGAGAAAGCTCACCAGCACTTCTGCTTTCTGAGGAGTCTGAAGAAAGCTGGACTACACACATCAAACTCATGACCTTCCACCGATATACCATACAGATCATCCTAAGAGCTGCATCACTGCATGGTACGGAAACTACACTGCAACAGACAAAAAGTCAAGACTGTTCAATGCATCACCAGCACCAGATACCCCACCATCAAGAACATACGTACAGAAAGGTGCCAGACAAAAGATCAGCAACATCATGAAGGATCCCACCTACCCTGCCCATAGACTCTTTGTCCCACTCCTTCATGGAGGAGTTACATACCATCCATGGCAGGACCACCAGACTCAAAAACAGGAAGGCAACATTTTCACCCACTAACACACACCTCCAACCCTCCAACACCACTACTTTATCATGTCCCATCAACTTAGTCTATGTACAGATACTCCTGTGCTTAGTATCACTTTATGTACATATGATCAATGTACTTATGTATTTACACAGTACTGCACAAAAGTCTTAGGCACATAAACAGAGTAAGGGTGCTAAGATTTTTGCACAGTACAGCGCTCGTCAACGTGGAGCGGAAGTGACGTCCTGCGTGCTCCAAGAACAAAGAATTTTGGTCACGCATAAACCAGCAGCAACATTGAGGAGAGTACTTTGCAGACCAACAGAACAAACCAAGCTATTGGACAACACCAATGTGGTCTGCAAAATCCAGTGCAGGAACTACAGCAAATATTACATCGACCAAATTGGGAGGAAACTATCTGCGTGAATTAGAAATGAGAGCAAAAGTAGAGAGGTAATGTAAATAGCTTCTTTGACTGTTCAGAAATCTGATGACAGAGAAGAAACTATTCCTAAGATGTTGAGTGTGCTTCTGTACCTCTTCCCTGATGGCAATAATGAGTAGAGGCCATATCCCAGGTGGTAGGGGTCCTCCATGATGGATGCTGACATTTTGAGGCATCACTGTTTGAAGACGTCCTCGATGTGAGGGAAGCTTTTGCCCATGATGGAGCTGGTTAGGTTTACACCCACTGAAACTTTTTCTAATCCTTTGCATTAGCAGAGGATTAAGAAATTGTTAAGAAAGAAACTGACAATCCTAGTAACACACACAAAATTCTGAAGGAACTCAGCAGGCCAGGCAGCATCTATGGAAAAGAGTATAGTTGATGTTTTGGGCCGATACCCTTCATCAGGACTGCGATGAAGTGTCTCAGCCTAAAATGTCGACTACTCTTTTCTATATATGCTGCCTGACCTGCTGAGCTCCTCCAGCACATTGTGTGTATTACTGTTGTGTATTCTGCTTCAAGGAAACATGGCTCACACCCACTACTTCAGACACAGCACTGCAACCTGACGGCCTCACCATTCTCCACCAAAATAGGACAGCTCAGTTTTTTTAAAAAAGGTAGGAGGCATATGTCAGTGATTTTAAAACTGATTCTGGTTCTGGACAAAAACATATCCCAGATATCCTCACCATAGTTCACATAATTGTTTGATGCAATCTTAAACCCAATTTATATTTCTGCGTCAAATGTACGCCATAGGTACCGCGTACCCTACACCGTAGGGTGACGTGCACCTCCCCAAAAATGTAACTCACGCATTGCGGTGACGCAGACCGCAACAACTGTGATTGGTCTGCTTGGTAGCATCGCGTTTCCTCATACGCATTTCTGGTTGCTTTTCTCCGCCGTGTCTGTACACTGATGCGAAATAAATGGTTGGAGACGATGAACCAAATCGTCAAATCTACCTGCCGCCATCCGAAAATATTTGAAATGCATTTCCTCGTTCATGTCTCTCACGAAGAAACTCAACACAGTGGCCTAGAAACCCCACCGCCAACTAGCGTTTTGGCGGTGAATTACAGAGTGGCGCAGACACAAGTACGCATGCTCGCTACGGCATAGGGCTACGCACAAGTATAAATCAGCCTTTACGGTGACATGATAGCACAACGGTTAGTGCAACACTTCACAGTGCCAGTGACTGGGATTCAATTCCCACCGCTGCCTGCAAGTAGTCTATACTGTCTCCCTGTGTCTGTGTCAGTTTTCTCCAAGTGCTCCAGCTTCCTCCCTTACCCTGAAGACATACGGCTTGGTAGGTTAGTTGGTGACCTGAGTGTAATTGGGCGGCGCAGACTCGTTGGGCTGGAAAATCCTGTACTGTGTTGCATCTCTAAATAAAACAAAAAAAAATAACAGTTCAAGCCCTTCAGCCATGATGTTCTGCCAACCTTTTAACATATTCTCAGATCAATCCAACTGTACCCTCCTCAGTAACCCTTTATTTTTCTATCATCAACGTTCCGCTTTCCTCTCACAATCCAAAGACATATGGTTAGGGTTAGTGAGTCGTGGGCATGCTATGCTGGCTGGAAGAGTGGTGACACCTGCGAGCTGCCGCAAGCACAATCCTCGTTGACGCAAACGACACATTTCACTGTATATTTCAATGTACATGTGACCAATAAAGCAAATATTTAACCTTTAAATGACATCACTGCAACATCCCACATGATAAGGCAAAGGAATAGAATTAGGCCATTCGGCCCATCGAGTCTGCTCTACCACTCCATCATAGTTGATTTATTATCTCTCTAAACCCCACTCTTGTGCCTTCTCCCCGGAACCTTTGATGCTCTTACTAATTAAGTACCAATCCTCCTCCATGTTGAATATACACAATGATTTGGCCTCCAGTTACCAAGCACCAACATGCCAAAGACAGCAGATCACAATGTAATTTCTTGAGGAGTGCAGAGCACTCAGGGTGGTCCAAGTACATTTATTGATCTTATTTCATTGAATTATGTGGTCCATAAAGAGATTGCTCCATGCAATAGAATGTCCAGTCTATTGTTTTTACTCAGAATGCAGTTAACAGACAGACATATTGGTTAAATCCCTACGAAATCAAATCCCAAATATCCCTGTGTCTGTAATTTCATAAACGGTAGCACACAATTGTTTTTGTTTCATTGGTGACCACAAATTTTCTCATAAAAATCCTGTACATCTCCAATAATTTATGATGTTGACATTGAAGTGGTATAATAAAATCACTATTTCCTCTAAGTTGCGTGGGTGCATGGCCACACAGCAACTGAAATGCTCCTGCACACATCGCCCTTGTCATAGCGCACCAGGAATTTTATGTTATATAGTGTTGATATAATTTTGAAATTATGTTAATATAATTTAATCTATGCCAATATAATTGTGAAATAACCCGTAATTGTGTGCTAATGAATATAATCTATAAATTTTCAAAATAATAAACATACCACTACTTTTACTTTGAAACATTTTAGAGCTTCAATATATTTACATTGTAACTTGAAACACTAATTACATTGTTGTAACTTGTAACAATAAATACAGAATGGAAGTCACTACTGTATCTCATTGTTAATAAACCACCGGCCTGCTGAATGCTGTTGCTGTCTAAGCCTAAAGATTTATGAAACATGAAAGACTTTCCTTGTTGTATTGTATTTCATTATGTCCTTCAATTAATAAAATCAACAGTATGTGATGTTTCAATTTTCATTCTACATATTACACAAAAAAATCTAAAGTGCTAATCATAAACAAGCAAAAATCTGCAGATGGTGGAAATCCAAGCAAAGTGCACAAAATGCTGGAGGAACTCAGCAGGCCAGGCAGCATCTGTGGAAAAGAGTGCAGTCGACGTTTCAGGCCGAGACTCTTCAGCAGTTCTCAGGCCGTGTAAAAATTTCCTGCTCAAAGCAATGGTTGGATGGCACAGCAGTAAAATAAAAAGAGGGAATGTTGAATAAAATATAATTGCGACAACTGAATACTTCCAGTATTTACATTACTCCTTATAGAAGTTGGAGTCAATTTGGATTGCTATTGCACTGAAGGAATTCGATTTCCAAGGTAGCACAATAGAACTGCAACTCAAATATTGTTAAAGTAAAACAAACTGTTTGCTAGGTTTAGAACATAGAACAGGCCCAATGGTCCGCAATGTTGTGCTGAACCAATTAAATTAGTAAACAAATGGACAACTAAACTAATCTCTTTTATCTCCACAATGTCCATATAATTCCATTTTTCTCACATTCATGTGCCTATCTAAACGTTCCTTTAAAGTCCCTGATGAACATGCCTCCACCACAACCCGAGGCAGCACATTCCAGGTATCCACCACGTTTTAAAAAACATATTATTTTCTTAACAGAAAATAAAAGTTCCGCAGCAAAAGACAAAAATGCCGGAGGAATTCAGCAGATCTTCCACCCCCTTCCTTTCCAGACCCGTTGAGGGTCTCGGCTAATAGTTTATCCCCCACCATAGACGCTGCCTGGCCCTCCTGAGCTCCTCAAGTACTTTGTGAAGTATTGATAATGGCTGGGGTCACCCGTCTTGTAAAGACACTGCCCAGAAGGTGGCAATGGCAAACCACTTCTGTAAAATATTTGCTAACAATCATGGCCGTGAGACTATGATCACCCACATTATACGACACGACACATAATGATCGAATGATTACGTTTATTGTTGCACCACATTTACGCTTGTTTGTAGTGCATACTATGGAGCATTGTCTATTGCCGGGGCCGGGACCGGGGTCGAAGCGCTCGGCAGAGATGGTGCTCGGTGTCGGAGAGCTGGTTGGAGGCTCGGAGTTTTCAGACGGACTCGGAGTCGGACTGTGGTTGGATGCTTCCAGTACGCTGCATCGGCAAGCTGGCAGCGCTGGAGGTTTACCGTCTGTGTGAGATGATGGGACTTCTGAGAGACTTTGAGACTTTTACCGTGCCATGATCTGTTCTTATCAAATTACGGTATTGCTTTGCACTGTTGTAACTATATGCTATAATTATGTGGTTTTTGTTAGTTTTTAAGTCGATTTGTCATGTGTTTTCGTGATATAATTCTGGAAAAACATTGTATCATTTCTTAATGCATACATTACTAAATGACAATAAAAGAGGACTGTGAGTCCTCATAATCTAATCTAATCTAATGTGTATTACCTTGGTTATCATCAGATGTGAGAACGATACATAGTATTAGCATATTCAAATGTGTGACAACTCTGCATTGTATTTAATAGGTATTTTAATTTACTTTCTGCAGTTTCACAAGTAAGAAATCTCATTAAAAACCCTAAGAAAGCTTCCGTCTTGGATGATTTTTCATAATTTTTTTTTAACTTACTGCATAGCTGCATACATATGCTTTGCAAGGGCAGCAGACCTATTAAAGGCACTAAATTAGGGAGGTTAGCTCTGCAATGTAAACTCAAGAAACCATTGAGCATTATTTTGTACTAATTAAAATGTAAAATAACTTTTGGTAATTTCCACACATCCTACACACACACATTGTCCCTTGAAAATAATTTCTTCACATTGTCAGTTTAATAAATATCACTTCCACGGGGGTAGAGTAATTACTGCACTTGCTTGTCTGGCAAGCCATTAATCATAATTCCAATACAAACATATCATTTATGCGTGCTCTTTATTTTATGAAAGTGCAATGTAGGTTTTTCAAAATCAAAAGAATTTTCAGCATCAGCAAAATTATCTCTGAAGTGAGATACCTCAATTCATGCACCACTGCACTCATTCAATCAGGTTCATTTCTTTCAAGCGTAAAATCACTCCTCTGTTGAAAGAGTCTGTAAGACCTACCCTGCCTGCTCTGACTTCCATTTCATCTCATTGTGAGACCTCTCCTTTTTTAAATATTTAAGAATCCTTTTTAAAAAATAAAACACATGCTATGCAGAGAAACACAGACAAAATGCTGGAGGAATTCAGCAGGTCAGGCAGATATGTAGAGGCACTGGAAAGGAATGGGGAAGAAACCAGAATAAGGTGGGGGGAGGGGAAGGGACGGAGTACAAGCTGTAAGGCGTTAAGCAATGTGAGGGGTGAGGTAGGTGTTACGAATATTTTGCACCTCCTGCAGTTCTGACAGAGGATTCCACATTATTGCAGCCAGAAAATAAGATAAAATAATTTCTCCCAATTTGTAGTCCGTGAGCCAGTAGGGTTGGTCGGTACCATCTGAGGGGAATAATGCTCATAGTGATTTTTGACAAGGTATATGTAACGTTCAGTTATATTGGCTCGTGTATGTCTAGGGGAAATCCAGCCCAGCACCTACCTCAACACTCCCCACAGGGTCGGTTGCCGCCCGAATCAATCATAAACATCAATCATCAGCCAGCACACCCAGTAAATTTTAACACATACACTTTATAGATATTACTAATTCTATGACATTAATATACATTTTTCTGCAGGCATACTTAGCAATTCTATAGAACAGTAACTGTAAACATCAGGAACTGTTAACTAAACAAACTGTGCAAATAGTCATAGTCATACTTTATTGATCCTGAGGGAAACTGGTTTTCGTTACAGTTGCACCAACCAAGAATAGAGTATAAATATAGCAATATAAAACCATAAATAATTAAATAGTAATATGTAAATTATGCCAGGAAATAAGTCCAGGCCAGCCTATTGGCTCAGGGTGTCTGCCATCCAAGGGAGGAGTTGTAAAGTTTGATGGCCACAGGCAGGAATGACTTCCTATGACGCTCTGTGCTGCACCTCGGTGGAATGAGTCTCTGGCTGAATGTACTCCTGTGCCCACCCAGTACATTATGTTGGGGATGGGATACAGATGTAAATAAATTGCGATAAATAACGAGCATGAAATAACAATATAACAGAATCCTTAAATGAGTGTAGTTATCCCCTTTGGTTCAAGAGCCTGATGGTTGAGGGGTAGTAACCGTTCTTGAACCTGGTGGTGCAAGTCCTAGCACACCTGTACCTTCTACCTGATGGCAGCAGCAAGAAAAGAGCATGGCCTGGGTGGTGAGGATCTTTGCCGATTGATGCTACTTTCCTACAGCAATGTTTCATGTAGATGTGCTCAACGGTTGGGAGGGTTTTACCCGTGATGTACTGCGCTGAATCCACTAGCTTTTGTAGTATTTTCCATTCAAAGGTATTGGTGTTCCCATACCAGGCCATAATACAGCCAGTCAGCACACTTTCCATCATACATCTATAGACAAACTTCTATAGATGTGTAGTGGAGAGTATATTAACTGGCTGCATCACAGCCTAGTATGGAAACACCAATGGTCTTGAACTGAAAATCCTTCAAAAAGTCGTCTTCTCGTTGCTGCCTTCAGAAAGCTACAGGAACCTCAGGACTCACACCACCAGGTTCAGAAACAGTTATTACCCCTCAGCCATCAGGCTCTTGAACTAAAGGGGGATAACTTCACTTGCCCCATTATTGAAATTGTACCCACAACCTATGAACTCACTGTCAAGGGCTCCCAATCTCACGATCTTGATATTTATTGCTTATATTTATTGTTATTATTTCTTTCTTTTTACATTGTTTTTTAACAGATTGTTGTCTTTTGGTGTGGTCTTTCATTGATTCCATTACGGTTATTACTCTATTATGGATTTATTGAGTATGCCCACAAGAAAATGAATCTCAGGGTTGTAAATGGTGACATATATGTACTCTGATAATAAATTTACTTTGGACTTTAAAAGAAAAACTACTTCCACTTGCCAGAGATTGAGGAGTGAAGCTGGGCAATACCTATATAGACGTTGGCAGAACTTGGGACTCTCTTCCCAAAAATGTGAATTTTCAAGTAGAGTGTAATGGATTTTAATGACAAAACTGCTTAGGGATTTCAGAATACATGTGGCTGAATGGAGTTAGGTCACAGATTAACCAAGATGGCAATGAACATCGGAAGAGGTTCAAGGAGCAAATAGTTTACGCTGGTTTGAATGTTCCTAATTGATTAGGGGAGATTAAAAGGAATCTAATTCTGCTGGCACGGGAATATTTAACAACCGAACAGACTAACTAACAATCAGAGTTAGGAGTGAACTTAGGAAACAGTTTTCCAAGCTGTCGATGAATGAGTATCGTATTCACTCCACAAAGGTACACTGGGAATTTTTGAAGCTGAGAACAAAATATTACTTCTAGCTAATGCATTAGGAGAAATAGAGTAATGTGAGGTCAGACGGTAACCCCAAGATTACAAAATGGCAGAATATACTTTAACAGCGGAATAGATAGTTCCTGTTCCATTGTCCGTACAATACCTTTCACAGTTAACCACATTTCCTGTTTGTGACAGGTCTAAGCTCTGAGTTCTATATCAGGATGATTTAGAAGAACAAGACTCAAATGTGCAGAACAAATGGGCAATTTTGCAATAAAGGTGAAAAGGTGATAGTATTAAACATATTGAACAAATCCAGTCCACACAAAGAAGATGGGTGCGACCACATATCATGCCGAAAATCTATTATTGCACGGTAACGAAGCTGTTATGTGGCCATAGAAAATCCGGTTGAAGATATTTTAGTTTTATTTTCAATACTTATGCTGTTTAAAAAAAAAGTGCAATGGCAAGTCCAAAATAAAAACAATTACCCAGCACACCTTTGTTTCCGAGCTTTCATGAACAGCTTATGGAAATTTATTTTTAAAAACTTAATGGAAAAGATTTCAAAGGAAGGTGATCAAGCCCTTAGAAGACAACAGAAAAGAGGTGTGAGCAGAAAGGATATCAGGCATAATTGCTGCTTGATGAGTTCCACTCTAGTAATCTTAAACAAGGCAAGAATTTTAAGAGTTTTATCCCTCTCAGTTTGTGAAATTGAATTCAAACGAACACAATAAACGCTGTATTAATCAAGCTATTGTGTATAACAGCAGGATAAGTGCTCATTTTAAAAAGATCAGCAACTTGTTTTAATATTTATTCATAGAATGTGGGCACATCTGTCTTGGCCAGCTTTTATTTCTTATCCCTCAAAGCCCTTAAATATCTGGAGGATGCACAAAGAAATGGAAAGCACTTCATATCAGGGTCCATGCAAGAATCAGTGATACGAGAAAGAAAATAGATAGGTCTTTGTAAACACAAGAGATTCTGCAGATGCTGGAAATCCAGAATAACACACACAAAATGGTGGAGAAACTCAGCACCTAAGGAGAGGAGTTAACAGTCAAAGATTCGGGCAGAGACCCTTCATCAGAATGGTGAAGGGCCTTGGTATGGAATGTCGACCGTTAATTCCCCTCCATAGATGCTGCCTGACCCACTGAGTTCCTCCAGCATTTTGTGTGTGTTACTAAGGTCCTTTGTACTAATTTTCAGATGGCCGTGTAGTAACAACAGCACAGGAAAACTGATGGTAGTGCAGTGGTTAGGGCACCTCTTTACAGCGCCAGTGATCACCAACTGGGGGTTCAATTCCTACTGCGGACTATAAGGAGTTTGTACATTTCCCCCTGTGACAGTGTGGGTTTCTTCCGCGTACTCTGGTATACTTGTTAGGGTCAGCAAGTTGCGGGCATTCTATATTGGCGCCAGAAGCATGATGAGTCTTGTAGGCTGCTTCCAGGACATCCCCAGATTGGTTTGGTCATTGTACCACCTCACTGATAGTTGGAGTATGAAGAGGCCATGTCTTGGATGGTGAGGGTACTTAATGATAGATTCTAACTTCTTCAGGTATTGCCTAATATCGACGTTCACAATGGTGAGCTGGCTGAGTTTACAATACTCTGCAGCTTTTTCCATTCCTGTACATTGGTGCCTCTACACCAGTCAACACGCTCTCCATGGTACATCTGTAGAAACTTGCCAGGGTCTTTAGTGCCATACAAAATCCCCTCAAGCTCCTAACAAAATATAGCTTCATTGTAAGTACATCAATATGCTGGGCTTGGGATTGATGGTCAGAGATGTTGACAGCAGGGAATGAAGCTGTTCACCCTTTCCACAGCTGACCTCTCAATGAGGACTGGTCTGTGTGTTATCCTGACTTCCCCTTCTTGATGTCCACAATCAATTCAAAGTTCAAAAGTTCTAAGTAAATTTATCTTAGTACATATATGTCACCATACTCTACCCTGACATTAATTTTCTTGCAGGCATTCTCAATAAATCCATAATAGAATAATAACCATAACAGGATGAAAGACCAACATACTGTTCAAACACAAAGCAGAATGAAATAATAAATAAGTAAAGCAATAAATATCGAGAACATGAGATGAACTGTTTTTGAAAGTGAGTCCATAGGTTGTGGGAACAATTCAGTGAGGTTGAGTGAAGTTATTCCCTTTGGTTCAAGAGCCTAATGCTGAGGGATAATAATTGTTCCTGAACCTGGTGGTGAGAATCCTGAGGCTTCTATATTTTCTCCCTGCTGGCTACAGTGAGAAGAAAGCATGACCTGGGTGGTGGGGGTCCCTGATAATGGATGCCACCTTCCAGTGACAAAGCTTCTTGTAGACATGCTCAATGTTGGGGAGGTCTTTCCACGTGGTGGACTGAGCCGTATCCACTACTTTTTTAGGATTTTCTGTTCAAATGCATTGGTATTTCCATACCAGGCCCTTATGCAGTCAATTAAAATATTCTCCACTACGCATCTATAGAAGTTTGTCAAAGTTTTAGAAGTCATGCTGAATCTTTGCAAACTCCCAAGCAATCCTAAGTAGAAACGTTGCCATGCTTTCTTCTTAATTGCACTCACGTGCTGGGCCCAGGACATGTTCTCTGAAATTATTACACTGAGGAATTTAAAGCTGCTGACCCTTTCCGCACATGATCCTCCAATGAGGACTGCTCATGGACCTCTGGTTTCCTCCTCCTGAAGTCTGACTTGATCTTACTGGTGTTGAGTGCAAGGTTGTTGTGGTGACACCGCTCACTCTCTATATCTCCTCATCACCATCTATTAATCTCCCCAAATGTGGGGGCATAACAACTAGATTTAGTCACCTCAGCATTGACAAGAATTTAAATTTAGATTTTGGTTATTGACTAGTGGAATGTCAGCCATTCACTGGATCATTTTACGTGTATGTGAACATTGATTACTTTGAGGGCACTAAGATCTGAAGCTGTAAGAACTCAGCATCAACACGAGCTTCAGACATAAAATTCTACTGAGAATTGAGAATAATTGCAAGTCAATGGAAACTTTTGGGGTTGGAGGACAGCGTGGCTCAGTGGGTGGATGAGTGGGGAAGGAGGAAAGGAACTTGTTTTGCTGTTATTTTGTTGCTTGGCATGTTCTGTTTTGTTGTGTTCTGTGTTGTTCTGACAAGCATTGTGGACATGCAATTGAATCTAAATCAGAATCACATAAAGAAAAACCAATCTGTAGATCATAACATTTGAGAAAACGTGTGCAGAATCTTGCAAATTAGATCAGTTAATAACTCAAAGATTTCCCAAAATCAGAAGTGTTGTTGCAGGGACGTTAGCGTTAATGTGCAGGATTGTTATAAATTTTCAATCTTGGTATTTCTGTAAATGGAGTGAAGTGGTGTCATCACAATGTCATCTTGCTAATGCAGGAGTTTTGCTCGTGTTTTACTTCCCATAGCAACAGAAGCAATTCAATGCAACTGCAATGTAATGTGCTTCATTTTCCTTAAATGAATCCCTGGGGGTAGTGCAATATACTGAATCACTTCAACTACAAATACTAAAATCTAATTTCTGCCCGACTCTGTTTAGAATTCCTAGTGTTATGCATTTCTATCTTCCTTCCTCCCTATTTTAAGATGGGAAAAAAACATAAGAGCTTCTGCAGATGTTAAAATCCAGTGTAACACACATAAAATACTGAAGCATCTCGATGAAGAGTAATGGCACGAAATGCTGACTGTTTATTCCTTTCCATAGATGCTACCTCACCTGCTGAGTTCCTCCAGCATTTTGTGCATGTAAATCTGATATTTGTAAAATCTATGTATATTAAAATACAAAGTTTCAATAAGTACTGATTTCGAATTGTTAAAACAAGCTATATTTTCCATAAATCATTTTAAATATTAAAGATTTTTAATACTTAGGTATATTTGTCAGAGTTACAATGAAATGTGTTGACAAACAGGAGAAAATCTGCAGATGCTGGAAATCCAGAGCAACACACACAAAATGCTGGAGGAACTCAGCAGGTCAGGCAGCATCTATGGAAAAAAGTACAGTGGACATTTCAGTCCTGCTGAAGGGTTTCGGCCTGAAATGTCAACTGTACTCTTCTCCATAGATGCTGCCTGGCTTGCTGAGTTCCTTCAGCATTTTGTATGTTTTCAAATGAAATGTGTTTCTTAGCATCAGTGACCAACACAGTCCAAGGATCGTGCTAGGGGCAGCCTGCAAATGTCAACATGCTTCTGGTGCCAACACAGTAAGCCCACAACTTACTTTAGCAGTGCACAAATATTTAGTAATTGATTTGTGTCACATAACCAAAATTTAAATTATGTGCTTGAAAGTTTTAGGCACCTTAGCTACATATACACGTTCCAAAGATTCTTGCACAGTACAGTATGTCATGAAATTTTCTGTTTTGCAGCAGCACAGTGCAATATTCAAAATATACTATAAATTACAGTAAGAAATATATATTAAAAATTAAATAAGTAATGCAAGAAGAGAGCAAAAGTAATGAGGTGGTGTACATTGGTTCGTTGTCTTTGGAGTGTGGGAGGAACCCAGAGCACCCAGAGGAAACCACACAGTCATGGGGAGAATGTACCAGCTCCTTACAGAGAGTGGTGGGAATTGAACCCTGATGAGTGATCACTGGCACTGTAAATCAATTGTTCTAACTGCTAAAATACTGTACCATATTTATTTAAAATAAACCCATCAGAAATAGTTTAAAGTAAACCTATAATGAAATCCTACCAGTAAAATAATAGAGCAACGGTAAGAGTGCTAAAGGATATGAAATTTGTATAGGAATTCCATTTTAAAGAATGACATGAAAAGCTTTTGAGTTTGTTGAGCTACTTCCATTAAGGAAAATCTGATCACTCACTCAATACAGAAAATTGAATCTACTCCCAGAGTTGATGAGTTGCTTATAGAGAACACTGATGGAGTGACATGCTAAGTATCTACCAGGATATTTCAGTGAACCGATATTTAGTAATTGATTTGTGTCACACAACCAAAACTTAGGTTATGTGCTCGAAAGTCTTAGGCACCTTAGCTATATATACGTTCCAAAGACTCTTGCACAGTACTGTATGTCATGAAACTTGCTGTTTTGCAGCAACACAGTACAATATTCAACATATACTATAAATTACTGTAAGGGGGTTTCGATTTTTATGTTACTGCGGAGGCTAATTAAAATGGCGTCTTTGTTATGTTAATCTGGGGAATGCTGCTTTGTTGTCTTAAAGGCTGAGAAAGTTTGCGCTAGCAGCTTGTTGTGGTTTAGAGGGTGATAAGAAATACGTTATTAACCAACTGGGATAGTTGTTATGGTTTTGGTGTATTTGAAGATACTGTATGCGCGGGGTTTTAGGGCAGAAGGCGGGAGAGCAAGACAGAGGATGGACGAGGTGCTGTGAGTCCGCTAATGGGGTCGGACCCTGAGCAGGACGTTCGGCAAGGAGACAGAGACGGATTCGTGTGGAGCGTCTGGTCGACCACCGTTGTTGGTCCCAGGCGGCCGGTCGAGGTGGTCCGAGGGGGGGGTCGCAGGGTGAAGAAGGTCCTTGAGCTCCAACGGTTGTTGTGCACGAAGAGATTGAACTTTGATAAGTGTGGCGCCTTTTATTTTCCTTTTATATTTTATTCTCTTTTAATTATATAGTTCCAGTAATATCTATAAACTGTATATCATTTAATTGCATCTGGTGTATTGTCTGTTATTTGGGTGGGGTGGGATACCTCACCCAGCATCCACACAAACTAATTACCCAGTTTGGTGGGGCCGAGGCTGTTTCTCTAGACGACAGCGAGCCGAGCAACCCTGAGGGTGGCCGGGGGGCTACATTACAGTAAGAAATATATTAAACAAGTAGTGCAAAAAGAGAGCAAAAGTAATGAGGTGGTGTAAATCGGTTCATTGTCCATACACAAATCAGATGGCAGAGGGAAAGAAGCTTCTCATAAAATGTTGACTGTGCGCCTTTAGGCTCCTGTGCCCCACTCCTCCTTGATGCTAGTAATGAGAAGCAGGCACGTTCTAGATCAGAATCAGAATCAAATTAATTATTATCCGGCATGTGACTTGAAATTTCTTAACTTAGTAGAGGCAGTTCGATGCAATACATAATCTAGCACAGAGGAAAAAAAATAAAATACTAATAATAAAAAATAAAGCAATTACATATGTTGAATAGATTAAAAAAACATGCAAAACCAACAATACTGTATATTTTTAAAAAATTAGGTAGTGTCCAAAGATTTAATGTCCATTTAAGAATCAGATGGCAGAGGGGTCCTTAATGATGGATGTCATCTTTTTGAGGCATTGCATTTTGAAGATATCCGCAGTGGTGAGGAGGCTAGTGCCTGTGAAGTGGCCGCTCCGTACCAAATGGTGATGGAACCAAGCACCCTGGCAGTGGAGGACACTTGCATTGTTGGAGATGTTGCCTTTGCAGCTATCTGTTAAACTGGATGAAAAGATCCCACTACACCCGCCTGAAGAGCAGAGTTATCCTGATAGCTTGGCCATATTCCCGATTCAGCATTCCAAAAATAATACACAATGCCTTGGTATTACTTTGAAAGAGCTTGGTGGTTTTCAACAGGCTAATGCTTCCTTCTTTGCAGAGGTGACGACACCCACTTCCTTCCTCTGGAATAACTCCAACTCTTGAAAGTTATTAAATACATTTCAAGTCATTCTTTCTCACTCACCATGAACTTATTGAAAGTTACACAACTGCTACTGGCAAGTATTAATTTAGACTTGTATCAGCATGCGGTGATGACAAGTTGTGTTTCAACCTCTGAATTATAAAGACCTTTGATCAGACAGAAACAGGATACAATGACCCACGTGAAGCACACTGCGTGATACTCGTTGGCCATTTTATTAGGTACCTCTTGTATCTAATACAGTGGCCACTGAGTGTCTGTCCATCGTCTCCTGCTGCTGTAGCCCATTCATTTCAAGGTTCAACATGCTGTTCATTCAGAGATGATCCACGATTGTAACGCATGGTTATTTGAATTATTGTCACCTTCCTGTCAGCTTGAACCAGTCTGGCCATTCTCCTCTGACCTCTCCCATTAACAAAATGTTTTCATCCAGAGAACTGCCACTCACTGGATTTTTTTTTAAAAACACCATTCTCTAGAGACAGTTGAGCATGAAAATCCCAGTAAGTCAGCAGTTTCTGAGATACTCAAACCACCCCATCTGGTACCAACAATCATTTCACAGTCAAAGTCACTTAGATCACATTTCTTCCCCATTCTGATGTTTAATCCTGGCAACAACGGAACCTCTTGACCATATCTGCATGCTTTTGGGCATTGAGTTGCTGCCACGATTGGCAAATAAAGGGATACTACATGGAAGAAAAAAGCATACTAAGGACACAGAAGGGAACTTGCACATACATGCTGAGGGTACCTTTAAGGTACTAAAGGAATATGCTATATCTGTCTTCACCAGGAAAGGAGGTGCATCTGAAATAATAAAGTAGTAAATTATGATGTAGGATATATTAAAACTGGGCATGCCTA
Source organism: Mobula birostris (assembly GCF_030028105.1). Lineage (NCBI taxonomy): Eukaryota > Metazoa > Chordata > Chondrichthyes > Myliobatiformes > Myliobatidae > Mobula > Mobula birostris. The sequence continues at coordinate 9,189,503 of NC_092388.1, forward strand.
ATCCAGTGGTATTGGGGAAAGGGGTATAAATACCAGCAGACTAGGGGACATGCCCAGGTATCATCCCTGATGAAGATGGCAGAGCTTGTCATCAAAACAGTTATAATTATAACCTGTACCCGGCTGGAAGCCCGAAAAGAGTTTATTCATCATATACGCTGGGAAAGCACTAGTCCTTTTTTATATCCAATGTATGCTGCTGTGTTCTTTTGACTGACTGTAAATGAACAAAATCAGTACAGGCACCTAGTGCAGATAATGGACTGTCTTCATTGCCTTCCTGCATGAAGTAGTATCATAATCCAACAATAAATTTCCTGGCACAAAATTATCATAAATCACTGCTTTTTGAATCGGTGTCTGCCAGCTCAAATGGATAACATAACACAAGCACATGCAGCTGACGCTATTTATAAACTGTTCGCTCTCTGCACAGTGAGTGTCTAATGGTCCGACAAGTGCATGCAACTGACACTAGTTAGAAACTGTTCAGCAACAGTCTCCTACCCCAATGAAATGGCATAGAGTTCCAAACAAAGTAAATCATAGCTACTTTCCTTGATTAGTTTTTCTTCTTTAAGATTTATCTTAAATAAGTGCTGTCCCAATTAACCAATGGACGATTAACAGGAATCCATTGTTCTCATTACTCGGTGGTGGCCAACACAGTACCAAATGGTTTATTGTACACAAGTCATGAGTCGTGAAATTGGATGCCCCCGACTTTCAGAAAGCAAGTCCCAAGCATGGCATTAAGGAGTCAGAGTACAACAGAGGCCAATAGGAGTGAACTGCAAATGGAGAGGTTTCCCCATACAGCAGTAATGCGAGCTCAAAGGAAAATGTTAATAGTTGTTTGCAGCAATCTTTACAGCCCCAGGCATTACTGCAGATATACTTCTTGGACTGGCTCCTCAATCATTTACAGCCACTTCAACACCGACATTCCCTCCAGCAATAATACTGACAGCTATCTGTTCCACAATTCCATTTCCTTCTCAAGATCTCAGATAATAAGATGGTTGCTTGTCTGGTTCATAGCAAGCAATATTTGCATCATTAATTGTTATGCACACACTCCAACTGATTGGGGTCCCAATTTATAAACTGCATTCCCATCTGCAATGGACCTAGTTCCTGTGCCTCCCTGATCCCTGGCTCACTTGCCTCCATTCAACTCATCTCACAGGAAAATCTATTTGTATAACACCTAACGTCTCAGAAATTATTAACAAAGGTGTGTTGTCATCTCACAGTCCAAAAAAATCTACCAACCTGGCACCAACATCACTACATTCCAGATTGCTGGAGTTATTGTGTACTTTGAAGAAGAAAGGTCTTGCCACCCGTTATTATATTCAATATTACATCCCCATCATTTGATTTATATACTTTCTACAGTGTATAGCAATGGCAATCTGGTTTCTTGAACCGCTTTAGTCTTAACGTCAGAGTGCTTCTCAACACCATGAGGCTCAGGAACAGTTATTACCCCTCAACCATCAGGCTCTTGAACCAAAGGGGGTAACTTCACTCGCCCCATCACTGAACTGTCCCACGATCTATGGACTCACTTTCAAGGACTCTTCATCTCATATTCTCAAGATTTATTGCTTATTTATTTTATTTTTCTTTTGTACTTGCAGTTTGCTGCCTTTTGCACATTGGTTTTTTGTCTGTCCTGTTGGGTGTGGTCTTTAATGGATTCTATTCGGATTCTTGGATTTATTGAGTACGCCTGCATGAAGATGAATCTCAGGGTTGTATATGGTGACATATCGTTAACTTGATAAAAAATTTACTGGACAACTCTCCTGGTTCTAGGGTGTCTCAAGATGTCTGAAATAAGATGATGAATTTACAGGGGTAACCGCACTGGTGTGCCTTTGCCACATTTCAACGCAATGCCGAAGTTGATTCTGATTGTGGTCTGTCCAATTTTTGTGCTACAGGTCTTTTCACATGGTTTTGATATTACTATGCAGTTGCTAGTTCATTTCAGAGAGCAGACAGCAGTCAAATAAAAACAAAAAAAGATGCAGGTGCTGGAAATCTGAATAGAAAGTGTTGAAAACTCAACAGGTCAAGCAGCATCTATGGAGGTACGTTTCAATTCAAAGCCCTACATCAGCACTGAGAGTACAGAAGGGAGATAGCCAGTATAAAGAAGTGGGAGGGAGGGACGAGGCAGCGGGTGGCAGGTGATAGGTAGGAAGGGGACGATGGACAGATGGATGAGGAAGACGGGCAGACGACAGATGTTGGTTGAGGGGCAAGGGGAGGGAAAGGAAACAGGTGAGGGTGGAAGCAGGATGGGAAAGGAAGCAGGAAGATGGAAGCAGGTTGGGAAAGGAAGAGACAGGATAGAGAATGATAAGTGGGGACACAGGTGAATAAAGATGCTGGAATTTATTATGTAAGGAAGGTGATAGGTGGGATGAGATACAGGAGGAATGATTAACAGAGCAACACACACAAAATGCTGGAGAAAGTCAGCAAGCATCTATGGAAAGGGGTACAGTCAATGACTTTGGACCAAGACCCTTCATCTGGACTGGGAAGCAAGGGGGTTGAAGCCAGAATAAGAAGGTGGGCGACAGGAAGGAGTAAAGCTGGCAGATGATAGGTGAAGCCAGGTAAGTGGGAAGATTGGTGGGTGGGGATGAAATGAGAAGATGGGAGGTGACGGGTGGAAAAGGGAAAGGGCTGAAGAAAGAATCTAACAGGAGAGGAGAGTGAACCATGGAGAAAGGGGAAGGTGGTAGGAAACCAGAGGGAGATGAAGGGCAAGTCATGAGGGCAGGGGAGAAGCAAAGAGTGAGAGCATAACCAGAATGGGAATGGTAAAGTGGGGGAAGAGGGACGGAAAAACAAAGCAAGTGATTACCAGAAGTCAGAGCACCCGGAGGAACCCATGCAGTCATAGGGAAAACGTACAAACAACTTTCAGGCTGCAGCAGGGATTGAACCCGTGTCGTCTGTACTATAAAGAATTGTGCTAACCACTATGCTATTGTGCCACCTCCAAGTTCTTGCAGGCACTTACAGTAGAAGAAATACAACAGAATCAATGAAAAACTACACACAAAGACTGACAAGCAACCAGTGTGCAAATGATGACAAACTGTGCAAATACAAAAAGAATAATGATAATAAATAAGTAAATAATTAATACTGAGACTATGAGTTGTAGAGTCCTTGAAAGTGAGTCCATAGGTTGTGTTGAGGTGAGAGAAGTTACTCACGCTGGTTCAGGAAACTGATGGTTGAGGGGTAATAATTTCCTCATCACGGTGGTGTGGGGCCTAAGGCTCCTGTACCTCCTTCCTGATAGCAGAAACAAGCAGCAGCCTGGGAGGCAGCCAGAAGTTACCATGGCAGTGAAAACCAGTGTTGGATTTACAATTAATTCTACAGGATTATGTTTTCAGTGATTTCTTTACATTGCTTATTTCCGCTTATTCAAGCTACATCCCATTGTCGGCCAAATAATATTGCCTACAATATCTTTTTTGCTGTTGCCAATAATACCTCTTTGTATATTTATTTATAAACTCTTAGTTAAATGTCTTTTGGCTTGTTCCTCCAAGTTATATATATCTGAGTTCACATTCAATAATATCTTCCATAGACAAACTTATTCATCCTAAACCTGCTGGGCAGCCCCTGCTGCCTCTGTCAATTGTTGTATCTTCTCTGTACAAGAAGCAACCTTTCAAATATTTGAACAACAAAAGGAGACACATGCGTAGAAAAACCGGATTAGTTGAGAAGAAACAGCTGCAGGCACTCTGCTCCTGAGTATCACTAATTGTCAATTCCAATATTTGTTTTTATATTTATTTTGCTACTAGTCATAATAACAATGGACAATTAATTCAAAAGAAAATATACTCCGGAGCTGCAGCAAAGGATCTCTTGTATTGAAAGCTAAGAATGGAAAGAGGAGCCTTCAACCTGATACCATGAAAATTGATTTCTCTAACTTCCAGCAATTTTGCCCACTTTCCCCTTCTCTCTTAATCCTATTCCCTTTCTAGCTTCCTTCTTACCTCTTCTTCTCATCTGCCCATCACCTCCCTCTGGTGTCCCTCCTTCTTCTCTTTCTCTCACGGTCCACTCTCCTCTCCCATAAGTTTCCTTCTTCTTCAGTCCTTTACCTTTGACATCTATCACCTCCCAGCTTCTTACTTCATTCCCACCTCACTTGGCTTCACCTATCACCTGCTACGTTGAGCTCCTTGCCCTGCTCCTACCTTCTTACTCTGGCTTCTTCCCCCTTCCTTTCCAGTGCTTTTGAAGGGTCCCTGCCCTTAACGCTGACTGTTTATTCCCCTCCATTGATGCTGCCTGACCTTCTGAGTTCCTCCAGCTCTTTGCCTGTGCTCCTCAAAGGTTCCAGCATCTGCAGATTCTTGTGATTACGGAAAGAGGAAAGCTAGTTAACTTAGATAATAGCAGTCAAATTTCATTGAGCCATTATAAATATTGTACATCACCCTCACTTTGTTCAGGGCAGACTGCTGGTTAAATACCACAGCTTTGGAATTCAATGCCTTATTTATTTTAAATCGGTATCCTTGTGTGTCAGACAAGAGGGAGTAGAGGGGAGAATGGACTAGTCGTTCAACTGGAAAATAAAAATAAATCCTATTAGATTAGGTTGCACTCTATCATTAGGTTTCACCATCAACTGAAGAAAAGAACAATCTCCTGAAAACTTGGAAAATTGAGATCTCCGGCAGTGTTTCAATACCCTTTTGACTTACTTTCACTTTAACGTTCTATTTCATTTTTTCCTCAGCTGAACGAAGCATGTGAAGGTGCAAAGGAAGATTAAACAACACCAACCTTTGGTAGCAGTACATGCAGAGAAAAACCTGATGTAAGTCAGTCACCAGAATCAGGTTTAATATCACTGCCATATGTCATGAAATTTGTTGTTTTGCACCAGAAGTGCCGTGCGATACATAAAAAAAATATAAATTACAATAAAAATAAATACACTAAATAAGCAGTGTATAAAGAGAGCAACAAAAACCGTGAGGTGATGTCCATGGGTTGGTTCACTGTCCGTTCAGAAATCTGATGGCGGAGGGGAGAAAGTTGTTCCTAAAATGCTGAGTGCGTGCTTTCGGGCTCTTGTACCTCCCTCCTTAATTGTATCAATGAGAAGAGGGCATGCCCTGGGTGATTGGAGGTGGGGGGCTTAATAATGGATGCCTAAGGCGATACTATGAATCAAGCAAAAACACTCCAGAACTGACTGGAATAATCAACCCATGAACGTACCTCACTATTCTGGCTCTCGTTTTGCATTATTAGGGAGGAGTGTGGCTTGCTTTGCTGTTGTTGTTTGGTACGTTGTTTTGTTCTACTGTATTCTATGCTGATCGGCATGCTACATTGGCATCAGAATGTGTGGTGACCCTTGCAGGCTGCCCCCCCCCAAATAATTTTTTATTCAAACGACACATTTCACTGTATGACTTGGTGTACATGCGATAAATAAATCTGAATCAGAATCTATATTTAGCACATTCTCACAGAAAAAGATACAAATGGAAAATGAATTTAAATTGTACAGACCTCGATTTTTCAACAAACAGATCAAAACGTGGTACCAGTATGAATCAACCGACCACAATTCTATGTTAAATCCAACTTGCAAAATATCTAGTTTTGCAAATTCATTTTCCTGCATCTCAATTGCATTCTTGTTCAGCTTCCTCTCTCACTCCTTAAACAATGGCTGTAAGTAATTTTCACTTTCACTGTCTGGGCAGTGAACCGACAGACAAGGACATTCAACTCTTGCAGGACAGCATCTAACTCTCATTTTTATGGATGCTTGATCTGCTGTAGAAAGCCTCTTTCATCCCTCTCTTCTACTTTTTATAAACAGACACACACACACAAGCAAATCCTATACAGAGTTCAAGATATGGAAGCCAAGTAAATAACAGAAGCTCACTTATTATTAGCTTTATTTGTCACATGTACATCAAAACATGTGAAATGCGTCATGTGTGTTAAACCAAATCAGCGAGGATTGCGCTGAGCAGAACCTCAAGTGTCACCAGGTTTTTGACACCGGCACAGCATGCCCACAAGTCATTAACCCTAACCCACAAGTCTTTGGAGCATAGGACGAAACCTACGCAGTCACAGATAGAACGTACAAACTACTTACAGGCAGTGGCAGGAATCAAACCTCAATCTCACAGATGGTACTGTAAGGCATTGTTCTAACCATTACACTATACACTACCGTGCATGAAGTTGGAGCAGGAGTAGGCTGCGTTAATATTGACTAACATACAGCTGATCTAGTCTATGCCTCAAATGCTTTGGCTACTCATTCATCAGTCATTACTGTTTGGTTTGCTGCAATACCTTCTTACAATGTACAAAAACTACAATGAACTGTCATGTCAGAAGAAAAGGTCATTATCTGCGGTCTACCAAAACAGTAGGACTTATAGGTGTCCAGGACAAAGAAGTGCGCAGGAAAAATCATTGTAGACACTAGCCACCCTTCAAATGGGGTGCCATGGCTGCGTAGCAGTTAGCACAGAGCGGAGTTCAGAGTTCAATTCCGGCCCAACTGCAAGGAGTTTTTACGTTCTCCCTGTGACGGTGTGGGTTTCCCCCGAGTGCTCCAGTTTCCCCCCAAAGTCCAAAGATCTACCAGTTAGAAGGTTAATTGGTCATTGTAAAATAACCAACGACTGGACTAAGTGTTAAATAGCTGGATGTTAGACAGTGCAGCTCATTGGGCTGGTGGGGCCTTTTCTGCACTGCATTTCTAAATAAAAAATAATTTTTTTAAAACCTGACTTTTCCAAAAGCTCCCTTCTAGAAAGTACTACAGAGCTATTAAAACAAAAACTACACCATCTTAGATGTTTCTCCCCCCCCAGGCAGTTAATGTAATCAACCATTCGAGTTAGCTCCCCGCTCCATCGCTGCACTGTACCCCAGTCGTTACACTGCACTGTAGACACTTTAGACCACTTTATAATGCTGTTTACATTGTAAATACACAATGGTATTTATGTATTTATGCACATTTTATTCCAAATCCATACTTTAACCTGGAACTTTATTTTTACAGAATTCTTTATCATTGTTGAGCATTTTTTTAAAATTGAACATCACACCAATGCACCACAGCAAATTCCTAGTATGTGTAAATGTATACTGCAAATAAAACTGATCTTTGATAACACTCAAAGATCCTATTAGCCTGGTGAATTTTATCTTCAATATATCCACCAACTAGGTATCCACAGCACTCTGGGTGGAGAATTTCAAAGATCAGGGGTTCCAAACCTGGGGGCCGTGGACCCCTCAAATAATGATATTGGTCCACGGCATAAAAAAAAAGTGTGAGATCCCCTATCAAATGCTCATTTCCATCTTAAAAGGGCATATTCTTAACTAAGCCCCATAGTTTTAGATTTTCCCAAAAAGACTAAGAATCTGATACATGTCAATTCAAGCACCTCTCGTTTTTCTCAATTCCTATATACACTTTGGAATTCAGAAGAATGAGGATTGATCAAAATCATATTCAATGCCAGACTAAATTATTGCAAAGTACATATATATGTCCATATGTCCACCCTGAGATTCATTTTCCTGCAGGCATCCATAGGAAAATAAATTACAATAGAATCCACAAAAAACACACACACACATAAACAACGATTGACAAACAACCGATGTGACAAAGACGACAAATCGTGCATGTAATAAAAATTAAATAATACAGAGAACATGAGTTTTAGACCCATGGTTTGTGCTGTCTTTAAGAGTGAGACTGCAGTTTGTGGGATCAATTCAGAGTTGAGATGCTGGTTCAGGAGCCTGATGGTCGAAGGGTAATAACTGTTCCTGAGCCAGGAAGGGTGGGGCCCCAAGGCTCCTGTATCCTGCCCAATGTTAGAAGTGAGAGGAGAGCATGGATGGTGGGGGTCCTTGATGATGTGCTCATGGTGGAGAGGGTTTGCCTGTGAAGCACTGGGTTATATCCACCATTTTCTGTAAGCTTCTCTGTCCCTAGGCATTGGTGTTTCCACACCGAGCCAACATGCAACCAGGCTGTGGTTAATAAAGATCCTATGGAAACACACAAGATCGTTAGGAGAGCATGAAGGTGGATATTTCCTCTAGTGCAAGGATTCCCAACCTGGAGACCACAGACTCTTCGTTGAAATGGTGGGAGTTCATGGCATATAAAAGTTTGGGAACCCATACAAGAAATGACAGACAAGGGAGTAGAACTACAAGAGGTAAAGGAAGCTACATAGGAACTTTTTCTTACAGGCAGTGGTGAATCACTAGAATCCTCTATCCCACAGGGTCATGGATGCTAGAGCATTAGGTGCAGTTAAGGAGGAAGCAGATGTATTTTTAAGAGACTGGGGAATTGAGAGCAAAAGGGAATGGCATGGAAGAGAAAGAGAAGCCTGGGACGGATTATATTGAGTGGTGGGCCAGGCTAGAGGAGTTGACTAGTCTACACCTGCACCTATTTTCTAAGTTTCTAACAAAAGAGTAGGCACGGAATATCTCGCATCGTCATATGAAAAATTAATTTCTGCTTCAGCAACATTATCAGCAGTTTGACTTAGCATAGACATACAAACTGTTATCTAATTATTTAAAGATGCAGCACAGAATAGGCTCTTCCAGTCTAGCAACCCCCAACTAACCTGATTCAACCCTAACCAAATCACGGGACAATTTACAATTACCAACTAACCTACCCGGTAAATGGCGTCTAACATGAATATGACCTTCTTTAAATAAGGAGACCGATACTGTACACAGTATTCTGGATGTGGTTTTAAGTGCCTTTACCACTGAAGCACACAGAAGATGGAAGAAGACTTTAGACAGGGAAGCTGCTGATGTAGAAGGGGAGGACAAAAGGTGTAAGGTAAATTTATTATCAAAATACATGTATGTAGCGCAGAAAGAGTTGTGATCATCAATTTCTTTAACTTCTGGTAATTTTTCCCCCTCAGCCTTCTATCTACTTCCATTCCATATTATGACACCCCTTCTGACCTCTTCTCTTCTTCTCACCTCCCCCCAGTGCCCCTCCTCCTTCCTTTTCTCCCATGGTCCACTCTCCCCTCCTGTCAGATTCCTTCCTCTTCAACTCTTCACCTTCTCCACCTATCACCCTGCAACCTCTCTCCACCATTCACCCACCTTCCCTCTCACCTCGTCTCACCTCTCACCTTCTAGCTTGTACTCCCTTCCCCTCCTCCCAGCTTCTTGTTCTGGCTTCTTTCCCCTTCTCTTCCAGTCCTGATGAAGGGCCTTAGCCCGAAACGTCAACTGTTTACTCCTCTCCATAGATGCTGCCTGACTTGCTAAGTTCCTCCAGCATTTTGTGTGTGTTACTATGTGTACATCACCATATACCACCTTTGAGAGTCATTCTCTCACAGCAAAATACAGGAAAATAAAGAAATATAATAGAATTTATGAAAAACAATAAATAACAGAGACTAATAAACAACCAATGTACAAAAGACAAATTGAGAAAATCATGATTTTTAAAAAGTAAATAAATAATACTGAAAATATGGGTTGTAGAGTCCTTGAAAGTAAGTCTGTAGATTTTGGAATCAGTTCAGCGCTGTGGTGAGTGAAGTTATCCACACTGGTTCAGGGGCCTGATGGGTGAAGGGTAGTACAGGTCGACCTTCACTAATCCGGCACCATTGGGACCTGAGGAGTACTGGATTAGTGAAAATGCTGAATTACAGAAGAATGACATTTAGCATCATCAGTGCCAGATTATCAAAGGAACCGGATTACAGGTAGTCGGATTAGTGAAGGTCAACCTGTAATAACCGTTCCTGAATCTGGTGCTGTGGGTCCCAAAGCTCCTGTACCTCCTGCCCAATAGCAGAAATGAGAAGAGAGCATGAAGACAGGGGACAGCGTAACGTGATCTTGGGAGAAAGCGAAAGGATTGCAAGAAGTAACATGTGCTGTTCAGAAACATGATCAACAGGAATCCCGGATGAAGAGATATACAGAAAAATATCTGGATGGAAAGTGACATCACAAGAATTGTGTGGAGTCTGGGATTTAAGCAGTCGGGTAATGTTGGGGTATGGAGCTCTCCCAGGGTTGAAAAGTCTAATAACATTCTTTTGAACAGAGATGAAGAGGAATTTCTTTATCCAGATTGTGGTGAATCTGTGGAATTCACTGCCGCAGGTGGCTGTGGAGGCCAAGTATCTGGATATATTTAGAGTCTTGATTAGTCAGGGCATCGAAGGTTATGGAGAAAAGGCTAGAGAACAGGGTTGATGGGATGGCTGGCCAGACTCAACGGCCTAATTCTGCTCCTATGGCTTATGGTCCAACATTGACTATTCTCCAGCTTTCACCCAAACTGGGTCCAATTTTATAGATTTTCAAGATTGTACAGAGATGGCTGACAGGATGAACAATTCACATTTTCCTTCCCATTTATGCAAGCATCGACTGTCAATACTGGAGCAGTAATTCTCAAAAGATCCAGGCTGGCTAGATATTAAATTTAGTGCCAGAAAACAAAATAACCCTAGAGACATGGCAGCACCATGCTTAATGCTTTATTATCATTTAACCGAGATTACAAGTTCCCTTTGGGATATAGTTATGTTAAAAAAAAAATCAATGCATTTGCAGTGAACAAAGATAACTAAGAGGTTCATTCAGTACAAGGTCTTATTCAATTATCGCTACCATTAATAAAACTCTTAACTTCAGTTTTCAGGATTTAAAGGTAACATTCCTCAGATTATCCTCAACCAAAAGATAGTCCTGACTGAAATAAATGCCATTCTGTAAAGAGTCTCTGTACATCCTTCCTGTAGAATGTGTGGGTTTTCCCTGGGTGCTCTCGTTCCTCCCACAGCCTAGACATACCAGGTAGGTTAAGTGGTCATTGTAAATTATTCCATAATCAGGTTAGGTGGGGTTTTTGTTTGCAATATCTTTTTTTTATGTCTTTTTCTCCCCCCATGATTAACTATATCGAGAGTTTGGAAGTCTATTACATTTGTACTATTTGCAGACATCTCACCTCTCCCGGAACTTCCGGGATTTCCCGCATATTAATAGTGGCTCCCTGATGCCCGCAAATTATGTACAATGTCCCGGAAATTGATTTTTTTTGAGAGTGAGTGTGACAACGCGCGAGAAAGAGCGAGAGAGCGAGCGCAAGAGCAAGAAAGCAAGCACGAGTGAGAGCAACCGCGAGACAGAGCAAGAGCGAGAGAACGAGCACGAGTGAGAGCGACCGCAGGAGAGCGAGAGCAAAAGCGACAGAGCGAGCGCGAGTGACCGCGAGAGAGAGCCAGAGCAAGAGCGAGCGTGAGTGACCACGAGAGAGAGCCAGAGCAAGAGCGAGTGAGCGCGAGTGAGAGCAACCGCGAAGAGAGAGAGCGAGAGCCAGTGAGAGCGAACACGAATGAGAGAGACAGCCAGAGTGTTCCAAAAAAAGTCAGAGTAGCAGAGTGTTCCAAAACAAAAACGTACATCACCCCAGACTACACTAAAGTGTACCCCTGCCTAATAGGGCTCAAAATAATGACAGCGTTGCTCGCTGCACTGTTTGCAACAATGACTTTTCTATTGCCCATGGTGGGTTAAGACTGTAAGAGTCATGTTGAGGTGAATTTAACAGGTTCATTCGTTCATTAGCATAGCTAACGTTATTTAAACTAGCTGGTCAGCTGCTAAGGAGCTACTCTATTGCAGACATTCCACCTCTCCCGGAAGTTCTGGGAGTCTCCTGCAAATTGATGATGCTACCTCCCTGAAATGAGGTTTTGCAGGGTGGCATGTCTGTACTTGTAGTCTTTTTTGTGTACATATATGTTTATTAACAATAAGGTAATTCCAATCTCTTTGTATCACTATTGTTATTATGTTTACGAACTTAAAAATTAATAAAAAGATTAAAAAAGAAAAGGAAGATCAGGTTAGGTTTAATCGGGGCTTGCTGGGCCAGTGTCGCTCCATGGGCTAGAAAGGGCCTACTCTGTGCTGTATCGCTAAATAAATAAACAAGAGAGAAAGAAAATGCGCACTAAAAATTACATGATCCCAGATGCAAAAATAATCCAAGTCACATAAATGTGTTTTAAAATGCAGCTCTGCAGACTTTTATAGTTCCTGTGCAACCCCCGGGGCGGGGGGGAGGAGAGAGTCCACTGGAGGCTGTCAATCTGCGAGTCTGGAAATCCACTGGAGGCTGGAGGGGAGGCCCAGAGGCAGCCTGTCTTCAGGCTCGAAGTGCGTGTGCGTGTGGGGAAAGGGACTTGTTTACCTATTGTTGTACTGAGCATTGTGGGCATTGCTATCCTGGTGTCCGAATGAATGGCGGCATTTGCCGCCTGCCCCTAGCACATCCTCACACTGTGTTGGCTGTTAACACAAATGACGCATTTCATTCTATGTTTCGATGTACATGTGATAAATAATCTGAATCTAACCTTTTGAATTTGAACCATGATTCTATTGTGTTTCTTTGTATCTGTGAATGCCCGCAAGGAAATGAATCTATGGGTAGTTATACAGTGACATTCGCATGGCTTCATAATAAAATGATTTTGCACATTTTATTTTAATTTGAAATACACAAATATTTGATAATATATTTACTTTGAACTTTGATCTTTGGAATATCAGCTTTATTCACAAAATAATTACAATGTGGAAAAAGTGAAAAAAAAATTCCTGCGTCTTACTCATGCTTGCCATTGTGGGTAAGAAAGAAAGGTCAGTGAACCGCATTGATAGTTAAATCCGGCATTGCAAACAAACACTGAATAACCAAATGGCCTGTCCACTTTCCAGCAGATTCAGTCTGTAATGCACTGTAAAAGGATTACATCCCTTCACTGACTTCATAGTCTGTGACTTCCCATAACTCCAACTCATAAATTTTTCTATTATGAAATGTTTGTTTGGCAGAGGTCTGATTATGCTGAGCACACTTCTGATCAGGAAATGTGGCCCTTAGATGTAACAAATGATTTCCTGGAATAGAAATCTGAAATGCACCAACTCCATAACCTATGGGAAATATTAGATCACAGTTTGCTGGCTTAATAATTGTACTATTTTTCTCTTATGAATTCTTAAAACTTTTATTCCTTTCACTTTTCAAAGTAATACTTAAGCACATTATATGCAGAATTAGTATATGATAAAGAATCTTGCAAATGATTGCATAGCTAATATCCAAGAACTATAAATTGTAGTTATTCTTTATGCTCAGGATATATCTTACACTTTATCCAGACCACTCAACACAGACATCAATAACCACGAACAATAACTTTAAATTTAATTCACATGCTCTGCCTTTCATAGGTAGGCAGGAGAAAGCTTGCCGTAATTGTTCCTGCTTTGCTGAGTAATTTGGCTGAGATTACTCAGTCTCTTCCTTCCTTCCTCCCCGCCCCATCCTTCACTGTAAAGCAGGGTGAATTCAGACTGATTTACAGAACTGTTACACTGTAAAGTGACTGCAAATCAAAGCATTAGAAGTGACAGGCTTTAATTACTACAGCACTCACCTAAGGACAGAAGACCAAATGAACAAATCAGGAAGGGTAAAAGGAGACAGGTAAATTGAAATTGGAAATATTAGGAACAGGAAAAGAAGCAAAGGGTAATTATTGATTCTCGAGAGAACTCAAAGTAAATTTATTACCAAAGTACATACAGTATATTTTCTTTACTTTGCTAAGTTATTGTGTGTTATATGTACACCCTGGTCCAGAGAAATGTAATCTCATTTAACGTACACATGTATATAGTTAAATGACAGTAAACTTGACTTGACATGTCACCATAAACAACCATGAGATGCATTTTCTTGTGGGCAACCACAGTAAATACACAAAAACACAATAGAATTCATGAAGGCAACACACACAAAATGCTGGAGGAACTCAGCAGGTCAGGCAGCATCTATGGAAATGAGAATATAGTTGACATATCAGGCTGAGGCCCTTCTTCAGGACTGAAAAAGCTGCATACAAGATGTACAAACAAGCAGTATGCAAAAAACAGCAAACTGTGCAAATGCAAAAAGATTTTTAAAAAACCAGTAATAAATAAGCAAAAAAAAGAGAACATAAGATGAAGTGTCCTTGAAAGCGAGTCCATAGGGTTGTAGGAACATTTCAGTGATGAGAAGTTATCCCCTCTGGTTCAAGAGTCTGATGATCGAGGGGCGATAACTGTTCCTGAGCACCACCATTCAGAATAGTGCAAGGAGGAAGGAGAATAATGGCAGTGAAGAGCATCCATGCTGATAAAGCAGAATGTAGTTTAGTACAATCACTGAAGTATGATGTTCTCCTAAGGGGTTGTCTACTGGTGGGTCCTCAGATGGCTGTAGAGGCCGATCCAGGATCCACATATTCTGGTGCCATGTGAGCAGGAGTAGGTGGTGACTGTGGTTAGTGGTTGGGTCTTTTGGTTGCTCAGTGTCTTCTTTCACAGCTGCTACTTGTTCTCTGTGGTGCAGTGCATGTTGTTCTCATGTCGTGCAGCTCCCTCAAATAGATTTCCTCCAGGTGTGTCTATTGAGTGCAATGTCTTCCCCGTTTTTAGATGTAATGTTGAATTTCTTCAGAATTATTTTGGTGTTATCTCTAAATGAGTATGCAAACTGATTGCAAAATTGGAGAAGATTATTGTGAAAAGGACCATTCAGTGACACACAGGAAAATGCAAGAATCTGACAGGATTTGCTCATGGAAGTACAGGATCTGGCTTCTTCCAGTAAAATTTGTTTTACAGGTATTGGAGATGATATTTAGCGGTATTAATGAGAGCTCTAGAACATTCCATTTGGTATGGGGGAGGGGGGGCTACTACACAGGCTTGGAAAAACCTGCAGGGAACTGTAAACTCAGCCAGCTCCATCATGGGCACCAGCCTCCCCACCATCGAGGACACCTTCAAAAGGCACCATTAAGGACCCACGCCACCCAGGACATGCCCTCCTCTCATTGCTACCATCAAGAAAAGAGGTACAGGAACCTGAAGACACACACTCAACATTTTAGGAACAGCTTCTTCCCCTTTGCCATCAGATTTCTGAATGGACAATGAACCCATGAACACCACCTCACTATTTTTTCACTAGGTACTTATTTTTTATATACACACACACACATATTATATATACACACACACACACACATACACACACACTCTCCGCAAAAGTCTTAGGCGCATATAAATAGCTAGGGTGCCCAAGACCTAGCACAGTACTGCAAAAGTCAAAAGTCTTAGACCTCTAAGTGTTGCAAACTAATCCCTCGAACATGAAGTCTAACAGGAGGCAGATCAAATGGCCTGCAGCTAACATGACTTCACTGTGGAAGCAGTTTGATGACGATGTTAACCAAATTCTGGAGGCAACGGCGAAGGGAGGGGTTGATAGGAAGCTGCAAGCCATGACGACAATTACTGGTCAGCAACTGTCAGCAGGCTGGATGGAGAGCGAGGTGTCTCCCAGTGGAGGTTGGTTGTAGGGGATTCATTCTTTAGTTAGAGCCTTCAGCATTTCGGGCATCGAGGGAGAGAGTAAGAGGAGAGCCATCTACAGTACCACCGGTGCGGCAGAGAGGGCCTCAAGATGGCTGTGGCTCAAAAGAGGGGAGCCATGGAGTCATAAGTAGCTAGCCATCTGGACACAAGCTGGGGTCTGATCAGCCCCGGCTGGGTCACCTGGAGGAGGTTGTATGATGTTGAAAGACCCGAAACACCCGATGATTCCAGGAACATCACTGAAGATGTGTCCAGAAGCATCAATAGATGTATGTACACAGGCATCCTATACTTCGTTTATGGTTTCAGAAGGTATGACCTCCACAGAGCCCTGACATCAACATCATCCAGGCTCTCTGGGATTACCTAGAGACAAAGGAGCAAGCGAGACAGCCAAAGTCTGCAGAAAAACTGTGGCAAGTTGTCTAAGATGCTTGGAACAACCAACCAGCTGATTTTCTTATAAAACTGTACGACTCTGTACCTCAGAGAATTGATGCAGATTTAAGGGCAGAGTGGTCACACCAAATATTGATTTGATTTATATACACATATAACACACATATTATAATATATAACATAACATATTTTATCTCTTGCAATGCAGCAAATTTCACTACAAGTCAATAATAATAAACCTGATTCCAATTCTGAGACTCAGAGGAGAAGAAGAACGGCCTCGACAATCATTTCACTAGGGAATTAAATCATATTTTGGAACAGATAACATGCATGGCTGCACACTTTTAGACTTAGCCTGAAGCAGCAATCAGGGACCGACAGAGGCAAGACAAGGAGCACTTGGGCAATCCTGAAAACTGAAGGGCCAGTTCTATCCTGTCCCTCAACATTAACTAGTAGAATAAACCACCACTCAGTATTGGCTGAACATGTAGTGAAAGCCCATATCGATTATTCTGAAAGCAACGAGGATTGTGAAGTATTATCAGCAAATGTGTCAGAAGCCAGACCTGGGCTTCTGGGCGAGATCCCCATGGGCTGGTATATAATGAGAGATGCATCAGGGACGACCCCTGGGATAGCAATGGAAATTACAAACAGACGCAGCTGAAGAAGTTACTAAAGTTAATATAGTATTCTTTGGTGGAAAAAGATATAGATATTACCATGTGTAGAAGCCAGAGCAGAATCAGATTTATTATTACTGACTTGCAGTATGTCTGCAATTTGTTGTTTTGCAGCAACAGCGCGCACACACACACACACACACTCTCTCTCTTACAGGACTCCAGTTAATTGGGACACATCAGGACCAGTACATTTTGACCCAATTAGCCAAAGTTTTGTGGAAATAGTTACGGTAAAAGACAGGCTACCATTCAACTGAGTATCAAATTACGTATTTAAAAGGAATATAGAGTGTAACCAATACTATAAAACTGTATTAATTCCTAACGGTTATCGACAGAGGAATTCATCCAGTTCATGCTACCATGTTCTTCTGATTGACTGTAAATAAACAAAATCAGCAGACACTTAGTACAGATAATGGACTGCCTTGATGCAATGTTTTAGACAATTGCATCCTCCTAATCTTAATTTTCATTGTATCATTCAAGATGATTGTCCATATCTTCAAATTCTTCATATTTCCTAACTTGAAATAACAAAGTTGTTTCTTTTTTGCTCTCAGCCATTTTTGGCATCTCCAAGCCTGAATGTTTGAAACCACAGTGAGTAAAACTGTTCAGAATTGTTTTATTGCTTATTTCTCGCCCACTGCTTTTTGAACACAAATACACAACTGATGCTGTTTAAAAACTGTTTGCTCTAAGCACAGTGTAGTGTCTTTCAGCCATACCAAGTGCCCGCGATTGACACTAGTTAATTCAGCAAGTCTAATAACTCAATTAAACAGCATAGTGTCCCAAATAAATGAAGAGAATTCCTGCTATTTTCTCAATTAGTTTTTGCTCTTTAAGAGTTGGCCGAAATAACCAGCTGTCCCTATTAACCAATGGCCCACATTGGTTAAAAGGGAGTACAGAGGCTGAGTACAGGGCTACGGTAGGAAACTTTGCCACATGGTGTGAGCAGAATTATCTGTAGCTTAATGTGAAAAAGACTAAGGAGCTGGTGGTAGACCTGAGGAGAGCTAAGGTACCGGTGACCCCTATTTCCATCCAGTGTGGAAATACCTGGGGATATGAATTGACAATAAACTGGACTGGTCAAAGAACACTGAGGCTGTCTACAAGAAGGGTCAGAGCCGTCTCTATTTCCTGAGGAGAGTGAGGTCCTTTAGCACCTGCCAGACGATGCTGAGGATGTTCTACGAGTCTGTGGTGGCCAGTGCGATCATGTTTGCTGTTGTGTGCTGGGGCAGCAAGCTGAGGGTAGCAGACACCAACAGAATCACAGTGGTGTCTGAAAAGAGGATGCTGTCTAAGTTGCATGCCATCTTGGACAATGTCTCCCATCCACTACATAATGTACTGGGTGGGCACAGGAGTACATTCAGCCAGAGACTCATTCCACCGAGATGCAACACAGAGCGTCATAGGGAGTCATTCCTGCCTGTGGCCATCAAACTTTACAACTCCTCCCTTGGAGGGTCAGGCACCCTGAGCCAATAGGCTGGTCCTGGACTTATTTCATAATTTACTGGCATAATTTACATATTACTATTTAACTATTTATGGTTCTATTACTATTTATTATTTATGGTGCAACTGTAACGAAAACCAATTTCCCCTGGGATCAATAAAGTATGACTATGACATAACCAGAATGCATTGCATCTCTCTTACACTGTGGCTACTAGTCAACGGCTGGATACATTTAGCTTGGCTCCATACTAGCAAATGAAATTATTCACATTTGCTAGATATCACCCAGAGGGTTACAGGCTAGACAGGTTTATTACTGGAACAGTTGAGTTTTTTGTCATTAACGTCACTGCTGACTGAAAGAGGCAAAACCACATGAGCATCACAACACACATGCATGTTGCAGTGAGATGTATGAATGTGTGCAAGTGTGTGTTCATCTATATGCCTTGCAATGGAAATTTCCCATTGTGAATTATTCAAAGGATATTTAAATTCTACATAGCAACAATCTTCAATGAACTTTTAGTCCAAATCAGGGGTTCCCAACCTTTTTTAAGCCATGGTCCCCTACCATTAACTGAGGGGTCCATGGACCCCCTGGTCTAAATTGTCACACATCATAAACAAGGCGATGTGGTAAAACTGAAAGTTAAAACTAGATTCATAGATTGGACGGAGCAAAAAAGAAAGTCACAAACTGTCTTGTGATCATCTGCAAAGATGCTTTGCACGAGTCAGAGCAATACAATACAGACAGTGTCCTTTGGCCCAACCAGTCCATACTGTCCACGGTGCCCTTCTAGCTAGTCCCAATTTCCCACATTCCATCCTCATCCCAGCATTCCACTGGTTCCCTTGTGGGCTGCCCCAGCACATCCTTAGTGTGTGTTGGCTGTTAAGGCAAATGACACATTTCACTGTATGTTTCAACATACACATGATAAATAAACGAATCTGGATTTCCATGTTCCTATTCAAAGTCATACATTTCACCATACAGAACCCTGAGATTCATTTTCGTGCAGACATTTACCAAAAATAAAGAAATTAATAAAATTTATCAAAAATTATACATAAACAAAGACTGACAAACAAACAACATGCAAAAGATGGAGTGCAGTGCCCAAATACTGGGAACGTGAGTTACCGAGTCCTTGAATGTTGAGGCTGTAGGTTGTGGAATGAGTTCGGAGACGAGGTGAGTGAAGTTTTCCACACTGGTTCAGGAGCCTGATGGCTGTAAGATAATGATAATACTGTTTTACCTGCCTCACCCACTCCATCTGGCAACCCCTTGCACAAAAAAATTACCATTCGTCGTCGTCATGTGCTGTGCCTTGTGATGTTAGCTGTTTTGTGGCTCCTTGAAAAAGTGTGCGTTTAGTTCGTTCATTATGTGTCGTGTCAACCTGCGTAGGAGATCGTGGTCTATGATCATGGTCTTTTTCTTCAGAAGTGGTTCGCCATTGCCGCATTCTGGGCCATGTCTTTACAAGACGGGTAAGCCCAGCCATCGTCAATACTCTTCAGCCTGGCGTCAGTGATCACGTAACAAAGACTTGCAACTCATACAACCATCCACCATATGTCCTTCAGGTCCCTTTTAAATCTTTCCCCACTTACTTTCATTCTGGATTGCCCTACTTCGAGGAAATGACTGTTAACATCCACATTATCTATGCTGCTCAATTTTAAATTGCCCCTCAATCTCCTTCAATCCAAGAAGTAAAAACCTGTCAACAGGCCATATGTGAGATGTAATCCCTCATCTTGACAAGACACTGGCTGGATCACAATTGGAATCCTGTAGCCAATTTCATAGCAAAATCATAATCAGAACAGGTTTAGATCAGAGAACTGCTGTTCCTTGTTAGGCAAGGGGTAAGGAACAGCACTTTATTCTTCTGAGAGCTAGCATTCACACAATGGGTACTCTTTAATTATTATGCCATTCAAAAAAGAACAACTAAATCCAAAGCGCTAATAGCAGAAATAAATTAAATAGTTACAATGTTACAGGAAGACAAACATGCAGATCTGAATTAAATTAGCATAAAATCAATTTCAGCGCTTTGAGAAAGTGTTACGTGGCTTTTTCAAAATAGATTAGCTAAGAATGCATGACTGATTACGGTACACATCATAATTGTTCCAGATTTTGGGTGGGTCTCATTCTTGGAGGCTTAAGTGCTGCTGGAAAGAGGTCAAACACGACAGTTATAAACTGTGCACACACGTCTCTCCCTGGAAAATCACCGCTGCAACCTGCTCAAACAACATCTGCTGCAGAATTTAAGCAGCAGACAATTTTACTGTCCATTAGAGGAATTTTTACCTGAACACAGTAAGTGGATGCACACCGGACAATTTTGTTTAACGTTAAACCACTGATGGATTTTAAATAATCCCCCTGCTGTAGGGTGTTTGCCTTCAGCTGACACCATTGCTTCTTTCCACTCCTCCACTCCAAGGTGCTGCCCCAGGCCCTTCGATTGCCGATATATCTCCTGGATTCCAATTCCATCTTCAGTGTCAGTACCTCATACAATCAAGTCAGATCGGCTGGATGAGTGCAGTCGCAACAAAAACCTTGCGCTCAGTATCAGCGAGATGAAGAAACTGGTTGTGGATTTCAGGAAGGGGAAGTCAGAGGAAGGCACACCAGCTCTCATCAAGAGGTCAGCAGTGGAAAGGGTGAGCAGTTTCAATTCCTGGGTATCAACATCTCTGAAGATCTACCCTGGGCCCAACATACTAAAGCAATTATGGAGAGGAACACCACCTCATTAGGAGTTTGAAGAGATTTAGTACCATCACCAGAAGAAATTTCTACAGCTGTACTGTGGAGAACATTCGGACTGGATGCATCACCATTGGGGTAAGGAGGGGCACAGGTTTGGAAAAAGGTGCAGAGGGTTGCAAACTTAGCCAGCTCAATTATGGGCACTAATCTCCCCAGCATTGAGGACATCTTCAAAAGTTGATGCCTCATGAAAAGTGACATCCATCAATAAGAATCACGCCATCCAGGACGTGCCCTCTTCACATTACTACCATTTGGCAGAAGAATCTGGACACTGAGCAAACTGATGCACACTTCCAGCAGTTTCTTCCCCTCCACCATCAAATTTCTGAACGGTTCATGAACACTACCATACTATTTTGCTCTCTTTTTACACGACTTACTTTTATATACATTTCAAATTGCAATCTGTAGCTTATTTTTGTATTGCAATGTACTGCAGCTACAAAAATAATAATGATAAATCTGATACTGATTCAGTGATCAAAAATACCACACCAAGTCCTCCAGGTGGGTGCAATAGAAGGTACACCCACCACCCACTCACCAAACACTTAAACCTAAAGTTGCCTTGTTTTCCAAAAATGTCAAGAATTCAGAAAATGACACCAACTGAGACTCCATTTAAATAGTGCCCATTTTAAAAAAGACCTTCAAAATTCCCAAGGTGCGGAGAGAGAAAAATAATCATGCAAATAATAAAACAGCGCTCAGAACTGAAGTCCACAAAGTGACTCTGTCCACAGGCCCCCCAGTTCAGCGCAGAGCCAAGCAAATTTTGCTGAGCTGCGAGCTGAACCAGCCCATCCCTTGCCTCGAGCCCCAACATCCTGACCTTTCGAAACGGAACTTGGGCTTAAATCGTGATCCAAGTATCGGGTTCAGTCATTTTGCAACTCAATGTATAAAAGCCTCCAGACATTGTCAAAAAATTCAATTGTTGTTCAGACCAAACACCAGAATGGGGAAGAAATGTGATCTAAGTGACTTTGATCGTGGAACGATTATTGGTGCCAGACAGGGTGACTTCAGTATCTCTGAAACCGCTGACGTCCTGGGATTTTCATCCACAACAGTCTCTAGAGTTTCCAGAGAATGGTATGCAAAACAAAAAAAAAAAACATCCAGTAAGTGACAGTTCTGTGGGCAAAAATGCTTTGTTAGGGAGAGGGGTCAGAGGAAAATGGCCAGACTGGTTCAAATTGACAGGAAAGCAACAGACACAGATTGCCACACATTACAACAGCGGTGTGCAGAAGAGCATCTCTGAATGCTCAACACATTGAACCTTGAAGTGGATGGGGTATAGCAGCAGAAGACCAAGAATATACAGTCAATAGTCAGTTTATTAGATCCAGGAGGTACCCAATAAAGAGGCCACTGAGTATAAATGTAAATAGTTTAACTCTTCTGTCACGCAAATAAATCATTACTTCTTTGGAGATTTATATATACTACAGCTCCATGCATTTGTGAAGACCCCGTATACCTGAACTGAGTTTCAATTTGCAGTGTTTCAGATTCACTTCCAATATAAACAAGAGTTCAAAAGCAAAGTACATTCCTTTCAAGCAAGCCTGTTATAAATTTAAGCAAAGATTTAGACTGGAGTACAGCACAAAGATTTGTGATCATTTCTAACCTCCCCAGTTACATGAAGAGAAATAATGCTCTCCTCCTGACATTGCAAACATCTTGAACAGCCAGGAGGCAATCTATTGGCACCAGCTAACTAATGTGAAACACTGCCTTCCTATATCTGCTTAAAGAGCCCAAAGTCAGCACCATTCCTGTCCAATCTTAAAGCCCTAAAATAAGTGCACAATTACTTCATGACAGCAAGTACACAGACATGTCACTCACTTTTACTTGCCATAGATGTGAAAGTTCTATATTCTTACTCCGGTAAACAACCTCTCCCACCCGCCTCCACCATTTCCCACTTTGATCTTTTACGTGCCCATTACTCCCTCCCTAGCCCACCTGGGTCCCCTCTTCCTTCCTTTTCTCCATTAGGCCACTCTCCAGCTTCCTTCCTATGCAGCCCTTTACCTTTCCCCATGCACCTGGTTTCACCTATCATCTTCCAGCTAGCCTCCTTCTCCTCACCTCCCTCCACGTTTTTATTCTGGCATCTTCCCCCTTCCTTCTCAGTCTTGAAGAAGGGTCTCGGCTCAACTGTTAATTCATTTCCATAGATGCTGCCTGACTTGCTGAGTTCCTCCAACATTTGTGGTAATATTACTTTATGTGTTGGGTGTGAGTTATATGTACACCTTGGTCCATGGGGTCACCATGAGTCAACAACAACTCGATGGCACTCAACAACATACATGCATGTGGTTGAATGATAATAAATTGGACATTAACAGAGGGTTAATGGTCGGTTACTTAAGAGTGTGGATGAACAGAGGGACCTTGGGTTTCAGATCCATACATCCCTCAAGGTCACTGCACAGGTTGATAGGATAGTTAAGAAGGCCTATGGGATGCTAGGCTTCATTAATAGGGGGATTGAGTTCAAGAGTAGAGAGGTCATGTTGCAACTCTACAAATCTCTGGTGAGACCACACTTAGAGTATTGTGTTCAGTTCTGGTCACCTCATTATAGGAAGGATGTGGAAGCTATGGAGAGGGTGCAGAGGAGATTTACCAGGATGTTGCCTGGATTGGAAAACAAGTCTCATGAGGCAAGGTTAGCAGAGCTGGGACTTTTCTCTTTGGAGTGTAGAAGGATGAGAGGGGACTTGATAGAGATCTACAAGATTATGAGAGGCATAGACAGGGTGGATAGCCAGTACCTGTTTCTCAGGGCACGAATAGCAAACACATGAGGGCATATGTACAAAGTTAAGGGAGGGAAGTTTAGGGGAGACATCAGGGTTAAGTTTTCTTTTTGTTTTTTTTTTACACAGAGGGTTGTGGGTGCCTGGAATGACTTGCCGGGGATAGTGGTGGAGGCAAAAACATTAGAGGTATTTAAGAGCCTCTTGGACAGGCACATGGATGAAAGAAAAATAGAGGGTTACGGGGTAGTGTGGGTTTAGTACTTTTTTTTAGGAATATATGGATCGAGAGCCGAAGGGCCTGTACTGTGCTGTGGTATTCTAGTGTCTAGTGAAATAAAATAGTACTTTCAGTGCAGACACCAAAGGGAAGTGGACACCAGATATACAGCATTTGACCAAAATGTGCAACATTATGCAGCTCGTCTTGTTCAACTCTTCAGAAAGGACTGCAGTTAGACTTAGAACAGGAGACCTGAGTTCAGCTGCAGATAATAACATGCCGTCAAAGCCATCTACAAGGTGAAAGACACCAAGAGCAAGCTCTCCATTACTACCTGATATACTCCCTGAGTATACCATTACAAATACAACTCAGTACAAAATGTTTAACCCTACTGCTCATTATCATTCTTGCTCCGCACATACCTAACACTCCTTGTACCCCTCATTATAATGCTCACTTCCTCTGAGTTCTTCATAATCAACCCATTACTGTACCTGCTGGGTTCACACTTATCAGTCTTGATGAAGGGTCTATGCCTGAAATATCAACTCTTTATTCCTCCCCACAAATGCTCTCTGACCTGCAGAGTTCCGCCAACATTTTATGTTTGCTGTGCATATGATTGGCAGGTTAAAGGTAAACAATGTTTACAATTTTCCAGCCCTCAGCTGCCTCCTCAAACATGTTAACCGCTGATCTGGAGGTGCGACTGCCTCTACGCTGACGATGAACTGAAAGATGACCCAAGTCTAACAGGCACCCACGAAAGAGACAAGTGAGTCCTGACGAAGGGTCTCAGCCTGAAACGTCGACTGCACCTCTTCCTAGAGATGCTGCCTGGCCTGCTGCGTTCACCAGCAACTTTTATGTGTGTTGCTTGAATTTCCAGCATCTGCAGAATTCCTGTTGTTTAAGTGATTCACCTTTGTGGATTTAATTGACAAGAGCAAGAACAACATCAGAAGTGTTCGCTGTCATCTGAGATACACTGTGAATGCAGGACCGAATCATTCAGTAGCTCGGGAGATGTACAAGTCGTCACAACGAACAAAAATTGTGGTGCAGGCAATCATTTATAGAAATAGTAGATAGTCCGTCATAGGTACAGCCCTCCCCATCACTGAGCACACAGGACAGTACCATCCATCATCAGAACTCCCCCCCCCCCCCCCCACCCCAATCTAAACCAAGCTTTCTTCTCACTGCTGCCATCAGGAAGGTGGTACAGGAGCTTTAGGTCCCACACAACCAGGTTCAGGAACAGTTATTAACCCTGCAACAATCAAGCTCCTGAACCAGAGTGGACACCTTCTCTCACCCCAACAATAGTACCACGTTTTACGGACTCACTTTCAAGGACACTTCAACTCAAGTTCTCAATATTTATTATGATCTTGTTCTTTCCGTATTTGAGGTTTGTTGTCTTTTGCACATTGGTTACTTGTCTGTCTTTGTTGTGTGTGTGTTTCCTCATTGATTCTATTGTGTTTCCTTGTATTTACTGTGAATGCCTGCATGAAGATGAACGTCAGGGTAGTATATTTTGACACATGTACTTTGAGGAAATCCTGTCCTCAAAATCAAAGTTCAAAGTAAATTTACAGTGTCTATGAAAAGTATTCACACCCCTTGGAAGTTTTAATATTTTATTGTCTTACCACACTGAATCCCAGTGGATTTAATTTGGCTTTTTTTGATACTGATCAACAGAGAAAAAAAATTATTTGGGTCAAAGTGAAAACAGATCTCTACAAAGTGATCTGAATTAATTATAAATATAAAAACATAAAATAATTGATTGCACAAGGATTCATCCCCTTCAAGTCTGTATTTAGTAGATGCATTTTTGGCAGCAATTACAGCCTTGAGTCTGTGTGGATAGGTCTCTATCAGCTTTGCACATCTGGACACAGCAATTCTTCCCCATTCTTCTTTACAAACTGCTCAAGTTCTACCCGATTACATGGGGATCATTAGCTAACAGCCCTTTTCAAATCCAGCCACAAATTTTCAGTTGGGTTGAGGTCTGAACTCTGACTTGGCCACTCGAGGACATTAACTTGGTTGTTTTTAAGCCATTCCTGTGTAGTTTTGGCTTTATGCTTGGGGTAATTGTCTTTCTGGAAAACAAATCTTCTTCCAAGTTGCAGTTCCTGATGCAGTTTGCATCAGGTTTTCCTCCAGGATTTGCCTGTATTTTGCTGCGTTCATTTTACCCTCTACCTTCACATGCCTCGCTGGGCCTGCTTCAGAAAAGCATCCCCACAGCATGATGCAGCCACCACCATGCTTCACGGTAGGGATGGGGGTGTTTTTGATTATATGCAGCATTTGTCTGAAGTCAAACCGTGTTTAGTCTGATGGTCAAAAAGTTCAATTTTTGTTTCATCAGACCACAGAACCTTCTTCTAGCTGACTTCAAAATCTCTCACATGCCTCCTGACAAATTGTAGATGAGATTCCATGTAAGTTTCTTCCCCCCCCCCTCCCCAACAATGGCTTTCTTTTTGCCACTCTCTCATAAAGCTGCAATTAGTGAAACACCCGGGCATCAGTTGTTG
Source organism: Mobula birostris (assembly GCF_030028105.1). Classification (NCBI taxonomy): domain Eukaryota; kingdom Metazoa; phylum Chordata; class Chondrichthyes; order Myliobatiformes; family Myliobatidae; genus Mobula; species Mobula birostris. Next base: position 9,216,046 of record NC_092388.1, read on the forward strand.
TATGCACAGTCTCTCCCATCTCAGCCACTGAAGCTTGCAACTCCTCCAGGGTTGTCATAGGTCTCTTGGTGGCCTCCCTCACTAATCCCCTGCTTGCACGGTCACCCAGTTTTTGAGGACAGCCTGCTCTAGGCAGATTTACAACTGTTGCCATATTCTTTCCAATTCTTGATGGTTGACTTAACTGTACTCCAAGAAATATTCAGTGACTTGGAAATTTTCTTGTATCCAGCTCCTGATTTGTGCTTTTCAATAAACTTTTTATGGAATTGCTTGGAATGCTCTTTAGTCTTCATGGTATATTTTTTGCCAGGTTACTGATTCACCATGGATGATAGAAAAATGGAGGACTATCTATGTAGGAGGGAAGAGTTAGATGGAATTGAGAGTAAGTTGTAAGGTCAGCACAACATCATGGGCCAAAAGTCCTGTACTGTGCCATAATTTCTATGTTGCATTTTTTGTAAAACAAAAGTGTAAAATGGAACTTGAATATTTGATGCTTAATTTGAACAATTTGGTAGATATTAATGCAGATTGTGTTATATGATTAATATAATATTGATGGGAATAAAGGTTGGCATGAATGTGCTGGTCCAGAGGGCTGTTTCTGTTATGTATGACTCAATTCATCATCAGGGACCCCTACCATACAGGTCATGCTCTCTTCTCGCTGCTGCTATCAGTAAGAAGGCGCAAGAGCCTCAGGACTCACAACATCAGGTTCAGGAACAGTTATCATCCCTCAAGCATCAGGCTCCTGAACCAGATGGGACAACTTCACTTGCCCCATCATTGAGATGTTCTCACAACCGATGGACTCACTTTCAAAGACTCTTCATTTCATGTTCTTGATATTTATTGCTTAGCTGTTTATTGTTATGATTTATTTTTTGTATTTTTAGTTTGTTGTCTTCAGCACTCTGGTCGGACACCCTATTGGGGCGGTCTATCATTGATTCTGTTATGGTTATGATTCTATAGATTTATTGGCCACCAGAAAATGAGTCTCAGGGCTGTACATGATGGCAACTATGTACTTTGATGATAAAATTTACTTTGAAATACTCCATGGCTATCATTCCTCAGTGTTTCTGTGCACAATCATATTCCTCTTCAGTATGCAGTGCTGTTGTTACAGATGTTCTGCATGGTGCCTCAGTGGAGTTGTGTATACCTGCATGGACCAGTATGGCATAGGAAACAGGGACAGCAGTGGATCAACATGACGTTGAAAAGTGCTCTGAAGTTGCTGAGCCTGGAGTTAGAGGGCAAGTCCAAGCCAAGGACTGGAGATTGGAGAGGCCTGATGTCACCCTCCAACATTCAAATCCAAAATCAAAATAGAGAAAATAAAACTTAACTTCAAATATAGCTAATGAAGAAATATTGCCACAGACATCTCTGGAGACCATGCCATTGAGTATATTCAAAGCAGAGGTTGATATTTTCTTGATTAGTAAGGCATTAAAGGTAACAGGAAGAAGGCAGGAAGATGGGATTGAAAGGTGTAATAAAACAGATGACGGAATGGCGGAGCATATTCGATCGACCAAATGACTTAATTCTGCTCCTTTGTCTTACGGTCTTATCCCATTCCCTGTTTCCTAAAGTCCCAGACAAGATTTTTAGTAAAATAAACCCCATTTCTGAGATAATCAATAGCCTGTGCTTGGAGTTTAGATTGAGGGGGAAAATCACATTAAAGCCTATTGAATATTGAAAGGTGTAGACAGAATGAATATGGAGAGGATGCTCAGAAGGGTCATTCCTTTAGAGCAGTGATGAGGAGGAATTTGTTTAGCCTGATGATGTTGAATTTGTGGAACTCATTGCCACAGATGACTGTGGTGGCCAAGTCACTGGGTATACTTAAGGTGGAGATTGTTAGGTTCATGATTAGTAAGGGTGTCAAAGATAATGGGGAGAAGGTAGAAGGATGGGGTAAAGAAGGATAATAAAACAGCCCTGTTGGGACGATGGAGCAGACTCAATGGGCCTAATTCTGTTCCTATGTCTGATGACATTATGGTTTTTTAAAACTTGTAGCAGCCATTACATGGAGAATATAAAAGATAAGGCAACTATGAGAATGGGAACTGGGTATTAACAAAAGCAAACTCAGTTCTTATAAGGTCAAAAGTGCTGGAAGTTCAAAAAAAAGAGTACACAAGATAAATGCTCTGAAGGATTCCCAGTTTGTGCAGCAGATGTTGGGAACCTGAATGGAGAAGATTCCCTACATGAAAATGGGATAGAATGACAGAAAAGATTAACCTTGTATGAGGCAGAATTGCTGACCGAACAATTCTCAATTTCTACAGATGTACCATGGAGAGCATTCTAACTGGTTGCATCACCATCTGCTATGGAGGATTGGAAAAATCTGTAGAGGGCTGTAAACTCAGTCTGCTCTATCATGGGCGCAAGTTTGCCCACTATTGAGGACATCTTCAAAAGGCAATGCCTCAAAAAGATGGCACCCATCACTAAAGAACACACACACACACACATATAAATGGTTCACTATACATTTCAGAATTCTGAGGGACCAAAATGCAGGATCTAGCTAACTGCATCATCAATAGCATTTCTGTATTGCTAATGTAACTGTGATTATGAATAAACTTGGAACACTGAGGATAACAGGAACATTACAAAAGCTATTTTTAATTACCAACAGTTCTGGCAAGGGCACAACTGCCTCTTTCAAATGTATAAACTTCTGTAATTCTATGCATCAATCATGTTATGTCACACAAAGTATATATTGTGAAGGTGTTGCCAGGTTTGGTGTACAGTAATTATCAAAGCTACTCTTGTATTTGAGGCTCAGAGCCAAACTGAAAATAAAAGCTTTGATCATCACTTCAGTCACCTACCTACATTTCAACCAACAAATGTTGAATATTTTCGGCATTTTCCACCCTGTTCGTGATTTCTACTGTCCACTGTACTTATTTTGTTAATATTTTGATTGATTGCTACTACTGTTTGCAAGAAGTTTGGCAGGGAAAGGCTCACGTCCAGTACAAAGGAACACACACAAAATGCTGGAGGAACTCAGCAGGCCAAGCAGTTTCTATCAAAAAAAATACAGATGACGTTTCAGGCCGAAACCCTTCAGCAGTACTGGAGAAAAAAAGCTGAGGAGTAGATTTCAAAGGTAGGGAGAGGGGAGAGAGAAAAACCAGGTGACAGGTAAAACCTGGAGGGGGAGGGATGAAATAAAGAGTTGGGAAGTTGATTGATGAAAGAGACCAAAGGACATGGAAGAAAGAAAAAGGAAGGAGAAGCTCCGGAGGGAGGTGATGGGCGGGCAAGAAGAGGAAGTGAGGAAGGGAAAAGGGGATGGGAATTGGAGAAGGGGGTGGGGGCATTACCGGAAGTTTGAAAAAAAAAATCGATGTTCATGCCATCAGGTTGGAGGCTACCCAAATGGAATACAAGGTGTTGTTCCTCCAATCTAAGTGTGGCCTCATCACAGCAGTGGAGGCAGCCATGAATGGACACATTGGAATGGGAATGGGAAGCGTAGATGCTCGGCAAAGTGGTACATCGCTGGGTTCACCAATGTACAGGAGGCCACGCTGAGAGAACCGAACCACAGTAAATAACCCCAACAGACTCACAGGTGAAGTGTCGCCTCACCTGGAAGGACTGTTTAGGGTCCTGGATGATAGTGAGGGAGGAAGTGTAGGGGCAGGTTGGGAGACTGCTTCGCTGAGCATCTACACTCTGTCCACCAGAACAAGCGGGATCCCACAATGGCCACCCATTTTAATTCCCCATTCCAATATGTCCATTCTTGGCCTATTCCACTGTTGTGATGAGGCCACACTTAGGTTGGAGAAACGACACCTTATATTCGTTTGGGTAGCCTCCAACCTGATGGTGTGAACACACCTTCCCCCCCTTTCCATTTCCCATCCCTTTTTCCTTCTCTCACCTCATCTCCTTGCCTGCCCATCACCTCCCTCTGGTGCTCCTTCCTCCTTTTTTCTTTCTTCCATTGCCTTCTGTCCCTTTCACAAGAGACAATAGACAATAGGTGCAGAAGTAGGCCATTCAGCCCTTCGAGCCAGCACCACCACTCACTGTGATCATGGCTGATCATCCACAATCAGTACCCTTTTCCTGCCTTCTCCCCATATCCCTTCACTCCGCTATCTTTAAAAGCTCTATCTAACTCTTTCCTGAAAGAATCCAGAGAATTGGCCTCCACTGCCTTCTGAGGCAGAGCATTCCACAGAACCACAACCCCTGTGTGAAAAAGTTTTTCCTCAGCTTCGTTCTAAATTGTCTACCCCTTATTCTTAAACTGCAGCCTCTGGTTCTGGACTCCCCCAACATCGGGAACATGTTTCCTGCCTCTAGCGTGTCCAATCCCTTAATAATCTTATATGTTTCAATCAGATCCCCTCTTCACCAATCAACTTCCCAGCTCTTTATTTCATCCCTCTCCCTCCAGGTTTCACCCATCACCTGGTGGGTCTCTCTCCCCTCCCCCCACCTTTTAAACCTACTCTCAGCTTTTTTCTCCAGTCCTGCCAAAGGGTTTCAGCGCAAAACATCGATTGTAATTTTTTTTCGATAGATCCTGCCCGGCCTGCTGAGTTCCTCCAGCATTTTGTGTGCTGCTCGGATTTCCAGCATCTGCAGATTTTCTCTTGTTTGCGAGGTCCAGTACAGACTTCATTTGAAGCCATTTTTGAAAGATTAGCTTTACTTGTTACAAGTACACCAAAACATACAGTGAAATGCATCACTTGTATCAATGGCCGCCACAGTCTGCAGATGTGCTGAGTTCTCGTGGCATCGGGTCAGTCACGGGCATGGAAATTTCCCAGCCTTACTGGGATATTATGTTGCAGCTCTACAAGCTGTTGGTGAGGCTACCCACGCGATCAAGGGGAGAACATACAAATTCCTTAAAAGCAGTAGTAGGAATTGAACCCCGATCGGTGATTGAGGCCCTTGTCATTACACTAGCAAGTTGACTATGTTGTGCTGTGCTTAGCATTACTTAAACATCTCACTACATTTTTTGGTGACGTTGTACCTTATGGAAATGATTGTGGAATCTTACACCCCAAACTGATAAGAACAGGTCTGCATTCAGAGAAAACCAAGATGCCGGAGGAATTCAGTGGGTCAGAGAGCAAGGGTGGAGGGAAACAGAAACTGGACGTTTTTGTGTCTCGTTACGTCCAGGTGAAGGGTCTTGAGCCGAAAGTCTGCCTGTCCATTTCCACCCACACATGCTGCCAAGTTTCCCAGGTTCCTCCAGCATCATGCTTGCTGTCCCATAGCTGCCAGTGCAACTGAATGGAGACAAGTGTTGCAGCAACTAGCAAGATGTTGTGCCTATTCGCTTGGGCTGCAGAACTCCTCCAGCATTTTGATTATAGCTCCAGATTCCAGTCTCATGGCTCCACAGACCTGAATTCAATCCTGTCAAGAAGATGGTTGAGAAAGCGACTGTTGTTCAGAATTGCTGAAAGCAGCATCATTATTAACTCTGTGCAGCAGCACAGCCATGTGCAAGACAGGAACAGAATTGATAAATGAACTGGGGATTACAACACACAGGATTTGTTAAGATAAAGTGATCTACTCTCATTCTTCTTACTTTGGCCATTGGAAGACTTCATTTGTATTTCTCCTCTATTATCTAACAGTCTACGTTCTATTCCCAGGACTACAAATTCTGTGCAAGGTTCTTATTTCAATCTGAGAATGACAAAGATTAATGGGCAAAGTGAGCTTGCTAAGATCTCCAAGCCTCTTTGCATTCTGAAATGTTTTGGCCATGAAGTCGTCCAGAGAGTAATATCAAACTTTGTTACTTTTTTCAAACAATGATTTTGAGATTGCAGTAAGGAAGATGAGAGAGAGACGGGCAGAGTCAGGCCACCACAACTTGCCCAAGGTCAATGAGGAATGGGTAACACAGAAAAAACGCTGGAGGAGCTCAGCGGGCCAGATAGCATCAAGTGGAGAGGAATAACTGGTTAATGTTTCAGACCAGAGACCCTTCATTAATGTAGAAATTCCAAATCATACTCTGAAATTTTTATCCTCTGGAAGGAACTGCAAGACCCAGGGAACTATCAATAACTCATCTTGCTTTAACCATGGCCATTTTTAACTACCAACACTGGTCAGCAACAGGACTGAACATGAGGTGTGGTTTTTACTTGCAACAAGTTAAATCTGATAATGTTTGTTCATACCACTGGACCTGGACTTCTGAGGTCAAGAGAGAGAAATTGTCCCAGGGCAACAGCTTTTCCACTTTAAAAACTCTTCTGTACAGGTTTCCTGTCATTGTCAGACATGATGGACAGCCACCACCGACTTTTAATGAAACACTGCTGAGTGCAAATAAAAGAAAGTTTTAGCAGCTGGTATAATTTTCCAGCATAATTTTAAAATCTGTAGATTTGAAAATTAATTTCCAACAATTGATTCTGATCAGATTCAGATTAGTTTGTTTATCACATGTATATTGAAACTTGCAGTAAAATGCATCGTTTGTGTTAACAACCAACACAACCTAAGGATGTGCTGGGGGTCAGCCTGTAAGCATTGGCACACATTCTGGCACCAGCATAGCATGCCCACAGTGCTCAGAGAACAGAAGAGATTCTGCAGATGCTGGAAGCCCAAAGCAACACACACAAAATGCTGGAGGAGCTCAGCGGGTCAGGCAGCATCTATGGAAATGAATAAAGAGTTGGGCTGAGACCCTTCTTCAGGACTCAAAACAGCAAAGCAAAGTATTTTTCCTACCCTCCCACCCACTCGCACACACAGACATAACTTTGTGGCCCAGAATCGTAGATATCAAACCTTCAGACTCATCAACCCAGGGACTTCAATCTTCAGCCATCAACCAGTGGACTCACTGGGCTTATTGTTTCTTCAGTTTTCAAACTTCAGGCCTGCTGGATCCCTTCACTTTGACCCCTGAACTCTGCCAACTTGATGATCGGGGGGGGGGGGGTGTTTAGAAGAGGGATCACTGGCCCTTTTGCCTCCAGCCTACATGATCCTCCAACCCTAGGATTTGCCGACCTGGGGAAGCAAGGGGGTTGCTATGTTTTCAGTGATCATGCAGATTGCTGGTCTTCGTCCTCAGCCTAATGGACATACAGCCTTCAGAAATATCTAGAGCAATTTAGTTTGCTCTGATATTTCATAAATTAGTGTTTGTTGCAGAATGGCCTTTATTTCAATTCAAAGTTTCAGCTGTAGAATCCAATACATTTCATTCCCGGTGAGTGTAATCTGTTTCCGGAATTGAATTTCACAGTCCACAAGGCAATCATTTGGCTGACTGCCTGTGCTGCTTCTGAGAATGATTGAGTTAGTCCATCTGCCTGGATTTCAAATATTTTTTCTTACACTCAGTGGCCATTTTATTAGGTACCTCCTGTATTGTACTGCTGCCACAAATCAACAAATCTCATGACTTACTGTATGTCAGTCATAATAAACTTGATACTGAATCTGATTTCCTTTTTCAGGACGTATTCAGTCCATCTTAGACTAATGGAGCTGACAGTGTTACTGCTGTGGTCTACAGTGTGTTCTCAGTGGCCACTTCATTTGGTGCAGAAGTGGAACCTGGTGTGGTTTTCTGCTGCTGTAGCCCATCCACTTCATGGTTCGACGTGTTGTGCGTTCAGAGATGCTCTTCTGCACACCACTGTTGTACCAAGTGGTTATTTGAGTTACTGTTGCCTTCCTGTCAGTTTGAAGCAGTCTGGCCATTCTCTTCTGACTTTTATCATGAGCAAGGCATTGTTACCCACTGAAATGCCACTCACTGGAAGCATTTTTTTTTCGCTCCATTTTTTATACACTCTAGAGCAGGTTCCCCAATCGTTTTTAACGCCATGGACCCCTACCCTTAACCAAGGGATCCATGGACCACAGGTTGGGAGCCCCTGCTCTAGAGACTGTTGTGCATGAAAATCCCAGGAGATCAGCAATTTCTGAGATACTCAAACCACCCCGTCTGGCACCAACAATCATTCTTCAGCCAACGGCACTGAGGTCACATTTCTTCCCCATCCTGGTATTTGGTCTGAACAACAACTGCACTTCTTGACCAAGTTTGCATGCTTTTATGCACTGAGTTGCTGCCACATGATTGGGTGATTAGATATTTGCATTAACGAGGTGTTTTTACCTAATAAAGTGGCTACTGAGTGAAGCTCCACATTTTATCAACCCCAGGTGATCTATGCTATTGACCTCAGAAACAGGAGGTATTTAACATGGTTATGATTTTTGTTAGGCTAGATATATCAGGGTTCCAACCACACACAGACAGATACTCAAAATGTGAGAAACACACAGTACTTAACACAATACATCCACCTTTTTCACAAGAAGGCTTCAGTTCTCAAGTTCTGTTAACAAAAACCTTAAACCCACCATTTACACTGATTTTAAGCCATTAATACTTTATATAGAACATAGCAGTACTGTACAAGCATTTAGGCCACAATTTTGTGGCAGGCTTTTATCCTATTCCAAGATCAATCATACCCTTCCCTCCTGTGTTACCTTTGATGTTTATTTCATCCTTCTGCCTATTTAAGAGTCCCTTAAATGGCCTTACTGTATCTGCCTCTACCATCTCCCTGGAAATGTGCTCCACGCACTCACCACTCTGTAAGAAAAACTTAACACTGACATTCCACTCCCACCCCCCACCAACTACACTTTCCTCCACTTACTTTACAATTTATGCTCTCTAGTATTAGCCATTTCCATCCTGGGGAAAATGTCTCTGCTGTCTGTCCACTCTATCTATACCTCTCACCATCTTTTTGCACCTTGATCAAATCACCTCCATATGTAGTCACAGTTGCAGCAGAATATTTGGGAGGAACAGAGACAGTTGAATAGAAACTAACTTTCTGGACTTAACCATTCATTTATACTTGCAGGAACGTTTTGTTGAAATACTTGCAGTCCAAATAATGAACAGAAATTATTTTTGAAAAAGTTCACCAAACCTGAGACAGCTGCTATATATTTCATTATATTTCTTGAGAAGATTTGGTACATCACCAAAAACTGGTAAATGTGTCGATGTACCGTGGAGAGCATTCTAACTGGACATATCATCATCTGCTTTGGGAGGGGCCACTGGAAGGGATTGGAAAAAGCAGGGTTGAAAGTTCAGCCAGCTCCAAGCCTCCCTACCATACAGAACATTTCTCAAAAAGGGTAACATACACCATTAAGGACTCGCACCACCCAGAACATACTATATCTTTTCTTTTTGCTACTGTCATCACAGAGGAGGTACACACGTTTTAGAAACAGCTTCTTCTCCACTGTCATCAGATTTCTAAAAAGATAATGAACCCATGTACACTACCTCAGTATTTTTGCTAATTTGGGACAATTCTTAAGGAATTAAAAAAAACTTTGCTTAGTTGGGACATGATGTTGCTTAATTGGGATGAAGACTGTTGCCAAGCAGTTTCTAATGAGTGTCAGTCGCACACACTTGCATTGCCATTAGACATTACACCGTGTTTAAAGCAAACAGTTCTTAAAATTGCATCAGTTGTGTTTGCTCCTGTTTTAAAAAATGTACATTTCCAATTGTAATTTATCATTTTTTTAAATTATTTAACTGTACTGTTTGCCACGAAACAACAAATTTCATGATATATATCAGTGATGATAAACCTGATTCTACCTTTTTATCTTCCACAAAAACAGGGGCAATAGTTTGAATGTGAACTTATACAAAATATCCCCGAGTCTTTTGCACAATATGATATACAACATGGTTCTTAATTTCACAATAGGTGCCTCTGCATTTTCCCTTCAAGTCATAAAACCTGCTAGCATTAACCATGAAATACACACCTTAGCAATATTTTCCACAAGTTGAAATGGAAAAATGATTTTGTGGGAGCGTAAGACAATTAACACTTTCCTTCACATCATATATATATACCAACCACAGACACGAAGCACACACAACTCATACCTGACCCAAAGCAATGACTCCACCAGCAAAAAAAAAGTATGATTCGCACAGAGATAAATAAAGCATAACACATAAAATGAACAAAGAGCAATTAATGGATCCTATTTGTTTTTGGCAGAAAACAAACTCAGAATCAGGCTTATTATTACCGGCATGTGATGTGGAATTTGTTAACTTAGTAGCGGCAATTCAGTGCAATACATGATATAGGAGAAAAAAAATAATAATAAATAAGTAAATCTTATTCAGTACACTTTATACAGTATACATATATTGAATAGATTAAAAACGTGCAAAAAACAGAAATACTATATATTAAAAAAGTGAGGTAGTGTCCAAGTCTTCAATATCCATTTAGGAATGGGATGGCAGAGGGGAAGAAGCTGTTCCTGAATCACTGAGTGTGTGCCTTCAGGCTTCTGTACCGCCTATCTGATGGTAACAGTGAGAAAAGGGCATGCCCAGGGGTGCTGGAGGTCTTTAATAATGGACGCTGCCCTTCTGAGACACCACTCCCTGAAGAGGTCCTGGGTACTTTGTAGGCTTCATTATAACTGCATCAGTATGTTAGATTTGAGTTAGAAAGATTTTTTGGAGAATATTTCCGATATACAGAATCTTTTGTGTTCAGTGTTAGCAACTTCTTTTACAGACACAGAAGGCAGGATTGCCGGATGTGCCAGAGACTCAGCCAGTTTTCCCATCAAACTGCTTGCCAAGGTTAAACGCATTAATAAGGACTGAGCTGAAAAATAGTAGAGCTGATCTACAGTGGCCACTTTATTATACACCTCCTGTATCTAATAGAGGCGGCTGAGTGTATGTTTGTGGTCTTCTGCTGCTGTAGCTGATCCACTTCAAGGTTCGATGTCTTGTGTGTTCAGAGATGTTCTTCTGCACAGCACTGTTGTAACATGTGGTTATTTGTGAGCTTAATGCTGTTTGATTGCTTTTATTGTTTGCACCATTGTTTTTCTCCCTCCCTCGCTGATCTTCTTTTATTTTTGGGTTCTACTGGGGTTCTTTGTTTCACGGCTGCCTGTAAGGAGACCAATCTAAAGGTTGCATAAAGTATACATACTTTAATAACGAGGTGTACTTTGAACTTGGTAATTATTGTCGCTTCCTGTCATCTTGAACCAGTCTGGTCGTTTCTCCTCCACCTACTCTCATTCACAAGATGTTTTTACTCACAGAACTGGATGTTTTTTTTTGTTTTTCACACCATTCTCTGTAAACCCTCCAGACAGTTGTGTTCAAAGTTCAACATTCATTCGTTATCAAAGTATGTATATATTATGCAACCTTCAGTTTCACCTCCTTACAAGCAGCCACGAAACAAGAAACCTGAAGGATTCCATTAATAAAAAGACCGACAAACACGAGAGAGACAGGGAGAGAGAGAGAGAGAGAGAGAGAGAGAGACACAGACAGACAGACAGACAGACACACACACACAAACCATGCAACAATAAAAGCAAGCAACAGCATTCAGAATGAAAGTGAATCCATAAACACGAAGCCCAGAGCAGCTGGAGGAGGCTCCCAGCCTCAGCCTATCACACAGTAGAGCAAAATGTCGCCGAGCTCACAGACACGGAGCCTGGAGCAGCCAGAGCAGACACACAGCCTCAGAGCCACAGAGAGTGGAGTAAATGTTGTGGAGCAACGAGCAGAACCAACCTGACCCTTTTCTCCAGTCCTGACACCCTGCCTTTTCAATCCATCTGGCCCTGCATTTAAGTTGTCCAAACATTGGGTCGTCCCTTCCCCTAGGACCTGGGCCTGTCATGTTGGAAAACTCAGGAGATCAGCATCAAACTAGAGTACTTATACTCAGTTTCAATCTTGATGCACATTTTACAAAACTCGCTCATTGCAATCTGCAATTCATTAGGTGAGTCCAAAAAAAAATATGCAATGTCATTTGTAATTATCCAAGGGCTGGATAAGGTGGACTTGGAAAGGATGTTTCCTCGGGTGGCGGGAGTCTAGGATCAGAGGGCATAGCCTCATGATACAACAACCCTTTAAAACAAAGATCAGAAGGAATTTCTTGAGCCAGAGATTGAGAATATATGGAATTCAGTGTCACAGATGGTTGTGGAGGCCAGATCACTGAGTATGTTTAAAGCAGAGGTTGATAGGTTCTTGATTAGTAAGGAGTTCAAAGGTTAAATGGAGAAAGAAGGAAACTGGGGTCAAGTGATAATGGAGAGGCACTATAGAGTAGAGTTTAGTACAATGCTTTACAGTACCAGCGACACAGGCTCAGTTTTCAGCACCACCTGTAAGGAGTTTGTACATTCTCCTGATGATCACGTCGGTTTCCTCCAGGCAATCTGGTTTCCTCACACAGTCCAAAGACATACCAGTTGATGGGTTAATTGGTCCTGTGATTAGGCTAGGGTTAAATCAGAGGTTACTGGCCAGCATAACTTGAAGAGGCAGGCCTTTTCCATGTTCTATCTCAATAAATAAATAAATAAAATCAGCCATGATGGAATGGCACAGCAGAATCAATGGGCCAAATGGCCTAATTTTGCTCCTATACCTTATGAGCTTCAGTGAAGCAAAACAGCCAAATAAACTGAGAAATACTTTACTGTTACTCTGAAATTTTCAAAAGCCAAACGAAGTACCATCCACTCCGGACCCTTTCAGTAGTCATTCGATTTCAAATGCTTCAATCATTTCATGATGACAAGGCTTGACTGCTTTAGCACTGCAGCCTTAAAATGAGCAACACACACAAACTGTTAGAGGAACTCAGCAGCTCAGGCAGCATCCACGGAGGAGAATAAACAGTGAGTTCTTTGGGCTGAGGCACTTCATACTTGCACATCTAGTGAGAAACAGATTCTTGGCTTGCTTTCCAACACGTTACGATGAATACATCTATTGAAATCTTTAAAAAGATAGCAAAAGGCACACTGAAGTAGGACAGGTACCAGGTTATGAAAGGTTAATGAATTGACCTTTGAATACAGGGTTGTATATGCATTTAATTTAAAATGGTTCTTTTGCTGCGGTGTTTAATTTTGCCATCTTGACCTTCAGAAACTATGACGGTTAGTGACAGAGGAAGTTAAGGTGCAAAAGTGCTGGTGGGAACAGACTTGAGAATGTGATTGCAATTATTGCACCCAACTAAGTTCTTTGTGGTCTACACCAGAAGAAGGGAGGTCTTCTTCTTCAGCCCTTACACAGGTGTGGCCCAGTACTGTAGTGGTTAGCGCAATCGCTTTACAGCACCAGCAACCACTGATCATGGTTCAATTCATGAAGACAGACTTGAGAAGCAGAGGAACATCTGGAGAAATTTCTGAAATGCCCGGTTCGCTGCTGCTGCTACTGTGCGATCGAGAATCTCCGGAGGGAAGGCCCCAAAATCCCCGGCTTTGCCTGCTGCTGGTGACTGAGGCTCAGGTCGAAGCGTTCGGATAGAGATGGTGCTCGGTACTCTATGTCGGAGGGCTGATCAGAGCTCGAAGTTTTCAGACGACTCAGAGTCTGACTGTGGTTGGGCATGGCAGGGAGAGTTTTCTTCCTTCTCCCGTCTGTGTGAGATTTGGGACTTCCGAGAGACTTTGAACTTTTCTACTGTGCCATGGCCTGTTCTTCATCAAGTTATCGTATTGTTGCACTGTTGTAACTATATGTTATAATTATGTGTTTTTTGTTAGTTTTTCAGTCTTGGTCTGTCCTGTGTTTCTGTGATATCACACCGGAGGAACATTGTATCATTTCTTAATGCATACATTTCTAAATGACAATAAAAGAGGACTGCGTGTCCTCATAATCTAATCTAATTCCCATCACTGTCTGTAATCGCTGCCCATTACACCAGAGCGTTTAGGGCAGCATTGGAGGTCCTCCATCTCCGGCAGAGTTCAGGGCTTCCTTCATCATGTCAGTAGCTTCCTCTCTGTTTTCACTACAGTCAGTCACGCAAGTCCCAGGTGGAAACTGAGGAATACCATCACACTCAGATGTAAAAGGATTCTTCATTGCTGTTTCTGTAACAATTTTGTTTTTACCGGTCAGGGTTGTCAGCCCTGAGCTGAACCTTCTGAACCAGGAGGACCAGTGGATCACTCAGCCTGGCCTCTAAATTTTGAGCTGTTTGGCAATCTATGACTCTACCTACAGTCAAAGCATAAGAGTCTGACTCTAGCCAACATGGCTCTCCGGGTCATGGAGACACACAAGCCTCCAAACCCAATGACAAGGTTGTGGTCCTCTTGGAGGCGACCGCCTCTGAGGAGTTTATATTTTCTCCATGACCACGTGGATTTCATCTGGGTGCTCCGGTTTCCTCTCACGTTCTGAAGACATATGGGTTAGGGTTAGTAAGTTGTGGGCATGCTGTGTTGGTGCTAGATGTATGGTAACACTTGTAGGCTGCTCTCAGGACATATTCAGACTCTGCTGGTTGCTAATGCAAAATGACACATCAATCTACAACCCTCAATGCCTACGGCACGCTCGTAAAATCATTAAAGACACATCCCATCCCATGCATTGAAACGTCTGTTCAATCTCCTGCCATCTGGTAGCAGACACAGAAACATCTCAGCCAAGACAGAAAAACTGAAAAACAGCTTCTTCCTGAGGGCTGTGATGCAGCTGAATAATGCTATACTCTGGCGTACCAAAGGCCTTTGAGTGATATGGACTGTCAAAGTCACCTGTCGCATGTATACATAGGATTTTTTTAAAAATCAAGCCAGACTGCATGCATTGTAAATATCTGTTCTGCACTGCAATCTTGTTGTCTTGAGCAATGACAATAAAGTTCTATTTTATTCTATGTTGCAAAGTACATGTGACAAATAAAGCTAACCTTTATCTTCTTCCACCTATCTCCTCTGACCGGAAGTGCACTGGGCTGACTGGAAGTGCACTGAGAGCGGTAAGCGTGAAGGAGTTGGGTGCTTGCTGTTCTGGTTAACAACGCATGGTGCAATCCTGGTCATATTACGATCGAGGAACGTGTTTGTAGACCGGATATTGAACTTTTTGCTGTTGGACTCCGGCCATATTCCACCGAGATACAATACTGGGCGCCATGGGAGGTTGTTCCTGCCTGTGGCCATCGAACTTTGCAGCTCCTCCCATGGTGGGTCAGACACCCTGAGCCAATAGGCTGGTCCTGGACTTATTTCCATCTGGTATAGTTTGCATTTTGTTGTTTGATTGTTTGTGGGTTTTGTATTGCTATATTTATGCTCTATTCTTGGTTGATGCGGCTGTAACGAAACCCAATTTCCCTCGGGATTAATAAAGTATATCTATCTATCTATCTCGTATTCTTACATCATTTCCCTTCCCCCACCCACCCATTTTCCTCTCACCTGGTCTCACCCATCACCTGCCAGCTTGAACTCCTTCCATCTCCCCTCACCTTCTCAGTCTGGCTTCTGTCTCCTTCCTATTCAGTCCTGATGAAGGGTCTCGGCCCAAACTGTTTATCCATTTCCATAGATGCTGCCTGACCTGCTGAGTTCCTTCAGCACTTTGTGTGTTGCTCTGGATTTACAGCACTGGCAGAATCACTTGTGTTTGTGTTCATACATTGGTCTTGCAGACGATGACCAATGATGCATATTTCACCAAGTTCCTGATGGGCCTCCACCCCACTTCATCTTCAAATACAGTTGTATTTTGACTTTTCATATCTATTCCCATCCTTTCTTAATGGAGACGCCTTCTAGAAGGGATTCCCACATTAGCTCGTCAGGGAGATGGGAGGTGGGTTCAGAGGGAAAAATGTTTCATAAAATGGGGAGACATCACAATTTCCGCAACATAGCTTTGAGCCCTCAAAGATCATTAAAACGTCAATTCTTGGAAAAGGACAAGTGATTCAGATAAGTGCAGACATAATAGCTCAATTCACTGTTGACTTTACAGATCTACTTGATGCATTCCTGTCAGGCACAATGCAATATGTCATGCATCTTAATTTTCATTAATTATGTTGTTTCATACAGAACAAATGGATTTTAAATAAATCAAAGTGTCATTTCACTGACATTTGCAGATTATCTACAATTTGCTTATAATGCATTATGTAGCTAATGCATGCAGAATTCAAATTCCAAGGTAATTCACCTCCTCTGCTAAATTTCCTGTTCAATGCTCAGGAGGCTACGGGTACCTGCTGAACTAAGATTTATTTTTATTTCCCCAGACTGATCAGTTATAAGCTAATACTGGTGGGTGGGAGGGGGGTGAAAACGGCCGTGTTGTGTTCTTTGTTGCTCTGCTGAACGTAGTGAGCATGTTATGTTGGCACCAGAGAGGATGGAAACATTTGCGGGTAGATCCTTGGCCGTGCTGATTGTTAACACAACCAACACATTTTACTGTATGTATCAATATACAGGTGTTGAATAAATCTGAATCTGAGAGTGTGATCCCCAACCTGCGATCCGTGGATCCTCTGTTAATGGCAAGGCTCCATGACACATAAAAGGTTGTGAACCCACACCCTACAGTGACTTTGCCTGCATCCACTTTCTACTGAAGAATGAGAAAGGCAGTTGTAAAAGATTAGGGCGGTATATATGCAAGTGCTCTGGAGAAGAAAATAGGAACATTTTAAAAAGGAACATCAATTACCAGCACAAGTGGTGTATGCGAGCTCAATTCCAACGTTTAAGAGAAGTTTGGATAGGTACATGGATGGTAGGGGTATGGAGGGCTCTGGTCCCAGTGCTGGTTCATGAGGGAAGCAGTTTAAATAGTTTGGCAAGAACTAGATGGGCCAAAGGGCCTGTTTCTGTGCTGTGCTTTTCTATGACTCTGACTCTAATATACTAAGAAAAATCAAGACAAATACAGTATCTGATTCAGTTTGAAAAGAACACATTTAGAAATAAAATTCTGCATCCAATCCAAGACACAACTGAAAGAAAAATACGCAGTCTGCAAATGTTTGCCTCATAGTATATTGACTGCTATCTAACACTGTGCATGCATTTGCATTAGAACTACATTAAAATACAAGGGATCCACTTGCAGCAGTAAACTTTAATGTAATCAGGATGCTAATGAAAACAGTTTGAAAGTAGCAAAAGAAACTTTCAGCTTCTGGAAGGTGATAATGACACAGTTAAGACCATCCATTTGCTGGGGCTGATCATGGATATTGTGTCCCAACTGTCTATGCAATATGCAAGCCAAGGTAGTATGAATGGAAAACAAGGAGCAGGCTCCCTCGCTCCACCCTGCTGATGAAGCCAAAGGAACGGCAGAGACCGATACAGTTTGGCACCAGCAGCATTACAGGAGACGTCAATCAGTGTTGAACTCAACCTAGGACTGCCTTAAGGGCTCTACCTCTGGATCTTCCCTCAGGGTTTACTGTCAAAGCCTTCCCCAAGTCAACGGAGTGTTGAGATTAGTTTTTCTTCTCCTAGATGAGCTACCAACCACGGCCTTCAAGACCCATTTGCTAAAAACAACTGGTTTTAAGGTGCCAGTGGCCCATCTTTGCCCCTTGTCCTATCAGTAGAAACCGTTCTGCTGGGCTTAGTAGCTGAGGCACAGGTGAAGGTCAGGAGCTGGAATTGGTTATCAGAGGCTATTTGAGGTGCACACCATTGCACAGTTGGAATTACATTATCACACTGGAGTTGTCACACAATGCAGTTTACTCCTTCGATCTCACTGATGTTTAAAAAAAACAGAAAATGAGTTTTAATGCAGTTGACATTCTCTAATCGTCTAATCTGCTGCAATTTACAAAAGTTCAAAGTAGATTTATTATCAAAGTACGTATATGTCACCAGATACTACTGAGATTCATTTCCTTGCAGGCAGAACAAATAAATACAAAAGAATCGATGAAAAACTCTGTCTTCTATTATTAATATTATCATTGTTGTATCCTCTATTAGATCATGCTGAATCTACAAATAGAATAAATGAAACCACAAAATATGAAAAATCCACAAGGTCCATGAAGTATTTCACTTCATCAACCACACACAACTTAATCTATTTAACAGGATTTCAATCTGCAATCAAACACAACTATGTGTTACCTCCAAATTAATTCTTAAAATATTCCATAAAAGTGTGATTTGGAAGCATCTGAATTACATTCTAACATTAATACAGCAAAAAATTAAGAATTGGATTGAAAAGCACTTGTCAACAAAAATATTACTTCAGCAAACATGGAGATAGATGAACTGTTGTACCATGAAATTAACCCAGGCAGCAATCAATACTACCATTCCGAAAGAAAAATTCATGCTAAGTCTTGTTTGGTTCTAGATGTTATTGGAACCAAATTGGATTTGCTTAATATATCTTCTGTGACAAATTCCCTTTAAGAGACTACTTTAAAATATGTGATCTCAATAACAAATGCTGTCATATTAAAGTAATATGAATATAATATTAAATCATGCATAGCAAATCATTTGGAAAGTTATCCACAGAACACATCTGGCCAGAGTTTGGACCAATATACACTCAGTGGCCATTTTATAAAGTATAACAGGTGCACCACTGTTGTAATGTATATTTATTTGAGTTACTGCCAAGATCCTCCATTCTTCTCTGACATCACTCATTAATGAGGCATTTTCACCCACAGAACTGCTATTCGCCAGATTTTTTTTTTGCTTTTTTTTTCTGCACTGTTCTCTATAAACTCAAAAACAGAGTTTCCCAACCTTTTTCATGCCATGGACCCTTACCATTAACAGAGCAGTCTATGGACCCCTGGTTGGGAACCCCTGCTCTAGAGACATGAAAATCCCAGAATAGTATAAGTTTCTTAGATACTCAAACCACCCTGTTTGGCACCAACAATCATTCCACAGTCTAAATCACTGATATCACATTTTTTCTCCATTCTGTTGTTCTGAACAACAACCATGCCTGCATGCTTTTATGCATTTGAGTTGCTGCCAAATGATTGCCTGTTTAGATACTTGTATTAATAATCCAGTGTACCTAATAAAGTTGCCACTGAGTGTACATTTTACTTTTGTCTTCAGTGAAGTGAATAAAAATAAATTCCAAATGATTGTCTATTTAAAAAAAAACCATAGCCTTTGAAATAGATTTTCTGGCAATTGCAGTTTCACCACTGCAGAAGACATTTCAACAATAATCTACATTATTTCAACAAGCATTACAGCTGAGTTGACTACTGAAAAAGTAACAGCTTTCCTACATGACAGAAGGAAAACTTTCTGCTTTATTAGTGGTGCCAATAAAGCACCTCCAGACGGAGGAGTTGATTTCAGCAACTGTGCAAGACTGCTAACATCCTTCAAGTGCATTGTCGTTCCATTTCATAAATCTTAAAATATTGTTTCGTAGATATGTGACCTGTGCTTCTCACTTCTCTTCACTTTCATCTTTCTCTTTTATATGCTGCAAATCTATAATATAAAGCAACAGTATGTATATCATTTTATGATCAGTGGTGAAACATGGTGGATATGGCTCAGTCCATCACAGGCAAATACCCTCCATGTTGTAGCATGAATGAAACCGCTGGAGAAAATTACTGGTTTACAAAGCAGCTTCTTTATTCAACAAAGCAAGGTACAGCAGGCATCATATGGAGACGGTTTCGGTGGAAAGGTCTACTGGCCCAATGTGGGGCTTGATATCTATCTGCTAAACACAAAGGACAATTCCATATTTACAAAGTATAAACAATGCTTTCTTTGAAACTACATGCAAACTTCACACTTTCTGATTCGTATCCATCCCACGGACGCCAGCATCATCTGGACTGGGATCCACAGCTTTTAGGAATGCATTGTTCCAAATTAAATCCAGAATACATTGTCAAGGAACAGAAGACTGGTAGCCAAAGCCATTTGCTAAATGTAAATGATCTAAACCCAAAAAATCACTCTAACACTCCACACCATTGAGTATATCTACAAGGAGCACTACTACAAGAAAGCAGCATCCATCATCACGGACCCCCACCATCAAGGACATGCTGTCATCTCACTATTATTATCGCTCAGGAGGTTCATCACTAGGTTCTGGAACAGTTATTACACTACAACCATTAGATTCTCAAACCGGCATGGATAACCTCACTCACCTCAACTCTGAACTGATTTCAGAACCTATGGATTCACCTTCAAGGACTCTACAACTCAACGTCTCATTTTTAAAAATGTTTTTATTTGCAACAATTTGTCTTTGTGCATTGGTTGTTTGTCAGTCTTTGCTTATATATAATTTTAAAAATTCTATTGTATTTCTTTATTTTCCTCTAAACATCTGCAAGAAAACCAATCTCAGGTTGTATATGGTGACATATACTGTACTTTGCCAATAAATTAATTTTGACATTTTGACTTTGGTTAAATGCACATTCACCAAACTAGTGAGTGACATACATCCACAGAATCAAACACTCAAAAAAAAAATCAGCGCCTTCAGGGGGGATAAAAGATGGAGGTAGCCATAAAAAGGAAGAGAGCCAAGATGGGGCCAGAAAGGAAAAACATCAACTGCATTTGTTTTATTGGTGTTCCTGTACTCAACAGTAATGGCTTTGACTGGAATGGGTTGCAACGAGAAACAGGATCACTTAAAAAATTGATTTTGAGTTGCGTTTCAGCAGATTTGCAAATTGCAGGCTATGGAAGAGCACACCTCTTTATAACATTTAAGTTTTCCATTGAAAGGACATTTGTAGCACCAGAGATCTTTATTAAGAGAAACTATACAATAGGAAAATTCTACACTCTTGTAAATGTATTTACAATGCTCATGATGTTTATGAGAAGTTACTTTCTAGTAAACAAACTTTCTATGACAAATTGTTATAATTTCTTTGAATATATTGTTTGCATTTGAACAAGTATGATAAAAAAAATTTGGCATGGTAATAGCATTCTGCTCCCCGGAATTACAAAACTCTAAGCAAATTCATGTTGAGTACCTATAAAAAGTATTCACGTCCCTTGTAAGTTTTCATGTTTTATTGTTTTACAACATTGAATTACAGTTGATTTAGTTTGGACTTTTTGACACTGATCAACAGGAAAAGACTTTCGTATCAAAGTGAAAACAGATCTCTACTAAGTGATCTAAATTAATTACAAATATAAAACACAAAATAATTGATTGCATAATTACTCACCCCCTTCATGTCAGTATATAGTAGATGCGCCTTTGATAGCAATTACAGCCTTGAGTCCATGTGGATAGGTCTCTGTCAGCTTTGCACATCTGGACACTGCAATTTTTCCCCATTCCTCTTTACAAAACCGATCAACCTCTGTCAGATTGCATGGGGATTGTGACTGAACAGCCCTTTTCAAGTCCAGCCACAAATTCTCAGTTGGATTGAGGTCTCAACTCTGACTTGGCCACTCCAGCACATTAACTTTGTTGTTTTTAAGTCATTCCTCTGCAGCTTTGGCTTTATGCTTGGGATCATTGACTTGCTGGAAAACAAATCTTCTCCCAAGTCACAGTTCTCTTGCAGACTGCATCAGGATCTCCCCCAGGATTTTGCTGTATTTTGCTGCATTCATTTTACCCTCTACCTTCACAAGCCTTACAGGGCCTGCTGTAGTGAAGCATCCCCACAGCATGATGCAGCCACCACCATGCTTCACAGTAGGGATGGTGTCCTTTTGATGATGTGTGGTGTTTGGCCTTCGCCAAACATAGTGTTTGGTCTGACAGCCAAAAAGCTCAATTTTGGTTCCTGACACCATAGAACCTTCTTCCAGCTGACTTCAATCTCCCACATGCCTTCTGGCAAACTCTGGCCGAGATTTCATGCGAGATTTTCTCCCCCAAACAGTGGCTTTCTCTTTGCCATTCTCCCATAAGGCTGCGACTAGTGAAGCACACTGGCCACAGTTGTTGTATGCACAGTCTTTCCCATCTCAGCCACTGAAGCTGGTAACTCCTCTAGAATTGTCATAATCTCTTGGAGGCCTACCTCACGAGTCCGCTTCTTGCATGGTCACTCAGTTTTTGAGGACGGCTTGCTCTAGGCAGATTTACAGCTAGACCACATTCTTTCCATTTCTTGATGATTGACTTAATTGTACTTGAAGGGATATCCAGTGACTTGGAAATTCTTTTGTATCCATCTCCTGACTTGTGATTTTCAATAACCTTTTCATGGAGTTGCTTGGAGTGTTCTTCTGTCTTCATAGTGTAGTTTTTGCCAGGATACTGACTCACCAGCAGTTGGACTTCCAGATAAAAGTGTATTTTCACTACAACCAATTGAAACACCTTGACTGCACACGGTGATCTCCATTTACCCGATTATGTGACTTCTAAAACCAAGTGGCTGCACCAATGATGATTTGGTGTGTCATATTAAAGGAGGATGAATACTTGAGCAATCAATTATTTTGCATTTTATATTCTCAATTAATTTAGATCACCTTGTAGAGATCTGTTTTCACTTTGACATGAAAGAGTCTTTTTCATTTGATCAGTGTCAAAGAAAAAGCCAAATTAACACCATTGTGATTCGATATTGTAAAACAATAAAACGTGAAAACTTCTGGGGGGGGGGTGAATACTTTTTAGGCACTGTATTTTCTACTTCTTTAGTCATATGAATTGTTTCCTCAACGATAAGACAGTAATGCAAAAAGTTGGACTGTACTAAAAAGAAATGTTTCAAGCATTTTTGTTAGGTTTCCATAGGTGGAATCAAAGCTATATGGAATGATTTGGTCTCAGAAGTAATAAAATCCTATGTTAGCCAACATAGAGGACTGTAGGATGGCAGGGTGCTCTCTCCCTCTGCTACACTGCAGGTCACCCTTGGGATAGGTGTAGCACCTGCTTAGCCCATCCCACTCCCCAATCAGGGTTTACATGATGCCATGGGAGCAGCTGGTGGATGGCTGTATGAGCAGCTGGTGCATATCACAAGTCCAGGTCATGCAACCACTGATGCCAGGCAGACAATCATGGAAGAGTATTGATATTGGCTAGGGTCACCTGTCTTGTAAAGATACTGTCCAGAGGAAGGCAATGGCAAAACATTTCTGCAGAAAAAATTTGCCAAGAACAATCATGGTCAAGCACATGATCGCCTACGTCATATGACATGACACAAATGAATGAACTGTACTGAGCAAAAGTCTTAGGCACCCTACCTATATTTGCACAGTACACATACACACATAGATCTACAGACAAAAGTATACACACGTAATGTCTATTATTCAATTATGTCTGTGATACGTGTAAGAGCCATGTAGGAAAATCTGGGGGCAGGGAGTAAATGGAATGTGGAGAGAATAAAGTAGGTTAGGGGAGATTAGTATAAAATGGGGTACCTCCTCATCAACAAGATCTGAGTGACCAAACAAGTTCAGGCACTCGCTGGCTATGTCTCTATAATCCCTACATGGTACAAGTACTCACCTGCATAGTACAAATGTTGATTCTTCAATTCCTGCAGTGTTGCAGGACTCAGTTAGAATCTATCACCTTCCTCGTGGGTCCCCACCTCCTCCCCTTTCTCCTATGGTCCACTCTCCTCTCCTATCAGATTCCTTCCTACCCACCTGGCTTCACCCACCACCTTCTTCCTATCCGTCTTCCCCTCCTCCCCACCCCACCTGATTATGCCGACATTTTCCACCTTCCTTTCCTATCCTGAAGAGGGGTTTCGACCTAAAATGTCAACTGTTTATTCATTTCCATAGATGCTGCCTGGTCTGCTGAGTTCCTCCAGTATTTTGTGCGGGTTGCTTTGGATTTCCAACACCCGCAGGGTCGTTTGTGCTGTTGTTAAACTTTGTTTTACTGCTTATGTGACATACAGAATATGGACATCAGAAGGGAATGGTAACAATGAGATGTCTGGAATTTCTTCACAGTACGAAATATTGGAGACTGAGGAGATTCACCAAAGACTCTGATATATTTCTACAGATGTATGGTGGAGAGAACTCTGACTGGTTGCAACACAGAGCCGCCAGTACACAGAACACAAGAGGCTGTAGGAGGGTACAGACGCAGCCAGCTCCATCACAGGCACAACACTCCCCACCATAAACAGCATCTTCAAAAGGTGATGCCTCAAGATGGCAGCATGCTTTATTAAGGAACCTCACCATCTAGGCCATGCCCTCTTCTCATTACTACCGTCAGGGAGGAGACACAGGAGCTTGAAGACACATACTCAACGATTTAGAAACAGCTTCTTCTGCTCTGTCACCAGATTTCTGCATGGTCCAAAAACACTGCTTGTTATGGCAAAGTATTGCTCTATATATTTATGTAATTTACACATTTTTATGTCTTTACATTGTACTCTATCATACTCAGATTTATGATCACTGACATGAAGTGAAATTTGTTTTGCAGCAGCAGTACAGAGCAGACATAAACAATTACATAGAAACATAGAAAATAGGTGCAGGAGTAGGCCATTCGGCCCTTCGAGCCTGCACCACCATTTATTATGATCATGGCTGATCATCCAACTCAGAACCCTGCCCCAGCCTTCCCTCCATACCCCCTGATCCCCATAGCCACAAGGGCCATATCTAACTCCCTCTTAAATATAGCCAATGTACTGGCCTCAACTGCTTCCTGTGGCAGAGAATTCCACAGATTCACCACTCTCTGAGTGAAGAAGTTTTTCCTAATCTCGGTCCTAAAAGGCTTCCCCTTTATCCTCAAACTGTGACCCCTTGTTCTGGACTTCCCCAACATGGGGAACAACCTTCCTGCATCTAGCCTGTCCAATCCCTTTAGGATTTTATACATTTCAATCAGATCCCCCCTCAATCTTCTAAATTCCAACGAGTACAAGCCCAGTTCATCCAGTCTTTCTTCATATGAGAGTCCTGCCGTCCCAGGAATCAATCTGGTGAACCTTCTTTGTACCCCCTCTATGGCAAGGATGTCTTTCCTCAGATTAGGGGACCAAAACTGCACACAATACTCCAGGTGTGGTCTCACCAAGGCCTTGTACAACTGCAGTAGTACCTCCCTGCTCCTGTACTCGAATCCTCTCGCTATAAATGCCAGCATACCATTCGCCTTTTTCACCGCCTGCTGTACCTGCATGCCCACTTTCAATGACTGGTGTATAATGACACCCAGGTCTCGTTGCACCTCCCCTTTTCCTAATCGGTCACCATTCAGATAATAATCTGTTTTCCTATTTTTGCCACCAAAGTGGATAACTTCACATTTATCCACATTAAATTGCATCTGCCATGAATTTGCCCACTCACCCAACCTATCCAAGTCACTCTGCATCCTCTTAGCATCCTCCTCACAGCTAACACTGCCACCCAGCTTCGTGTCATCCGCAAACTTGGAGATGCTGCATTTAATTCCCTCATCCAAGTCATTAATATATATTGTAAACAACTGGGGTCCCAGCACTGAGCCTTGCGGTACCCCAGTAGTCACCGCCTGCCGTTCTGAAAAGGTCCCATTTATTCCCACTCTTTGCTTCCTGTCTGCTAACCAATTCTCCATCCACATCAATACCTTACCCCCAATACCATGTGCTTTAAGTCTGCACACTAATCTCCTGTGTGGGACCTTGTCAAGAGCCTTTTGAAAATTCAAATATACCACATCCACTGGTTCTCCCCTATCCACTCTACTAGTTACATCCTCAAAAAATCCAATGAGATTCGTCAGACATGATTTTCCCTTCACAAATCCATGCTGACTTTGTCCGATGATTTCACTGCTTTCCGAATGTGCTGTTATCACATCCTTGATAACTGACTCCAGCAGTTTCCCCCACCACCGACGTTAGGCTAACCGGTCTATAATTCCCCGGTTTCTCTCTCCCTCCTTTTTTAAAAAGTGGGGTTACATTAGCCACCCTCCAATCCTCAGGAACTAGTCCAGAATCTAACGAGTTTTGAAAAATTATCACTAATGCATCCACTATTTCTTGGGCTACTTCCTTAAGCACTCTAGGATGCAGACCATCTGGCCCTGGGGATTTATCTGCCTTCAATCCCTTCAATTTATCTAACACCACTTCCCTACTAACAAGTATTTCGCTCAGTTCCTCCATCTCACTGGACCCTCTGTCCCCTATTTCTGGAAGATTATTTATGTCCTCCTTAGTGAAGACAGAACCAAAGTAATTATTCAATTGGTCTGCCATGTCCTTGCTCCCCATAATCAATTCACCTGTTTCTGTCTGTAGAGGACCTACATTTGTCTTTACCAGTCTTTTCCTTTTTACACACCTATAAAAGCTTTTACAGTCAGTTTTTATGTTCCCTGCCAGTTTTCTCTCATAATCTTTTTTCCCCTTCCTAATTAAGCCCTTTGTCCTCCTCTGCTGAACTCTGAATTTCTCCCAGTCCTCAGGTGAGCCACTTTCTCTGGCTAATTTGTATGCTGCTTCTTTGGAATTGATACTATCCCTAATTTCTCTTGTCAGCCACGGGTGCACTACCTTCCTTGATTTATTCTTTTGCCAAACTGGGATGAACAATTGTAGTTCATCCATGCAACCTTTAAATGCTTGCCATTGCATATCCACCGTCAATCCTTTAAGTGTCATTTGCCAGTCTATCTTAGCTAATTCACGTCTCATACCTTCAAAGTTACCCCTCTTTAAGTTCAGAACCTTTGTTTCTGAATTAACTATGTCACTCTCCATCTTAATGAAGAATTCCACCATATTATGGTCACTCTTACCCAAAGGGCCTCTCACGACAAGATTGCTAATTAACCCTTCCTCATTGCTCAAAACCCAGTCCAGAATAGCCTGCTCTCTAGTTGGTTCCTCGACATGTTAGTTCAAAAAACCATCCCGCATACATTCCAAGAAATCCTCTTCCTCAGCACCTTTACCAATTTGGTTCACCCAATCTACGTGTAGATTGAAGTCACCCATTATAACTGCTGTTCCTTTATTGCACACATTTCTAATTTCCTGTTTAATACCATCTCCGACCTCACTACTACTGTTAGGTGGCCTGTACACAACTCCCACCAGCGTCTTCTGCCCCTTAGTGTTACGCAGCTCTACCCATATCGATTCCACATCTTCCCGGCTTATGTCCTTCCTTTCTATTGCGTTAGTCTCTTCTTTAACCAGCAACGCCACCCCACCTCCCCTCCCTTCATGTCTATCCCTCCTGAATATTGAATATCCCTGAACGTTGAGCTCCCATCCTTGGTCACCCTGGAGCCATGTCTCTGTGATCCCAACTATATCATAATCATTAATAACAATCTGCACTTTCAATTCATCCACCTTATTACGAATGCTCCTTGCATTGACACACAAAGCCTTCAGGCGCTCTTTTACAACCCTCTTAGCCCTTATACAATTATGTTGAAAAGTGGCCCTTTTTAATGCTTGCCCTGGATTTGTCGGCCTGCCACTTTTGCTTTTCTCCTTAGTACTTTTTGCTTCTACCCTCACTTTACACCCCTCTGTCTCTCTGCACTGGTTCCCATCCCCCTGTTGTGAACTAACCTCCTCACGCCTAGCCTCTTTAATTTGATTCCCACCCCCTTGATTACAACAAGTTTTATACACGAGTGAATGACTGATTAAAAATGTACTCAAAAAAACTAATTGCTATTGAACTTAGGCTGGATTGAGGCCTGTGACTCAGCAAAATGAAGTCACTATTTCCATGCCAGAGTCTCCACTGTTTTTGCAACTGTTCTGCCTAATCCCCTAGAGTGTTGATGCAGAAGAACTATTTGTGATATAACAGTAAAGAGATTTGTCCATTTTCCAGCGGATATTTTACCTCCAGATATTGAAAGAGTGGCAATTTGGACATGTATCAGACTCTGAATCAGGTTTAATATCACTCATATGTCATGAAATGTGGTGTTTTGTGACAACAGCACAGTGTAATCCATAATAAAAACTAAGTTACAATAAGAAATATGTATATATATTAGTGCAAAAAGAGAGAAAAAATAGCAAAGTAGTGTTCATGGATTTGTTTACTCTATGTTCAGAAATCTGACCACAAAGCGCAAGAAGTTGTTCCTCAAATGTTGAGTGTCTTTAGGTTCCGGAAAAACAAGCTCAAAGTAAATTTACTATCAAAGTATATATACGTCACCATATATACCCTTGCGGGCATGCTCAAAAACTCCAGGAATCATTAGAGAATCAATGAAAGACTGCACCCAATTGGACAGACAAGCAACCAGTATGCAAAAGACAATAAACTGTGCGAATACAAAATTTAAAAAAATTAATAAATAAGCAATAAATAGAGAACATGAGATTAAGAGTCCTTGTAAGTGAGTCCATAGGTTGTGGGTTGAGTGTCGTTATCCCCTTAGGTTCAAGAGCCTGATAGTCGAGGGGTAATATCTGTTCCTGATCCTCGTGGTGCAAGTTCTGAGGCTCCTGTACCTTCTACCTGATGGCCGCAGCAAGAAACCAGCATCTTCTGGCTGGCGAGGTCCTTGATGATGAATGCTGCCCTCCTGCAACAACACTTCATGCAGATGTGCTCAATGGTCAGGAGGGCTTTACCTGTGATGGACTGGGCCATATCCACCACTTTTTGTAGGGCTTTCTGCTCAAGGACATTGATGTTTCCATACCAGGCCATGATGCAACCAATGCACTCTCCACTACAACATCTAAAGAAATTTGACAAATTTTTTAGATTTCATACCAAATCCTCTCAAACTCCTAAGGAAGTAGAGGCACTGCCACACTTTCTTTATAAGTGCACTTATGTGCTGGGCCCAGGACAGGTCTTCTGTAAATTCCTCTGCGTATTTATGAAAGTTGCTGAACCTCTCCACCTCTGATCCCTTGACAAGGACTGGCTCATGGGCCTCACATTTTCTCCTCTGAAAATCACTATCAGCTCCTTGGTTTTGGTGACATTGAGTGAGAGGTTGTTATGGCATCAGTCAGCCAGATTTTCAAATCTCCCTCCGATATGCAGATTCATCACCACCACTGATTCAACAGTGTTGTCAGCTAACTTAAATATGCAATTGGACCTGTGCTTAGTCACACAGTCATAAGTGTAAAGCGAGTAAATCTTGGGGATAAGCACACAGCCTTGTAGTGCACCAATGCTGATGGTGATTGTGGAGGAAGTGTTGTTGCCATTCTGAACAGACTGGGGTCTACAAGTGAGGAAATTGAGGACTCAATTGCACAAAGAGGTACCAAGGCCAAGGTCTTGAAGCTTATCGATTGGTTTTGAAGGGATGATAGTATTGAATGCTGAGCTGTAGCTGATAAAGAGCATCCTGACGTATGCATCTTTGCTGCCCAGATAATGCAGGGTTGAGTGAAGAGCCAGTCTTCTGTGGACCTGCTGCTCTAGCTGTCAGACTGTAGTGGATCCAAGTCATTACTTGGGCAGGAGTAGACATGTCTCATTGCCAACCTCTCAAAACACTTCCGTCACTATGGATGCATGTGCTAGTGGATGATAGTCATTGAGGCATGTTACTGTTCTTGGGCAACAGTATCAGTGAAGCCTGCTTGAAGCAGGTGGGTACCTCAGACTGCCAAAGCAAGAGGTTAAATGTCAGTGAACACACCAGCCAGGTGATCAGCAAGTGTCTTTCGTCTCGACCTGGTACCCCTTCTGGGCCAGATGCTTTCTGTGGGTTCACCCTCCTGAAGGATGTTCTCATGCCAGCCTCAGAAACTGAAATCACAGGGTCATCGGGGGCTGTGAGAGTTCATGAAGGCTTGTCCATATTTTGACAGTCAGAGCAAGCACAGAAGGCATTTGGCTCATCTGGAAACAAAGTCCTGTTGTCACCCATGTCACTTGGTTTCACTATGCAAGAGGCGATAGCATTCAAGCCCTGCCACAGCCATTGAGCATCCTTTAGTGATTCAAGTTTGGTCCGTAATTGTCACATCACCAAGGAGATGGTTTTCCAGAGTTTGTACCTGGACCTCATGTATCTTAATTGGTTGCTAGATCCAATTGCCTCTGATCTGGCCTTCAGCAGATTGCAGATCTCATGATTCATCCAGAGCTTCTTGTTGGGCAAGACTGGATTATTTTGTGGGGACACACTCAACTACAACTGTTACCATAAAGTCTGTGACAACCATGGTGCATAATTCATATCTTCTCATGAGTCAAAGCAATCATAGCCCCTCCTCTGCCTCCCATGACCAGCTCCTTGTTGTCCTCATCTCTGTACCTCCTACCTGATGGCAGCAATAAGAGGGCATATCGTGGGCAATGGGTGTCCTTAATGGTGGATGCCACTTTTTTGAGGCATCGCCTTTAACAATGTCCTCAATGCTGAGGAGGATAGTGCTCCTCATGGAGCTGGATCTATTAAATCCAGCTTCTTCACGAGGTGAAATGCTTATGTAACCAAAGCTGGTAGTAAGTTCCCTGAATGATCGCAGGACATTTAGCATAAAAATAATTGGGTTGGCAGATTAATTATTCCCTGCAAATTGCCCTGAATTGCAGTTGGGTGGTAGCTCTGGAAGAAGTTGATGGAAATGTAGAGAGTACAAGTTATAAAGAAAATTAGTGGGGAAATAAATTTACCCTGTGAGCCAATGAAGATCCAATGGGCTGAAGCGCTCTACTTCCATATCGTAAGAAAATATGAACTAAATGTTCAATACTTAAGAAATGCTTGTATGGAAAAAAACTGAAGTCAGAGAAAATTTTAATCTCAAACCTTGTAAATCAAAGTTACAAATAAAATACAAGTTATCAAATGAAGCATGGTACAATTTCAATATATTTAAGTGACTTCTTGAAGAAATTTTTATTCCATTCTACTGCCATTTCATGTGTACAAAATTGTTTCACAAAAAATATTTCTCTGAACAGTACTGAGGCATTAAGGGAAGCTGAGGACACTGAAAATTATAGAGGACCCTTGTCTTCAGCCTAATGAAGGGTAAAGGCAGATCATGTGATAGTATGTCCATTATCCTGAGTAAAACTGCAAGTTTTCTCATTCAACCCCTTAGCCTTGCTGCACACACTCACTCACACAGCGCATGAGATACAATTATTCTCAGATACAAAACTCTCCTTTGGGATAAAACCACCCAAAACAGAACAATGAGTTTCTGAATCATTGCTCTGAAGTTCAAAACACAATGGCATTATTGCACATTGCAAATTATTTTTAAACTTATGGTTTTTCAGAATCAGATTTATTATCACTGACATATATCATTATATTTGTCGTTTTGTGCCAGCAGTACAGTGCAAGAAATTATAAGTTACAATAAATATTGCAAAAAAGGAACAGAGAGGTAGGGTTCATGGACCAGTCAGAAATCTGATGGCAGAGTGGAAGAAGCTGTTCCTAGAACATTCAGGATCCTGAATTTCTTCCCTGATGGTAATAATGAGAAGAGGGCATGTCACAGATGGTGAGAGTCTTTAATGATGGATGCCACTTCTTGGGTCCAGAATACATCACTGAAATGTTGACACCCAGGAACTTCAAGCTGCTCGCTTTTTGCAAGGCTGACCCCTGAGTGAGGACTGATGTACTCCTGAAGTTCACAATCAAATCCTTGGTCTTGATGACATTGAGTGCAAGTCTGCTGTTGAGAAAACCACTCAACCAGTTTTAAAAAGGTTCCTTTTTTAAAAACCTTGCCTGTTCTAAGCAACATACACAAAATGCTGGAGGAACTCAAGAGGTCACATGGCATCTATGGAAATTAATAAATAGTCAACGTTTCAGGCTGAGACCATGCTTCAGGACTTTCCCTTACTTGATATATTGGGACTTCTCAAATTCCTCCAGCTACTGCATTCATCTAGTGCCTGCACTTTTCATTGTATCATAAGTAAAGACAATTGAGTACGCTAATTCAAGCTTCAAATTACAAACTCGGGCTTCATCTGGAAAACGGAAGATCTCAATGCGACAAATCCAAGAAAAAACACTTTTTTAAAAAATTGTGCCATCAAGGTCAATGTACAACAATTTACCCCCCAGATGAACTTGGACATAACTGCTGACTGTTGTAGTTAACAATGCTAATATACTGCTAATTCCCCAAAGGGCAAAGAGACAGGCAAGCCAGAACAAAAGAGTGACTACTCAACAAATAGGCTGTGGTCATATTGATCGATATGACTGATGTGAATCTGGTCAGTTCCCACATTCATAAATTGTGCTCAAGTAGGCAAAGTTAAATTCTAAGTAAATATATTATCAAATCTATATATTTCTTTATTTTCCTGTAAATATCATCAAGAAAATATACTACCTTGAGATTCATTTTCCTGCAGGCATTTATAGGAAAATAAACAAAAGAATGTATGAAAAGATGACGAATTATACAAATAAAAACAAAAAAAAACTGAGAACATGCATTGTAGAGTCCTTAACAGTGAGTCGGTAGGTTGTGGAGTCAGTTCAGTGTTGGGGTGAGTGAAGTTATCCACTCTGGTTCAGGAGCCTGATGGTTAAAGGGTAATAACTGTGCCTGAACTTGGTGGTGTGGGACCTGAAGCTTCTGTACCTCCTTCCCAATGGAAGAATCGAGAAGGTGATGATGGCTGTTTCTTTCTTGTGGTAGCGCTCCCAGTAAATGTGCTCAATGATGGGGACCACAGATAGCCAATGAAATGATCAGGCTTTGGGGAGTTTGACTACACATTAGCAATTTAACAAAAAATAACCAAGCTCTTTTTCTATCCCAAATACTTACAAAACACTCACCTCACCTCAGTCTTTCAATACACCTGAAACAAGCTAAAAATGTTTGAGTCGGTAACAAATTAGTAATGGGTAAAGACCACTGGCTGGCTCTGTACACTTTCAGTGATACACTCAGTGGCCACTTTATTAGGTACATCTGCCCTTTAATGCAAATATCTAATCCCCCAACCATAAAAGCACACAGACATGGTCAGGAGGTTCAGTAGTTGTTCAGAAGAAATGTGATCTAACTTACTTTGACCGTGGAATGATTGTTGGTGCCGTACGGGATGACTCAAATATCTCAGAAATGACTGATCTCCTGGGATTTTTAGCTCAGTCTCTAGGGCAGGGATCCCAACTTTTTTATGCCATGGACCCTTACCATTAACTGGAAGGGGAATTCATGGAAACTCCTGCTCTTAAGTTTACAGAGAATGGAGCAAAAACACAAAAAAAAAAATCCAGTGAGTGGCAGTTCTGTGGGCAAGAACACCTTGGTAATGAGAGAGATCAGGAAAGAATGACTGAACTGGATCAAGCTGACAGGAAAGCAACAGTAACTCAAATAATAATGTGTTACAACAGTGGTGTGCAGAGGAGCGTCTCTGAATGCAGAACACGTTGAACCTTGCAGTGGATGGACTACAGCAGCAGAAGATCACGAACATACACTTCAGTGGCCACTTTATTAGGTATAAGAGTTAAAGTGGCCACTGACTGTATGTGCAATGCAGATTCCCATAGTTCAAATCTAAAGAAAAGCACAAAAACCCTTTATTCACCAGAGTCCTGCCACAAGACCTCAGCCTGAATCATCAACCGCCCATGCCTCTCCATCGGTGCTGCCCAATCTGTTGAGTTCCTCCAGCATTTTGTGTGTGTTGCTCAAGATCTCTGGCATCTGCACAATCTTGTATCTAAGACTTCTTACTATTGAGAAAGGATCTAGTGCTTTCCTGGAGTATATGATGAAAAGACTCTTCTCAGGTTTCCAGCCGGGTACATGTTTCGTTGACAAACTCTGCCGTCTTCTTCATGGCAGTTTGCATTGAAACATTGGTTGTCATCGATACGTGTCTCCAGCTGGAAGCCCAAGAAGAATTTACCTCCTTCCTATTGTCAAAAACACAAATGTGCAATCAAAATTCTGACCTTTCTTAGTGAGTCAATATTTTAGAGTCAATCTTTGCTAAACCAAAATGGAAGTCACAGGAAAAAATTACTCCAGTGAGTAATCACCAGAATATTTGAAGATCTCCGATTTACACAGAGAAATTTTAGTTACCCAACTACCAAGAAAAGGGAAAACTGAAATGAGGCTGTGAAGAGAGAGGAGGTACAGAAGCTTGAGGAAACGGACATGGACACACACACACACACACACACACACACAATGATTTAGGAAAAGCTTCTTCCTCTGCCACCAAATTTCTGAAAGGTCCATGAACCCATGAGCACAACCTCACTATTGTTTTTAAACTCCCTTTTGCACTGCCAATTTAACCTTTATTATATATATATATATATATATATATATATACACACACACACACACACACACACACATATACATATATGTCTTATTGTAATTTATAGTTTTTTGTGCATTGCACTGTACTGCTGCTGGAAAGCAACAAATTTCATGCCATGTGTAGTGGTATTAAACCCGACTCTGAAATGGCAGGACAAACTGAGCTTGCTCTCATTAATCAAACATAGTTACAGAAAAATTAGTTAATTGTCTTCGAGGAAAAGTAAATAAAGAAGCTGCATAATTTTAATGATGGTTCAATAGCCAGAGGTAAATTTAGTGCAAGGAAATGAGAAAATGATTTATTTTAAGCAATGATAAGGAATATGTTGTCTGAAGGGGAAAAAGATGAAGATTCAATTGTAATTTTAAAAAGGGAACTGGCTATTTGCAGATTTATGAAGACTGGGGGAGTACAACTGAACAGCTCTTTTAAACAGACGACACGGACAATAGATCAACTGGTCCCTTCTGTGCTACAAGATTCAACAATTCAATCAGCACAAAGCTACCTTTATTTGCTCTAGGATTACTGCTGGTATGGCCTAGTTATTCAACTGAAATACTATTATTCACAAGTCGCTTCCCTGCATCACGCAAGTTCAAATCACAAACAGGCAGACCCACAGATTAGATTTTTGAAAACACAACCTTCAGCTATTGTTCAGGAAAATTTCAGAAAACAGTTACTCTTCAACCATCAGGTTCCTGAACCAGTGTGGGCATCTCCATTCACTGAACTGATTATTAAACACAATCTATAGATTCATTTTCAAAGACTCTACAACTCATGTTCTCAGTATTATTTATTTACTTATTTATTAAATTATTATTTGTGCCTTTTTTGTATTTGCACAGATAGCCTTCTTTTGCACATTGGTCTGTGCGTGGAGTTTTCCCCATTGATTCTATTGTATTTCTTTATATCTACTGTGAATGCCTGCAAGAAAATCAATCTCAGCGTAGCATATGGTCCCATTAATGTACTTTGATAATTAGTTTACTTGGAACTTTTTGTGCCTGCGTCACATCTTGAGCCGTGAAAGCACTGAGCTGGCTTAAGACATTCTTCTTCCTGCAATCCAAAAAAGCTCACAAAATAGAGTTGGCTCCTTGAAGCTTTTGAAAGTACATTTGCATCAATTCTAAAAGCAATCGATATAAAGACTATAAGAGCAGAATTAGGCCATTTGGCCCAGAGTCCTCTCCAGCATGAGAGACGACTACAAGAATAAAGCTAAATAATAAGATGAGGAAGCTAACAATTAAATATTAATTTAATATGCACTTTGTATACTGCATGCTACCAAATATTAAACTTCCTGCTATTACCGCCATTAATGAACGTTCTCAAGGTCAAAAGAAATTTATAACGAAGGACACATACAGCGGCATGCAAAAGTTTGGGCACCCCAGTCAAAATTTCTGTTACTGTGAATAGTTAAGTGAGTAGAAAATGAACTGATCTCCAAAGTCATAAAGTTAAAGATGAAACATTCTTTTCAATATTTTAAGCAAGATTAGTGTATTATGTTTGTTTTGTACAATTTTAGAGTGAAAAAAAGGAAAGGAGCACCATGCAAAAGTTTGGGCACCCCAAGAGATTTGAGCTCTCAGATAACTTTTACCACTGTCTCAGACCTTAATTAGCTTGTTAGGGCTATGGCTTGTTCACAGTCATCATTAGGAAAGGCCAGGTGATGCAAATTTCAAAGCTTTATAAATACCCTGACTCCTCAAACCTTGTCCCAACAATCAGCAGCCATGGGCTCCTCTAAGCAGCTGCCTAGCACTCTGAAAATTAAAATAAATGATGCCCACAAAGCAAGAGAAGGCTATAAGAAGATAGCAAAGCATTTTCAGGCAACTGTTTCCTCAGTTCATAATGTAATTAAAAAATAGCAGTTAACAGGAACGGTGGAGGTCAAGTTGAGGTCTGGAAGACCAAGAAAACTTTCCAAGAGAACTGCTTGTAGGATTGCTAGAAAGGCAAATCAGAACCCCCATTTGATGGCAAAAGACCTTCAGGAAGATTTAGCAGACTCTGCAGTGGTGGTGCACTGTTCTACTGTGCAGCGACACCTGCACAAATATGACCTTCATGGAAGAGTCATTAGAAGAAAACCTTTCCTGCATCCTCATCACAAGATTCAGCGTTAGAAGTTTGCAAAGGAACATCTAGACAAGCCTGGTGCATTTTGGAAACAAGTCCTGTGGACTGATGAAGCTAAAATAGAACTTTTTGGCCGCAATGAGCAAAGGTACGTTTGGAGAAAAAAAGTGCAGAATTTCATGAAAAGAACACCTCTCCAACTGTTAAGCACGGGGATGGATCAATCAGGCTTTGGGCTTGTGTTGCAGCCAGTGGCACGGGGAACATTTCACTGGTGGAGGGAAGAATGCATTCAATTAAATCAGGAGTCAGGGTATTTATAAATTCTGGAAGCAAACATCACAGTGTCTGTAAAAAAGCTGAAGATGAAAAGAGGATGGCTTCTACAACAGGATAATGATCCTAAACATACTTCAAAATCCACAATGGACTACCTCAAGAGGCACAAGCTGAAGGTTTTGCCATGGCCCTCACAGTCCCCCAACCTAAACATAATCGAAAATCTGTGGATAGACCTCAAAAGAGCAGTGCATGCAAGACGGCCCAAGAATGTCACAGAACTAGAAGCCTTTTGCAAGGAAGAATGGGCGAAAATCCCCCAAACAAGAATGGAAAGACTCTTAGCTGGCTACAGAAAGTGTTTACAAGCTGTGATACTTGCCAAAGGGGGTGTTACTAAGTACTGACCATGCAGGGTGCCCAAACCTTTGCTCGGGCCCTTTTCCTTTTTTGTTATTTTGAAACTGTAAAAGATGGAAATTTAAAAAGTAATTTTGCTTAAAATATTAAAGAAATGTGTCATCTTTAACTTTATGCCTTTTGGAAATCAGGTCATCGTTTACTCACTTAGCAATTCACAGTAACAGAAATTTTGACCAGGGTGCCCAAACTTTTGCATGCCACTGTATGTCACCAGGCGGACTCACAGAATAGATTTTTAAGTAAACTACTTTCAGCTATTGTTCAGGAAAATTTCAAAAAACAGCTAATTTTTATTCTTGCTTTTGAGCCAATGTTTCACTTCATTCAGATATTTGAACAAACTTCCTACAAATCACTTTTTCTTTCATATCATCACCATTATGTGCTGTGTGGTATGATGTGGACGATCATGGCCTTGACCATGATTGCTATTGGCAAAATTTTCTACAGAACTCATTCATCATTGCCTTCTTCTGGCAGTGTATTTACAAGATGGGTGACCCCAGCCATTATCAACACTCTACAGAGATGGCCTGCCTGGCGTCAGTGGTCACACAACCAGGATCTGTGATATGCACCAACTGCTCATACGACCATCCACCACCCGGCTACACCTCTTTTGGTAGAGACTTATCTCCACCCTGTCACAAAGTTTTCTAATATAGCCCACTAAAATAATCTAATATTCATGTTATTAATGTGTCTGCTGTTTGTCAGTACTTTCAATATGAAGCAGGGATAATTTTAAATTCATGAAACAGCTATTCAATGCACCCTTTCCGCCTTTTCTCACAGCCTAGGCTTTTGGAACACAAAAGTTTGCTAACTGCAACACACTCATTAAAATTATGCGTCAAATATTTACTTGGCTGTGAAGTGAAGGATCAAACAAGGCCTCAAGTAGATGCTAACAAGGACACTTCTCTAATGAGAAATGCATAATGTACATACATGACAAACAATAGAACTGCAAGTACAATTACTAACAGATATAGCTGTGAAGGCTAAAAAAAACTTAAAGATTGGATATTACAAACAAGGTGACAAAAGTGCAGAGTGATTCCTTCTGAGCAAGATGGCTATTCTCATTTACAATTACCTTATTTTTAAAACCTTCTTTTAATATTAAATATGAATCTCCATATATTCTAAAAGCATAAACTTGTGTACTATATTTTTCTCTAAGGTAGGGCAGACACAGCGGTATAATATTTTCTGACTCGTTCCCACTTGCAAACACTTGTCCATTCACATGACCTTTAATGTCAGCCTTTGTGGTCAAATATAGTTGCTACGCTCTGCTCAGCAGTTAACAAGCAACTCTGCACTCCTTGACTAGGTCAACTTCTGTTTTATTTTTGACAATGTATTGTTGGAAGGAGCTTTTTGTGTATTAATTACAGCTTTCTTCAAAGCTTCCAGTCTTGTATTCACTTTTCACAGCAAGGAAGTACAATTCAAACTATTCCAAATTTAGATAAGATAAATGTTTTCCTTTTAACTTAGAGGGTCATTTTTTCCCCTCAGATGTTAACACAGAAACTTATATGATCTTCTGAGGGAGAAAGTAATCTTAAGATTCAAGGTAGGTTGTACTACAGACCTAAACACGAGGAATTCTGCAGATGCTGGAAATTCAAGCAACACACATCAAAGTTGCTGGTGAACGCAGCAGACCAGGCAGCATCTCTAGGAAGAGGTACAGTCAACGTTTCGGGCCGAGACCCTTCCTGTACTACAGACCACATCTTTTACACGTTAGGTTAAAAGAAAAAGATTAAAGAATAGCTCTATTTGTCACATGTCCATTGAAACATACAGTGAAATACATCATTTGTGTCCAGTCGAATCAGTGAGGGTTGCGCTAAGCAGCCTGCAAGTGTCGCCACACTTTTGCCACCAGCATAACATGGCCACAACTTGCTAATCCACTAACCTTCACCGCACATCTTTGGAAAGTGGAAAGTGAACCGAGCACCCAGAGTAAACCTACACAATCACGGGGAAAACATACAAACTCTTTACAGACAGCAGCAGAAACTAAATTCCTATCGGTGATCGCAGGCGCTGTAAAGTGATGTGCTGAAGGATGTTCAAATTAAATTATCAAAGTACATATACGGTAAATCATATACTAACTTGATTTTCATTCTCTTACCAGGTATTCACAGGAAAACAAAGAAATAGAATAGAATCCATGAAAAACTACAAAGACTGACGAACAACAAATGTGCAGAGACGACGTCATGCAAATATAAAAATAAGCAAATATATAACACTGAGGACCATGCTGTGGATTTAAACCACTCTGCAAATCACCTACGTGAACACCATGGTTCATTACAGAGGGCTACATTGTCAGAGCTGTTGCCTTTCAGATTTGCTCTTAAAGAAGAGGATGTAACAGAATCTGTAACATTTCCTTTAGAAACACTGGGAGCTCTCTCAAGAGTTAAGTTCATGTCTCAACAAAATGCCCCCGGATCAAATTAACTGTTCATCGTGGGGTTATTCTGGCATCTCACTGTTATGTAAACAAGAGTAACTCGCCTTTGGAATGTAATACGTTAGCTATGAAGTGGGTTTAGATGCTCAGGAATCTGAAAAGCATTTTCAGTTTCTTTACAGGTACTCACTAGATCATCTCTAAAAGGAGATGGTCATCGAAATGTCCATAGAGGAATGCTGCCAACTGGCACATTCCAGGATGCAAGCCTACGTGACGAGGGATGCACTGAAGCTTGGCATTCCATCATGGCTAATCCCTTTTTTTCCCGCACCTCAGCCCCACTCCCCGGCTTTCTCCCTGTAACCTTTGATGCAGTGTCCAATTAGTATAGGGTTCTTCTGCATCTGGACAGGGAGGGTCCGGATTGGTGAGGAAGCTCCTCAATTATCGTAATAGTGTACCACCCCCAGTCTGCCCAGATGGCTTTTCAACACTGCGTCACGTTTGCTTCCCACCACTTCCTCTGGGAGTTCACTCCACATAACAGCCATATTGAGTGTAAAACACTCAGGTTTCAATGTGCACATCTGCGCTGGTTTAACTTCAGACTCATCCGAGCTAAATTCCATCGTTCATTTCTTTGTCCATTTTCTCAGTTGATCTAGATCCTGGCGTAACCATAGAGAGCCTTCTTCACTCTCCCCTGCACCAGCAACTCCAGTGTCAACTGTAAACTAACTAACTATGCCACATATATTGACATCCGTGGAAACCAGCGGTCCATGAGACAGTCCTCGTCGAAGGATCAGAGGTGGAGAGGGTTAGCAACTTTAAATTCCTGTGTTACCATGTCAGAGAACCTGTCCTGACCCCAGCAGTAAGTGCAATTACAAAGAGAGCACTGCAGTACCTCTACTTCCCTTGGAGTTTGCAAAGATTCAGCATGACATCTGCAACTTTTAACAAACTTCTAGAGGTGTGTGGTGGAGAGTATATTTATGGCCTGCAGCACAGCCTGGTATGGAAACACCAATGCCTTTGAACTTCTCTGTGTAAAAAACTTGCCTTTGACTTCCCCCTTATACTTTCCTCCAATCAGCTAAAAATTATGCCCTCTCTTATTAGCTATTTGCACCCAGGGAAAAGGTCTCTGGTTGGCCACTCGATCTATGCCTCTGATCATCTTGTAATCCTCTATCAGGTCACTTCTCATCTTCCTTCACTCCAAAGAGCCTGAGCTCACTCAGTCTATCTTCATTGCACATGCCCTTACGTCTGGGCAGCATTCTGGTAAATCTGCTCGACACTCTCTCTAAAGCTGCCACATCCTTCCTATAATGAGGCAACCAGAACTAAACACAGTAACACAGACTGGGGTGTTCCAGGGTTCAATTCGGCCACCGTCTGTAAGGAGTTTGTACGTTTTCCGCGTGGACCATATGGGTTTCCTCCCACATTCCAAAGGCGCATCAGTTAGTAGGTTAATTGGTCATTGTAAATTGTCCTGATATTAGGCTAAATTAAACCAGGTGGGTTGCTGGGCAACGTAGCTCATCCACACTGTATAACTGAATAAATAAACAAACAATACTTTGCGGCTCTTGGATAGTCGCCCAATTACCAGTGACCAACACAACATACGCCTTCCTAACCATGCTATCAACTTGCGTTGCAACTCTGAGGGATCGCATTCTTCCCCCATTTGTTTACCCACTCACCTGAATGAGCAATATCTCCGTATACATTCTTTACCTCAATACTTGCTTTTCCTCCTACTTTTGTATCATCCACAAACCTGGCCACAATAGGCATTTCCCTCCTGTAAAGCATTAAAATATACATCCAAGCCATGATCCCTCCTTCCAGTTCACCAACTTGACAGTGTATTTATTTAGGGATACAGTGCAGATTAGGCCCTTCCAGCACCTCAAGCCACATCACTCAGCAACCCTCATTTCACGTTAGCCTTATCACGGGACACTTTACAATGTCCTACTAACTGATACATCTTCGGATTGCAGGAAGAAACCGGAGCACCTGGGAAAACTCATGAGTTCCACGGGGAGAATGTACGAGGGGGTGATTGATGTGTTTGTGGCCTAAGGTAGCAGGAGTCAATTTTAGAAATCCTAGCACATTTATTTTTCCTACATTTACACACTTAGTGCAGCGGTCGTAGAGCATACAGATCCCTTCCTTGCAGAAGTCGGCGTCTGGGACCTCCAGAAAAGTGGTCCACAGCAGGGGTGATTGATAAGTTTGTGGCCTAAGCTAGGAGGAGCTCAAACTTTCTGCATACTGCACGTGCATGTAACAAGCGCTATATAACCCATCTCCTCTACCTTAGGCCATGAACTTATCAATCACCCCTGCTGTGGACCACCTGGAGGTCCAAGACGTTCTCATTACATGCACGTGCAGTTCAACTCTTTGAGTGATAATGCAGAAAGTTTGAAGTTAATAACTCATCTCCTTTTACCTTGGGCCATGAACTTATTAATCACCCCTGCTGTGGACCACTTCTACACAGAAGGGATCCGTTTGCTCCACGACCACCGGACTAAGTGTGTACATGTAGGAGGGGACTATGTTGAAAAATAAATGTGCTAGGTTTTCTAAAATTGACTCCTTCTACCTAAGGCCACAAACTTATCAATCACCCCTGGCATAAACTCCTACAGAGGACACTGGAATTGAACTCCGAACTCTGACGCCCCAAGTTGTAAAAGCGTCACTTTAACTATTACGCCACTGTGGCGCCTAAATGATTCCCTTATTCCTTGTTTGCTGCTAGTTAGCCAATCTTCTGTCCAAACTAAAGCATCATCTGAATTCTACAAACTTCCACCCTGCAGAACAACCTTCTGTAGCATCTTACTGAACAGCTGTTGAAAATCTAAATACATAGAAACATAGAAAATAGGTGCAGGAGTAGGCCATTCGGCCCTTCGAGCCTGCACCGCCATTTATTATGATCGTGGCTGATCATCCAACTCAGAACCCCGCCCCAGCCTTCCCTCCATACCCCCTGATCCCCGTAGTCACAAGGGCCATATCTAACTCCCTCTTAAATATAGCCAATGAACTGGCCTCAACTGTTTCCTGTGGCAGAGAATTCCACAGATTCACCACTCTCTGTGTGAAGAAGTTTTTCCT
This sequence comes from Mobula birostris, assembly GCF_030028105.1. Lineage (NCBI taxonomy): Eukaryota > Metazoa > Chordata > Chondrichthyes > Myliobatiformes > Myliobatidae > Mobula > Mobula birostris. The sequence continues at coordinate 9,258,668 of NC_092388.1, forward strand.
AATCTCGGTCCTAAAAGGCTTCCCTTTTATCCTCAAACTGTGACCCCTCGTTCTGGACTTCTCCAACATTGGGAACAATCTTCCTGCATCTAGCCTGTCCAATCCCTTTAGGATTTTATACATTTCAATCAGATCCCCCCTCAATCTTCTAAATTCCAACAAGTACAAGCCCAGTTCATCCAGTCTTTCTTCATATGAAAGTCCTGCCATCCCAGGAATCAATCTGGTGAACCTTCTTTGTACTCCCTCTATGGCAAGGATGTCTTTCCTCAGATTAGGGGACCAAAACTGCACACAATACTCCAGGTGTGGTCTCACCAAGGCCTTGTACAACTGCAGTAGTACCTCCCTGCTCCTGTACTCGAATCCTCTCGCTATAAATGCCAGCATACCATTCGCCTTTTTCACCGCCTGCTGTGCCTGCATGCCCACTTTCAATGACTGGTGTATAATGACACCCAGGTCTCGTTGCACCTCCCCTTTTCCTAATCGGCCACCATTCAGATAATAATCTGTTTTCCTATTTTTGCCACCAAAGTGGATAACTTCACATTTATCCACATTAAATTGCATCTGCCATGAATTTGCCCACTCACCCAACCTATCCAAGTCACTCTGCATCCTCTTAGCATCCTCCTCACAGCTAACACTGCCGCCCAGCTTCGTGTCATCTGCAAACTTGGAGATGCTGCATTTAATTCCCTCATCCAAGTCATTAATATATATTGTAAACAACTGGGATCCCAGCACTGAGCCTTGCGGTACCCCACTAGTCACTGCCTGCCATTCTGAAAAGGTCCCATTTATTCCCACTCTTTGCTTCCTGTCTGCTAACCAATTCTCTATCCACATCAATACCTTACCCCCAATACCGTGTACTTTAAGTTTGCACACTAATCTCCTATGTGGGACCTTGTCAAAAGCCTTTTGAAAATCCAAATATACCACATCCACTGGTTCTCCCCTATCCACTCTACTAGTTACATCCTCAAAAAATTCTATGAAATTCGTCAGACATGATTTTCCTTTCACAAATCCATGCTGACTTTGTCCGATGATTTCACCGCTTTCCAAATGTGCTGTTATCACATCTTTGATAACTGACTCCAGTAGTTTCCCCACCACCGACGTTAGGCTAACCGGTCTATAATTCCCCGGTTTCTCTCTCCCTCCTTTTTTAAAAAGTGGGGTTACATTAGCCACCCTCCAGTCCTCAGGAACTAGTCCAGAATCTAACGAGTTTTGAAAAATTATCACTAATGCATCCACTATTTCTTGGGCTACTTCCTTAAGCACTCTGGGATGCAGACCATCTGGCCCTGGGGATTTATCTGCCTTTAATCCCTTCAATTTACCTAACACCACTTCCCTACTAACATGTATTTCGCTCAGTTCCTCCATCTCACTGGACCCTCTGTCCCCTACTATTTCTGGAAGATTATTTATTACATCTATTACATCTACTCCAAGTAAAATATGTTATCAAAGTTATTGAGTCGAGTATGATGCTCTCCTAAGGGATTGTCCATTGGTGGGTCCAGAGGCCGATCTGGATCCACATATTCTGGCGCAGTGGCGGCTAAGATGGGAGGTGGCTATGGTTAGTGATCAGGTCTTTTGATTGTTCAGTCTCTCCATTTGCAGTTGCTGCTTTTTCTCTGCAGCACAGCCGATATCATTCTCATGGAGTGCAGCTCCCTCTTCAATAGGTTTTCTCCAGGTCTATCTATTGAGTGCAATGCCTTCCTGGTTTTTAGATGCAATATTTTTAGAAGTATGTATATGCTACCACATACTACCTTGAGATTCATTTTCTTGCAGGCAGTTAAACAAAATAAAGAAATACAATAGAATTTACAAAAAGCTTACATAAACGGAGACTAGCAAACAACCAATGTGCAAAAGGCGACAAATTATGCAATTAAAAAAAACTACTGAGAACATGGGTTTCTTCCAGGTGCACACACACACACGAGAAAATGCTCAAAATCCAAGCAACACACAAAATCCTGGAGGAATTCAGCAGGCCAGGCCTGGTGAAGGGTCTCGGCCCAAAACATCACCTGATGACCCTTTTTCATAGTCGCTGCCTCATCTGCTGAGATCCTCCAGCATTTTTTGTGTGTTGCTTCTTCCAGCTGCTCCGGTTTCCTTCCTCATTCCAAAGACGTACAGGTTATGGTTAGTGAGTTGTCGTCATGCAAAGTAGATCTGACGGTTCTAAGGTATTAGCTGGTCTCCTTCCAAACACTCTGGTTGAGACTTACTTCCCTGTAAAATCTAGGAAAGTTTCCAGGAGTAACACATGATGAAGCTAACCAGGGAACATACCATTTGGAATCTGATAATGTGCACAGCACAGGTTTAATAAGTGATCTTGGAAAAATAATAGTAGTAAGCACAGTATTGCTATGAACTTTCAAGGACTCTTCATCTCATGGTCTCAATATTTACTGCTTATTTATTTATAATTAATATTTTTTCTTTCTTTTTTGTATTTGCAGTTTGAGTCTTTTGCACATTGGTTGAGCGCCTAAGTTGGTGCAGTCTTTCATTGATTCAATTATGGTTATTTATTGAGTAAGCCTGCAAGAAAATGAATCTCAGGGTTATATATGGTGACATATACGTACTCTGATAATAAATTTATTTTGAACTTTGATTTAATGTTCAACCTGAGGCCGAGTTCGAGACAGAGCAGTGTTAGATTTCAATAAGGAGAAATTACAAAGCAGTGAGGACAGAGTTGGCAATTAGATTAGCAAGTGAGCAACAGACAAGCAGTAGCAAAACAGGTAAAGTGATTCACGAGCTGCAGTGAAACACACATCCCAATAGGAGGGTGAAAGTGCAGCTGGCTAAGTTCAAGACAGCATTAAAGTTCAAGGTAAATTTATTATCAAAGTACATACTGTATATGTCATCACATACAACCTTGACATTCATTTTCCTGTGGGCATTCATAGTAACTTGCAAAGAAACAACAGAATCAATGAAACACCACACTCATGATGGACAAACAACCAATGTGCAAAAGACAACAAACTGTGCAAATACAAGAGAAAAATAAATAAATAAATGAGCAATCAATAGAGAACATAAGATGAAGTGTCCTTGGAAGTGAGTCCATAGGTTGTAGGAACAGTTCAGTGATGGGGAAAATGAAGTTATCCCCTCTGGTTCAAGAGCCTGATGGTTGAGGGACAATAACTGATGATGTGGGTCTTGAAGCTCACTCCTGTACCTTCATCCTGCTGCTATTAAGCAGGAAACCAAGACAGAGAAAGTTAGAAGATTGGGATATATTAGGAATATAGCAAAAGGTGTAAACAAATTGTTAAGTTAACTATTTGTTAAAATTAAAGTTTTTGTTTTACAGCAGTCTGCCCTGCAAATCTGATGATCTGTAATCTTCATAGGACAAACTATTGAAAAGCAAAACTAAAACCAAGTATTTTTCTAAAAGTAAAGAGGGGGACATCAAAGAAAGGCCTCTCATGGAAGGAGATAGTAAACACAAAATATTCTGCAGATGCTGGGGTCAAAGCAACACTCACAACACGCTGGAGGAACTCAGCAGGTCGGGCAGCATCCGTGGAAATGATCAGTCAACGTTTCGGGCCGGAACTGATCAATTCCACGGATGCTGCTGAGTTCCTCCAGCGTGTTATGGAATGAGATAGGTAAGCAGCTACGAGAAACGAAGAAATGATAGAGGAATTAAACAGATATTTGGCATTTGTTTTAATGGCTAAAAACCACAATCTTCCCATTGATACTAAAAGTGACATGGGATGAATTAAGTGCTGACACTATTAGATAATTAATTCAGCAAGATAAATTCAAGTTCAAGTTATTGTTATTCAAACGTACACATGTATACTGCCAAATGAAACAACATTCCTCCAGACCAAGATGCAAAACACAGTACATTAACTCACACAGAACACACAGTAATACAAGCTCAACACATGACCAAATAGCAAGATGCATTTGTGACACAAGTTAAAAAAAGTAAACAGTATAACACTACTGGCGCTTCATACGAGACCTGGGTGACAGCAAGGAGTTCAGTCGTCTTGCAGCCTGGGAGAAAAAGCTGCTTTCCATCCTAACAATTCTTGTCTTAATGCTATGGTACCACCTACCTGATTGTAGGGGGTCAAAGAGGTTGTTGGATGGATGGGAGGGATCACTGACAATGCTGAGGAGCAAAAGTCTAATAAAGTCCATGGACATGGTTTCTTCAAGGATCCTAGGGGGCGAGGGCAATGTACATAATAGATAAGACCACAAGATCATAAGGCATAGGAGCAGAATTAGGCCATTCAGCCCATCGAGTCCGCTCCACTATTCCATCATGGCTAATCCCAGATCCCACTCAACCCCATATAACTGCCTTCTTGCCATATCGTTTGTTGCCCTGATCAATCAGGAAATGATCAACTTCTGCCTTAAATGTACCCACCAACTTGGCCTCCACCATAGAGTGGTGCAGAGCATTCCACAGATTCAGTACTCTCTGGCTATAATTAAAATCCTCCTTACCTCTGTTCTAAAAGGGCGCCCCTCAACTTTAAGGCTGTGCCCTCTAGTTCTGGATACCCTCACCATAGGAAACATCTTCTCCACATCCACCCTGCCTAGTCCTTTTGACATTCAGAAGGTTTCAATGAGATTCTCCCCCCCCCCCACATTCCTCTAAATTCCAATGAGTACAGGCCCAAAGATGCTAAATGCCCTTCATTCCCAGAATCATCCTTGTGAACCAAGGTACATACATAGGTTCCAAACTTCCCAAAAGCTTTAGTTTCTTGAAAGGTTTTGAAATGTTGGAAAACTGCAAAAATAATTCCCTTATTCAAAGATGGGAGGATAAATGCAGGCAGTTATAGACTTGTTTGTGTAAAAAGCTCGCATTTTGAAATCAATCACTATTTTCAGCAGACATTAGACCACCAACGTCAGCTACTGCCCGCATTGAAGTAACTGTCATTGTCAATAATAAATTAACTAAAATAACTGGGCCCAGAATAAACGCAATCTTACAACTCAAACATCTTTATTGTACTTGTGCACAAGGAGAACAGCATGAGCCTCTGTTCTGAAACCTGAACAGAAAACTGCCATTTTTATACAGAATCGTCTTACCAGTTACAGATATTGATTATTGCAAATTGTATATGTTTTTATTCCTTAGTCGCAAAGTCAATAGCCATTCACAATAGAGATGAATTTTATAATTTTTATAGATGCACCGTAGAAAGCATTCTTCTAGGGTGAATCACAATGGAAGTTGTCCTGTCCAAGACTGGAAGAAGCTGCAGAAGATTGTGAACACGGCGCAGCACATCACACAAGCCAATCTTCCGTCCTTGGACTCACTTTACACTGCACGCTGTCGGAGCAGTGCTGCCAGGATAATCAAGGACGTGACCCACCCAGCCAACACACTTTTCGTCCCTCTTCCCTCCGGGCGAAGGCTCAGGAGCTTGAAGACTCATACGGCCAGATTTGGGAACAGCTTCTTTCCAACTGTGATAAGACTGCTGAACGGATCCTGACCTGGATCTGGGCCGTACCCTCCAAATATCCGGACCTGCCTCTCAGTTTTTTTTTGCACTACCTTACTTTCCATTTTTCTATTTTCTATTTATGATTTGTAATTTAAATTTTTAATATTTACTATCGATTTGTAATCTAGGGAGGCGGAAGCGCAGAATCAAATATCGCTGTGATGATTGTACATTCTAGTATCAATTGTTTGGCGACAATAAAGTATAAAAGTATAAAGATGTTAAAGTCAGTTGAAACATTAAATGGGCAGCCAATGATATGTTGAAGCTAGTAAAGACAATACAGCTTTAGTTGTAGAATATGTTTCACACCCTTCAGTCACCTCATCTGTCTCTGGCACCCCCCAGAGACAGATGAGATACCTAGGGGTGTGGGGGGGGGGGGGGGGAGAGAAAGAGTTTGTCTGTGCCTGTGTGTTCATAATGAAGTTATGTCATTTTGAGTTTAACTGGGAACTGAGACGATGTCAATTGTCCATTCCAATTTCTTAAGTCATTTTTCCCCAAAGTCTTTTTGTGATGAAACTTAAAGTCTAAGAGTTAGCCCAAGTGAGGCATGATTATTAAATGTTATTTAGCAGGTTATTATACGACACTCATCAAGCATACTTATGATATTAACATTTAACTAAAATTTCCCTGATTATATAGTGAATATGACAGGTACATGGACAGCTTCCAATCGATCAGCAAACATCAGCAGTGGTCAGTTAAGTTATTCATTGTAATTAATAGCACATTAGAAATCTTCTTTTCCCCTAGTCTTCGTTGGCATTCTAGGATGAATACCATTCATCACTGACAATTTTGATGCCGTTTAGCATGTTTCAGCCTTCCAAGTGTGAAATGATTCATGGAAGCATGAAATTATCTTTCTGTTAAATAGAATGAGGAAAGACATCATTAACTAAATGAAAAATATAAAAAGGTGTGTAAGCAGGGAGATGCTTCCGGTTTTGAATGTGCCAGAAGTGGAGAGAACACAAGGGTCTACAATATCCTTGCTTTAAAATGGAGTGTTCTCCTAGATGATGCATCTTACGTGCTACTCAACAACCACCAACATTTTTTTTTTGGGCACCAAAAGCATGCTTACTGCTAGATACTCATTCTTCTCCTCGAACACCACCATCCCTCCAAAAACGCCAGTTTTAATTCATGGTTGGTAGAGAGATGGTGACCCTCAATGCCCACACATTTGGAAGGAGGAAGGAAGACAGAAGACAGGTACTGGCCGCTGTGAAACAGGTGGTAAAATGTAGACTGGGATTTGCAGAATTAATGTCCAAGATCATGGGAATAGGATGAGCAAAGAGTTTTGGGGTACAGGGTAACAGGAGGAAGAGACATGAGTGTGAGATGTTGGTGTTTTGTAAAACGGAGATGTTACACTTCAGGATGAGTGTGGGTGGTCCTATGAGATGAAGTCACTTTGCTGGTGGGTATCGCTAACTAGATGAGTGCTGGGAGGAGAAAGCCCACAGTGGTCACAATGAGGAAAACTTACTCCAATAATACATGAGGAGGGGAAATAAATGAGAAACAATATCACCTTGAGCACACCCGGGTTGGAAGCTGCATTAGAAATGCAACAGGTACTCCCCATGACCGTGTGGAAATCCTCCCACATTCCAAAGACGTACGGCTTAGGGTTAGTAAGTTGTGGACATGCTATGCTGGCGTTGGAAACACACCAGCACTTGCAGGCTGCCCCCATCTCATCCTCAGACTGTGTTGGTTAGTGATGCAAATGACACTTTTTACTAAGCACATCTTTCCCTCCCCCCCCCCCCCGCTTTCCGCAGGGATCGCTCCCTACGCAACTCCCTTGTCCATTCATCCCCCCCCATCCCTCCCCACTGATCTCCCTCTTGGCATTTATCCTTGTAAGCGGAACAAGTGCGACACATGCCCCTACATTTCCTCCCTTACCACCATTCAGGGCCCCAGACAGTCCTTCCAGGTGAGGCGACACTTCACCTGTGAGTCGGCTGGGGTGATATACTGCGTCTGGTGCTCCCGATGTGGCCTTCTATATATTGGCGAGACCCAACGCAGACTGGGAGATCGTTTTGCTGAACACCTACGCTCTGTCCGCCAGAGAAAGCAGTATCTCCCAGTGGCCACACATTTTAATTCCACATCCCATTCCCATTCTGATATGTCTGTCCACGGCCTCCTCTACTGTAAAGGTGAAGCCACACTCAGGTTGGAGGAACAACACCTTATATTCTGTCTAGGTAGCCTCCAACCTGATGGCATGAACATTGACTTCTCTAACTTCTGCTAATGCCCCACCTCCCCCTTGTACCCCATCCATTATTTATTTATATACACACTTTCTTTCTCTCTCTCTCCTTTTTCTCCCTCTGTCCCTCTGACTATACCCCTTGCCCATCCTCTGGGTTTTCCCCCCTCCCCCTTTTCCTTCTCCCTGGGCCCCCTGTCCCATGATCCTCTCGTATCCCTTTTGCCAATCACCTGTCCAGCTCTTGGCTCCATCCCTCCCCCTCCTGTCTTCTCCTATCATTTTGGATCTCCCCCTCCCCCTCTCAAATCTCTTACTAGCTCTTCCCTCAGATAGTCCTGATGAAGGGTCTCAGCCCGCAATGTCGACTGTACCTCTTCCTAGAGATGCTGCCTGGTCTGCTGCGTTCACCAGCAACTTTGATGTGTGTTGCTTGAAATTCCAGCATCTGCAGAATTCCTCGTGTTGACACTTTTCACTATTATGTTTCGATATTTCAATGTGACATACAAAAATAATCCTCATCTTTCATGCCAGCTTAAAAAAAATAACAACACTGGAGAGTAAACAGTGTTAAGCGATAGAATATATTGATATACATCAAAGTAACAATCTCAAAATCGTGGAGGAACTCAGCAGATCATGCAGCAGCCATGGAAAAGAATAAACAGTCAACATTCAGGCTGAGACCCTTCTTCAGGACTGGAAAGGTAGGTGGAAGATGCCAGAATGAGAAGATGGGGAAGGGAAAGGAGTACAAGCTAGAAGGTGAAAGGTGAAGCCAGGTTGGTGGGGGCGGGGGGGGGAGGAGTTACGGGGCTAGAGAAGAAGGAATCTGATCAGAGAGGAGAGTGGACCATGGGAGAAAGTGAAGGAGGAGGGGCACCAGGGGGAGGTGATAGGCTGGAGAGAAGTGGTAAGAAGCCGGTGGGGAATAGAAGAGAGAAGGGGAAGGGATTATTTTTAAACCAGAAGGAGAATCAATGTTCATGTCATCAGAATATCAAAGCAACAAAGTATAAAGCAAGGATTTTTTTTAAGCCCATCTTGAGTACTGTGGCCAAACTCCAGGGTACTCTTCAGTTGGGCTCCAAAAGGCACAGACAACATCTGTCAGTTTGTCTTTAGCTTCATTCAGGGACTTTCTCTCTAAAGGGAAAAAGTTCAAGGGAACTTCAAAGGGTCCAGAGGAGGTTTTGTGAATGATGCCAAGGTTGAAAGGATTAAAGATCAGGAGGATTGATGGCCCTGAGCCTGTACTTGCTGAAGTTTAGAAAAATGAAAGGGAGCCTCAATGGAACCTATCAAATATTGAAGGGTCCAGGCAGAGCAGAGATGGAGAGGTGGTTTTAGTAATGGGAAAGTCTAAGACTCGAGTGCAAAGCCTCAAAATACAAAATCGTCCCTTTAGAACAGAAATGAGGAATTATTTCTTTAGCCAGAGGGCAGTGAATCTGTAGAATTCATTACTACAGACTGCTGCGGAGGTCGAGTCACTGAGTACATTTAAATTGTAGGCTGATAGGTTTTTGAACAGTCAGGGCTTCAAACGTTATGAGGTGATGGCAGGAGAATAGGGTTGTGAGGGGAAAAAAGTCATGATAAAATGGCAGAGCAGACTCAATGGGCTGAGTGGCCTAATTCTGTTCATGGTCTTACATACTAGGAGGGTTTGCAGTTCAAGAATGGATGGTAAAATCAAAAGACGAATACTAGAATAATTCAAAGCCTGCATTAGGGAGAAAAACCCAGTACAATCTGGAATACACTGTTGCAAAAGGGTCCTGAAAACAGGGAATGAATAAAGAAAAACTGGCAGCACTTTCAGGAAAGAGCACTGAAAAGAGCCTGATTGGAATGCTCTTTAAGTGACTTGGCAAAAGGCCCAACAGACCAGTGGCCTCCTACTGTGTTCGATTATCCTGTGATTTCAGTTACATTGAAGTAATTAGTTTCAATTTGGTTGGCTTTATTCATGAAGGGTATTGTTCACATCCTTGTGCATGGTCCAGAATTAATTGTGCAGAGTATTACAGAATATGCTGTTTTTCATAAATTCTATTGTTTTTCTTTTTCCTTGTAAGAAACTGATTCTCAAGCTAATATATGATGACATAATCATACTTTGGTATTGAATTTACTCTGATTTCGCATCTTTTCTGCCACCTTGCTGTTGCTGACTGACACATTATTTATTGAGATACAGCATGGGGCAAGCCCTTCTGCGACCCTGCCCAGTAATCCCCCAATTTAACCCTAGCCTAATCGCTGGACACATTACAATGACCGATTAACCTACTAACCAGCATGTCTTTGGACTGTGGGAGGAAACCAGAGCGCCCAGAGGAAACCCACGCAATCACAGGGAGAACACACACACTCCTTACAGACAGCGGCGGGAATTGAACCCGAATCGGTGGTACTATAAAGCGACTGTGCTCACCACTACACTACTGTGCAGTGCTATAGGCAGCATCTATAGGAAGAATAAACAGTCAACCTTTTGAGCAGAGACCCTACATCAGCCACATGGACACTGCCTGACCTGCCGAGTTCCTCCAGTATTGTGTGTGTGTGTGTGTGTGTGTGTGTGTGTGTGTGTGCGCGCGCGCGCGCGCGTGTGTGCGTTGCTCTGGATGTCCAACATCAGCAGAATCTCTTGTGTTTATGATTTACTGTTACTGAAACAGTCTCGTCACAGTGAAAATCCCATTCAAAAGAACTACATATATAAATTTAATGCTTAAATTAAATAATTTTGATTATACTTTATATGGCATTAATTTAATCCTTTTCTTAAAATTAATCTCAGTAGTTCAATTCTGTCGCAGGAGTGGCTTAATCAAATGGTACTTTTATTCTGTGTTTCAAGTTTACAAAGATCTCGCCTTAAAATCAGTTATGAGGCCAAGGAAGCAATACTGTATATCATAGCTGTTGCCATTTTTGTGTGAGATTTTAAAGCCAAAATCCCCAGATGCATTTGTCAAGTAGATGTGATTGCATTACTTGAAAGAAAAGCTACAGAGTTCTAATCAATATTTATTTCCCAGCCAACTTCAACTAAAAAACTATTCCACTCGCCTGAACTTGGCTCTCTGAGAGTTTGCTGTAAGAGGCTCAGTGCTGCCTTTACCTACTACCTCCGTTATTCATCTCCATCCAAATTATTTTAACAACGGAATAGCTGGTGCGAGTGTGAAACGAGCTGCCAATGGAAGTGGTGGATGCAGGTTCGACTGCAATATTTAAGAAAAGTTAGGATAATTCCAAGGATGGGAGGGGTATGAAGGCTATGGTCCAGGTGTGGGCCAGTGGGACCTGGCAAAATCATGGTTCAGCACAGACTAGATGGGCTGAAGGGCATGTTCCTGTGCTATAGGGTTCTACGACTCTATAACTTAATGAGTTCTCTTGTTTGTGCTGCTGAAAGCACTTAACTGAGTGCATTGTACTTATTATAACTAATAAATATCATGTCACAATCTGCAATGACTGTTATAAATCTGGAGCAGAGGCAGGTCACACATTCCAAGCCTAGTTTTCACTAATCTGACATCAGCTCTGTGCCTCCCAGCATCTCAGCTCAGCCCTCCTCCATAGAAGCAGCATCATACTGAGCTTGCACTGAAGGACTGAAATAGTAGAAGAATGCTTAGAACACACTCATTGTTAGTTGTAACATGTACTACTGCATGTAGACTTTGGATGTGACTTTTCCATTCCCTACCCTGACACCCCTCTTACCCCTTCTCTTCTCCTCACCTCCCTCTGATGCCCCTTCTCCCTCCTTTTCTCCCATGGTCCACTCTCCTATCCTATCAGATTCCTTCTTCTTCTTTATCCTTTACCTTTTCCAGCCATCACCTCTCAGCTTCTCACTTCCCCCCCACTCCCCCACCCACCTTCCCCCTCACCTGGTCTCACCCATCACCTGCCACTTTGCACTCCTTCATCTTCCCCCCCCCCCACTTATTCTGGCTTCTGTCCCCCTCCCTTTCCAGTCATAATGAAGGGTCTTGAATTGTGATACAATTCTCAATTCAATCACAGGTCCTTTGACACATCCATCCAGAGCTGTGACAGCTCACGTCATTCTGTCCATTTATCTTCATCAAGATGCCTTGCTTAATCCCCATCAGCCCTCCTCTCCAAAATAGGATTTACCTTGCAGGTGCTTGACATTTTGAGATTTAATACTTTAAACTATTGTTCAGTTGGCAGGCAATTACTACAAGGAACACGTTGAGGTGTTTAGGTGACACTTACCTTTAAGAGTCAAGATTTATCCTCAAAAGGCAGTATCCCTCATTAAGGACCACCACCACCCAGGACATTGCTACCATCAAGGCGAAGGTCCAGGAGCCTGACAACACACACTCAATGTTTTAGGAACAGCTGCTCCCCCTCCTTCATCAGATTACTGAATGGATCATGAACTCAAGAACACAACCTCACTTTGTTTGTGTGTGTGTGTACACACACACACTTATACTCATAATAAAATTTAGGAACAAAATTTCACATTGTAATTTACAGGTAATTTTATATATTGCTGCTGCAAATCAACAAATTTCACGACGTCCATCCGTGACAATAAACCTGATTCTGATAACAAAAAAGAATATTGAGAAACAAGAAAAAGGTGTTTGTGGCATGAAATATTCGTTATTTTTCTCTTCCCTTCTTCAGAACAAAGTCAACAGCATCCATTGATGACAACTGATTAATTTTTGTATTAAGTTCAGCTATAAACACTTCAAATTCGGAATTTGAAAAACTTTTCCACTATAACTGGTGTTAAATGATTCCAACTGCCCAAAAAATTGATCAGCAACATTGGCCAGCATATGAAATGCTGACTACTGCCAGAGAATGGTTGTGGAAAATTAAAATACTATTTTCAAGAGTATTTAAGCACATGTATGTTTTAAAAGAAGAACTCATCTGAACAGCCATTTGACAAGATTCGGATTCAGATTGATTGATCACATGTATGAACAAACACATAGTGAAATGTATCATTCGCATTAACAACCAACATACCCAAGGATGTGCGGGGGGGGGGGGAGCCCACAAATGGTGCCACACATTCCAACACCAACATAACATGTCCACCATGTTCAGCAGAACAACACGAGCAGCAACAACAACAAAGCAAGACCTCTTCCCACACACATGCCTCTAACCCCAGGACAGGTCACTTACAGGCCTGTAGACCATTGGCCCTGTCCTTGGGCTTCAACCATCAGCCCTCGACTTATTTTCAATCCTGAAGAGGCTTTGGGTTTCATAACATACATTCAAGCTATAACTTTTAGTAGTGGCCATCCCAAAACAAAGATACAAAGATGTTCAAATCCTCATGGCAAGGCAAAAATCATTAACAAAAATACCTGGAGTAAAATTATTTCAATGGATAACAAAAGGGAATGACAAATTAGGAACAATAACAAAGACATAAAAGGGATTTTTCACTGAAGGGAAAACAAATTACTTCAACTGTTCTGTGAAGAAAAACAGTCCAAACATGGATCATGTGTTCAGAAGAATAATGTACCAAGAGAGATGAGTACATTGCACATACATACAGTACTGTGCAAAAATCTTAGGTACTATAAATAGTACCTAAGATTTTTGGACTGTTAAGGCATCTGTTAGTCTCTTTTCTTTTTAAATCTTTTTATTAATTTTTCAAAATTATAAAGTCAATAACAAGGTTGGTACAAAGAGATTGGAAAAATGTTCATCAGCATATATAAAATGAATTTTAAGTAACATAGAAATAAAAGACTTCCAAACTCATAATGAGATTAAACATTAACAAAGAAATAAAAAGAAAAAAAAATATATAAACAAAAAAAACCCCAAAAGAAAAAGAGAAAAAGAAACCCCAAAAAGAAAGGCAAAACAGGGCTAGACCAACAACTTGTATCAGACATGATCCATAATGTCGCTAACTCCGCTCCTCCCATCATATAATATTAGAAAAAAGATTCCGAAAGGTCCGTTAGTCTCATGAGACCATGGATTTGCACCTTGGAAGGTTTCCAGGGTGCAGGCCTGGGCAAGGTTGTATGGAAGACCAGTGGTTATCCCTCTCCACGCTACCGACGTTGTCCAAGGGAAGGACATTAGGACCCATACAGCTTGGCACCAGTGTCGTCGCAGAGCAATGTGTGGTTAAGTGTCTTGCTCAAGGACACACACGCTGCCTTAGCTGAGGCTCGAAATAGTGACCTTCAAATCACTAGATGAACGCCTTAACCATTTGGCCACGTGCCAACACATTTGCACTGTACTGTAGCAATTTTACATATTGCACTGTACTGCTGCCACAAAAAACTAATTTCATGGCATATGTGAGTGATGATAAACCTGATTCTGATATGGGCCTCTATTGTGGACTGAAAGTGGGAAGGGGGTAGGGAGAGGGGAATCATGGCTGGGAAAGGGGGAAGGGAGAGAGGAGGGAACAGGAAAAGCACCAAAGAGACATTCTATAATGATCAATAAACTAATTGTTTTCAATCAAATTACCTTGCCTGGTGTCTCAGGGCTGGGTGTGTCTGCGCCAGTGCCATTCTCCACCACTCCCAGCACTGTCACGTGTCTCACACCCTGCCCGCGGCGCTTCCCCTTCACCATTCCCACCATCCTTTGCTCCAGCCAGGTTCACAAACTCAGTCTCTGCTCCATGTTGACAAACACAGTACTTTGCAAAAGTCATCAAAGTTGCTGGTGAACGCAGCAGGCCAGGCAGCATCTCTAGGAAGAGGTACCGTCGACGTTTTGGGCCGAGACCCCTTGTCAGGACTAACTGAAGGAAGAGCTAGTAAGAGATTTGAAAGTGGGAGGGGGAGGGGGAGATCCAAAATGATAGGAGAAGACAGGAGGGGGAGGGATGGAGCCAAGAGCTGGACAAGTGATTGGCAAAAGGGATATGAGAGGATCATGGGACAGGAGGCCCAGGGAGAAGGAAAAGGGAGGAGGGGTGGAAAAAACCCAGAGGATGGGCAAGGGGTATAGTCAGAGGGACAGCACACATTTTTTCTCTCTCTCTCCTTTTTCTCCCTCTGTCCCTCTGACTATATCCCTTGCCCATCCTCTGTTTTTTTCCCCCTCCTCCCCCTTTTCCCTCTCCCTGGGCCTCCTGTCCCATGATCCTCTCATATCCCTTTTGCCAATCACCTGTCCAGCTCTTGGCTCCATCCCTCCCCCTCCTGTCTTCTCCTATCATTTTGGATCTCCCCCTCCCCCTCTCAAATCTCTTACTCACTCTTCCTTCAGTTAGTCCTGACAAAGGGTCTCGGCCCGAAACATCGACTGTACCTCTTCCTAGAGATGCTGCCTGGCCTGCTGCATTCACCAGCAACTTTGATGCGTGTTGCTTGAATTTCCAGCATCTGCAGAATTCCTCGTGTTTGCACTTTGCAAAAGTCTTAGGCACATTCTTAATTGACCACATAGGAGTAATTAGGTGGCATGGGCTCATAGGGCCGGAAGGGTCTGTCACC
This sequence comes from Mobula birostris, assembly GCF_030028105.1. NCBI lineage: Eukaryota > Metazoa > Chordata > Chondrichthyes > Myliobatiformes > Myliobatidae > Mobula > Mobula birostris. The sequence continues at coordinate 9,274,009 of NC_092388.1, forward strand.
GTGCTGTGTCTCTAGTGATAAATGAAAATAATTTTTCCCCCTTTCTAGCATCAGCGTCATTTTCACTTTAAAATACTTCAGCCTTGACAGCAGGATTATTCTGATTCTATAACCTGCTACACATTTCACAATTCATTTGACGCTACAGTACATTTCAAATAGGAAATCTGCTTCTCTTGAGCTTCAAATTCATCAGTTTTGAAATAATTGGAAGTGATTCATATGACGGTGATTCTTCACTAAATTGCACACTGCCATCTTTCTTCGCACAAATGGATGATACTGAGCAGAGCATCTGTTTCAGTACTCATCTGAATAAGACTGTACCTATACGCTCACTCCTTACAAGGCAAGTTTCCTTTCTTAATCGCTTTCACTATTAAGAGACAAATTGTTATTCCATGTTTCAAAATGAAGCACCAATAATCAAACATACCCTAGAACTCAGGCTCAAATAATTTCTCAAGCAGCTGCCAGCAATTGCAATTCATACTGTGGGTTACAACAAAAGTGCATTATACAAGACATAACTGTATCTGCCATTCGTCCATGTAATATTCATTTACCAAAAAAAACACATGCACTCAATGGCCACTTCATTAGGTACACTTGTACACCTGCTCAATGATGCAAATATCTAACCAACCAATCATGTGGCGGCAACTCAATACATAAAAGCATGCAGACATGGTCAAGAGGTTTACACGAGGAATTCTGCAGATGCTGTGAACGCAGCAGGCCAGGCAGCATCTCTAGGAAGAGGTACAGTCGACATTTCAGGCCGAGACCCTTCGTGAGTCCTGACAAAGGGTCTCGGCCTGAAATGTCGACTGTACCTCTTCCTAGAGATGCTGTCTGGCCTGCTGCGTTCACCAGCAACTTTGATGTGTGTCAAGAGATTCACTTGTTTTTCAGAATGGGGAAGAAAGTTGATCTAAATGACTTTGACAGTGGAATGGTTGTCAGTGCCATATGTGGTGCTTTGAGTATCTCAAAAGCTTCTGATCTCCTGGGATTTTCATGCACAACAGTCTCTAGAGTTTACAGAGCATGGTGTAAACAATAGAAAACACCCAGTGTGCTTCAGTTCTGTGGGTGAAAACGCATTGTTAACGGGTGAGATCAAAGGAGAAAAGCAGACTGGTTCAAGCTGACATGAAGGAGATAGTAAACCAAAAAACCACGTGTTACAACAGTGGTGTGAAGAAGATTTGTGGGTGGTGCAGTAGTGTAATGGTTAGCACAACGCTTTACAGTAGCAGCGAACCGAGTTTCATTCCCACCACTGCCTCTATGGAGTTTGCATGTTCTCCATGATAGTGTGGGTTTCCTGCAAGTGCTCCAGTTTCCTCCCAGTCCAAAGACATCCTGATTGGTTGGTTAATTGGCCTTTGTAAATTTTCCCTTGATTAGCCTAGGGTTAAATTGGGAATTGCTGGGTTCATGACTCAAAGAGCCGGAAGGGTTTACTCCATGTTGTATCTCAATAAATAAATAAAATCTCTGAATGCACAACACATTGAAGCTTGAGGTGCCTGGTCTCCAGAAGCAGAAGGCTATGAACATACACTCAGTGGCCACTTTATTAAGTCCAGGAGGTACCCAATTAAGTAGGCACTGAGTGTAGATGCCAAATACAGTGCACTGAAGTAAATGTTATAACAGTCAGGTGAACTTCTTTCAGTTTTAAAACAAACTATTTAGTAACAGATAACATGGAACAAAATTCAGAAGCAAAACGCTGCTCCCTAAGAGATGCAGAAGACTGTAGATGCTATAGTCTGAAGAAAAAAGAGCAAGCTGTTAGTGGAACTCAACAGCTCAAGCAACATCCATGCAAGCAAAGGGTTAGCCAATGTTTTGGATCAAGACCCAAAGTCGGGACTGTGGGAGGGATTCAACCCAAAGTTGAAAATTCAAACTAAACTATCAAAGTATGTACACGTCACCATATCTACCATGAGATTCATTTTCTTACAGGCATTCATGGAGAAGCCAAGAAATACAATAGAATCGATGAAAAACAGCAAACAAAAAAAAAAAATCACAATGTGTACCACCTTTGATTCAACAAAAAACAGTGGTGTTCTCTGCAAACTTAAGTATGGCATTGGAGACGTACTTAGGCTCACAGTCACAAGTATAAAGCAAGTCGAGCAGAGAGCTAAGTACAAAGTCTCATAGTGCACCCATGATGGTGATTGTGGAGGAGATGTTGTTGTCAATCTGAACTGACTGGAGTCTGCAGGTGAGAAAATCAAGGATCCAATTGCACAGGGAGGTATTGAGGATAGGGTCTTGGAGTTTAGTGATTAGTCTCGAGGGGATGATAGTGTTGAATGCTGAGCTGTTGCCAATGAAGAGCATCCTGACATATGCATCCTCATTGTCCAGATACTTCAGTGCTGGATGAAAAGCCAAAGCCCAAGATGTCAACTGACTTTTTGCCACCATGGTTTCTTCTTGACCCCGAGTCCCTCCAGAAATTTGTTTCTTAACTCAGCAGAGGAACCAGCATCTATTCACATTATATCAACACTTCCAGGTACAATACACTTCAGTGCAAAGCGTCAATTCCAGGAAGTGTATTCTGTACCAGATGATGCAACTAACACCATAAGTGTTGCTGGCCCTCTGCTCCTCCCATCTTGATGGTTCTGAGCATTGCTGCAATTGACATAATAATACAGCAAAATTAAAAGAGCAAAAAGAGAAAACAAATTCCAAATGAAATAATAAAAAGGATGCATTTTTAAATTCATTTAAAAAATATTTTTACCATAAAACATTAGTCAACAATCCTGTTCTTGAAACATCGTATTTGAAAGATAAACTACACAGTACATTTCAACAGTAGGACTGCCAACAATCTTCACAATGTTATGTTCCAATATTCTACTGACACACTCGCTCAGTTTGCAGAGTGAACAGTCACATGGTTGGACTGACAGTCTTGCGAGTAGAGCCAAGGAAAAAATAATCTATTTACAAATCAACTCTTCTACAAGCAGCATTTATCCTCATTTATATTGCAGTAGTGCTGTAACTAGCACACCACTGGCAACATCAACATTCAAGTTTATCTATCACGTGCGCAGTGAAATGCATTGTTTTTATTAACAACCAATGCACCCGTGGGTGTGCCGAGTGCAGCCCATGTGTCATCACACATTCCGGCGCCAATACAGAATGCCCATAATGCTCAGTGCAACAACTCAAAACACAACAAAACAGAATACAACAATCTCCTATTCCTCCCTCCCACCCACTCATATATACAGTACTCTAGCCCCAGGACAAGCCATCTTCTTTGGACTGTAGCTTACAAATATTGGTCTTCAACTTCCAAAGCAGACTCAAGAGGTTTGCTGACTCAGACCTCCAAGTCTAACCTCGTGCCTCAACCCCAGGACCCACCAGTCACTGAACACTACGTCTCAAACCGGGCCTCGAACTCCAGTCTCGCCACTGACAGCATCCCACGCACCAGGCCTCAAACTCTGGGCTTGCCACCGACACCTTGAACTCCAGTCTCACTGATTTGCAAACCTAGTATAAATGTAACACTGGTCTTTTTTGGTTACCTGTAACCAATCCTCCATTTCCTAAATTCGGTACTAATCTGCTCTATGGCATAGAAGTAACAAATATTAATGACGGATGATCAGCAGCAATCAGAGCAGAGCACTCATTTGTTTGCCTTGGGTCAATTATAAAGCATATTTATATACAAAGCGGACCTCCAGGCTAAATTGTTTTGGTCATACATCAACTACTGGTTTTAGGTTTAACTACTAATTACAATGTTAAAGGAAAGCAAACACATATTTTCAGTGGTGTGAATGCTGTGGTGAAAATAGAAGTGACATTAAATGCACTTGCTTTATAATACAGACAAAGAAGTTACAATTAAAAAGAAAGCAGGAGGAAACTCATTCCATCTTCAAAAGGACTGCTCCGAAACTTGAGAATCACTAACGTCTCTATATTTTCATCAAGATCAATGCCAGAAGTATAAAGGCAGCTTACAGTAAATCTTTTACACAAAACCCAACATGCCTTGGGAAAATCATTCAGGTTAAAACAGAAGAAAATCTGTCAGACTGTTTTATGGTACCGATGTTCAAGTTTATTGTCATTCAATCATACACGTGTGCAGCTAAAAACATGGCTTTGCTTGGGCAGGAGTGTCCTCGGCCCCCACAGTTAATAGTATGGGTCCACAACATAGGGCCAAGGTGCAAAGCAGGATTACGTATTTATGATACAGCACATATGTTTGCAATAATGCAGATCAGTTACACCCACCCAAGGACCACTGATACACAAACCCTTCCGAAAACATCGTACTCAATTCAAGTGATCGCTTACTATAGTTACAACACAGCATTTATGTAGTTGCAAGAAAAAATTTGTGAACCCTTTGCAATTACCTATTTTTCTACATTAGTTACTCACAAAATGCAGTCTGATCTTCATCTAAGTCACAAAAATAGATAAATACAATCTGCCTAAGCGAATAACACACAAATGTACTTTTCACGTCCTTATTGAACACATTGTTTAATCATTCACAGTTCAGGCTGGAAAAAGAGAACCCATGTATTTAATAAATGGTAGAATCTCCTTTAGCAGCAATAACCTCCATCAGACATTTCCTATAGCTACTGATCGGATTTGCACAATGGTGAGAAGGAGCTTGAGACCATTTCTCCATACAAAACGGTTTCAGTTCGTCAATATTTCTGGGATATCTAGCATGAACAGCCCTCTTCAGGTCATGCCACAGCATGTCAGTTGGGTCTGGACTCTATCTTGGCCATTCCAAAACATGAATTTTCTTCTTTTTAAACCATTCTGTTGTTAATTTACTTGTATTTTGGATCATTGTTTTGTTGCATTATCCAAATTCTATTAAGCTTCAGGTGACAGACTGCTACTCTGATATTCTCCTGTAAAATGTCTTGATACAATTTTGGATTTATTGTTTCCTCAAGATTGCAAGCTGTCCAAGCCCTGAGGAAGCAAAACAGCCCCAAACCATGATGCTTCTTCCTCCATGCTTCACAGCTGGGGTGAGGTTTTGGTGCTGGTGTGCAGTCCCCTTTTCCCTCCAGACATAGTGGTGTGCATTTCTGCCAAAAGTTCAACTTTTGTCACACCTGTCCACAGAATACTGTCCCAGAAGTGTTGTGGAACATTCAGATAGTCTCTTGCAAACTTGAGACGTGTAGTAATTTTTTTTCTTGGGAGAGCAGTGGCTTCTTCCATGGTGTTCTTCCTTGAACACTATTATTGTTGTGTTTTTCTGGGAGTGGACACATGATCAGAGACTTCAGCAAGTTCCAGAGATTCCTGTAGGTCTTCTGCTGTTATCCTTTAGATCTTTTTCACCTCCTTCAGCATTCATTGATTGGAACACCTGGCTCCAAATAGCTTCTGCAGGAGGCATTACCCCAGAGGATCACATACTTTTTTTGAACCTGGACTGCAATTGTTTAAATGGTGTACTCAGTATTGATGAGAAGTAGTACAATTGTTTGAGTGTTATCATTTTAGTAGATTGTGTTTGTCTATTACTGTAACTTAGATGAAAATCAGACCACATTTTATGAGTAATTAATGGAGAATACCAGGTTATTGCAAAGGGTTCACAAACTTTTTCTTGCAACTGTAATTACAATAAAGCAGAATGCAGACACAAAATAATATCAGTGCAAGTCCCTGAGTGCCATGGACCGAAGAGTGATGTTGTCCTGGAGCCAGGTTTCTGTAAGGATAAGCACACAGCAGTTCCTCATCTCACACTGAGTCAGTTGTAGATAAAGGAAATGTAGTTTGTTTCTGAGGAGCAAGCATTGAAGAAGGTATTGGCGGAAGAGCCTGACTGCAGATGTTACCCTTTAACCTCGCATGGATTCCAACATGCTTGCCGTGCTTCTGTTTCCTCTCACACCGCTAGCGGTATCTCCTCCCCTGGGTCGCTGTAACAGGCGAAACTGCGGTATGAGGGCCTGGTTCGTGTAATAACCCAAGTCTACACAGCTCCTCTGCTGTCAATCTCGCTAAAGAACCAGACTTAGAGGTGAAATTGAAGAATTAATTGGTGATTAATAATACAAGATGCTCTGAAGTAAATTATACAACAAACGGAAAATATCAGCATCTTTGCTTTCTGGAATAGTTACTGGTTCAAATCAATAGAGAAAGTATCAGATGAATCAATGTGACTACATCAGAACTAAGTTCATAGAAGCTTAAGAAACTGTAATATTTATTTCCGGGAAAAAAATGCAGCTTCTTTTTGAGAATGAGAAAAGCTGTGGCTTTTCCCCTCATTGTAATCGTTGCTTGCCAGCATTTTGATATGTTTATTGAAGCAACTGCAGTTTTCAAAGCTCAGACCCACTGAAGCTATTCATTAACTCTTTAATCACACTCACATTTGATAAGAGTTTCTCCTACTACAGATTAAAGAGTTAATTTACAACATCTCATTTAAAAAGACACATCAAGTGACTATTATCAGAAAACAAATTACAGGCCCTCCAGATTACACTGCAGAAGTTTATAAACTATCCACAATAACAGTCATTCATACAAGAAACCACAAATGAAAAACACATTCAATCCCTTGTACTTCATGTGATATCAAGAATATCTATTTAAGATTACAAAGCCATCATTAGAAATCTTTCCATTAAGCCTCCAGATATACAGCACAGAAATTCAAAAAGGCTATTTTAGTTTAAAAAAGTAGCCATTCTTAAAAATAACCTAATCAGTTATTTCATCTTTTTGCAATTTTTCCTTCTTTTCTAAATGAAACCTGTAACCAGCATTGTGCTTATAACAGGCCAGGAAGCATCCATGCAAAAGAGTATGTCTCGGCCTGAAACATCAACTGTCTACCCTTTTTCCATAGATGCTGCCTGGCCTGCTGAGTTTCTCCAACATTTTGTGTGTTTTACTTTGATTTCCAGCATCTGCAGATTTTCTCTTGGCTGTGCTTACAATGTGATTTCCTACTATAATTTGAAATCAGTTGCAAGGAGACTTTTTGGAGTCCAACTACACTCACCAAATAAATCCACGAAGTTTGTGTCCCATACTGGCTTATTTCTGAATATAAAACTGGGAAAGTAAAAAAAAAGTACCATATGTTTGGAGAGTCCTATTGTTTAAAAAGGACACTGCATTTTGAAGATTTTTACTCTCAGTCAAAAGAAGAGAGCAGGTTCATGTGGTGACAGCTTCCCTTGAGGAAAGGTTCAGCAGGCTAGGGATTTTCTCTTTAGAGCAAAGGAGGATGAGCAGTGTCTTAAAGACATACAAGGGCAAGTGGACAGCATAGACTTCCTCCCCCCTCCCCAGGGCAAAAATGGTTACTAGGAGACAACACAAATTGTAAGATGATTGGAGGAAAGTTTGGAGGGATGTTAGAGGCAAGTTTTTTTTTTAAAAAACACAGTAATAGCTGCATGGAATATTACAGTGCAGTACAATGCAATAGTTTCCCTTTTGGGCAGGAGTAGTGGTGGTGGAGGTAGATACATTACAGACATTTAAGAAACTCTTAAATAGGCACATGCATGAAAGAAAAATGGAGGGCGATGTGGAAGGAACGGTTAGATTGATCTTGGAGTGGGTTAAAGACCATAAGACCACAAGACATAGGAATAGAATTAGGCCATTTAGCCCATCGAGTCTTCTCCGTCATTCCATCATGGCTGATCCTGGATCCCACTCAACCTCATAACACCTGCCTTCTCGCCATATCCTTTGATGCCCTGACTGATCAGAAAACTATCAACTTCCACCTTAAATATACCCACGGACTTTGCCTCCACTGCAGTCTGTGGCCGAGCATTCCACAGATTCATTACTCCTCCTTACCTCTGTTCTAAAAGGTCGCTCCTCAATTTTGAGGCTGTGCCCTCTAGTTCTGGATACCCCCACCATTGGAAACATCCTCTCCACATCCTTTCAACATTTGGTAGGTTTCAATGAGGACCCCTCCCCCCCCCCCCCACCCCTGGCATTCTTCTAAATTCCAATGAGTACAAAAGGCCAGCACAACATCATGGGTCATTGTACTGCACTCTACTGTTCTGTGTAAAACAGCCTGCTTATTGATATCTGTGCAAAGCACAATATCAAAAAGCTTCTGTCGTTGAAGTCCTAAAATCAATAGCAAAACGCGGCAATAGTACTCACAAAGGTTCTGATAATGCAGTTAAATGTGTCACAACCATAAAAGATGATATGCAAGAGTCTGCTAAACAATAGGTAATCTCACTAAGCACAGAAAATGAATTGTGAAGATTTGATTGTTAACATTAAATCAGCTCAAAGGAGGAAAACTATTATTTTAACAGCATTCAGTTTTAGCTCACTAAGGTGCAGAGTGCCAAACAAATGTAAAAATTCTCAGCTTTCCATCAACAGATTACTTTAAAGCAGTCATTAATAATGCTAACAGAAATGACATGCTGAAGTTCTTGGTCCTGAAGAGCAAAAGCAAATGCATTGTGTAGTCGTTTCTTTCTAAATATTACTGCTGAGAAAAAGTTACATAAAGTCCATTGTATATTCAGTCTCTATGGTGATTAAAATGATCCATCTCAGAAACAATGGTTTGTACTGCACATAAATGGCAAAATATGGAAGGAGAAGCTGATGGATCTAAATGAGGCATTGCTGGAAAACGTGAAGGGAATGTAAAGCATGATTAGCAAATGCCTGCTCAACTCAGTGTAGGTCCCTCATGAAATTCATGCCTCCTGCATCCCCACAACAACCAGTTATCGGTAACCCTCATGCTCACTGGGCCACGGACTGATGCATTAAAGCAATTTACTAACTGACGAGACTCCATTTGAAGGCAGTCTGCACTGCTCTTTTGAGCAGCCTGCAATTCTGAAAGTGGAGGGTCACCCGTTGCTGGAAGCTGGGATGAATCCAGAAGGCACAGCTTAGAGAGACAGCCGCATCAGATGTAATGCTGAGGGTTTATAAGACATTGGTCAGACTGCACGGAGCAATGAGAGCTGGTCCGAGACCCATGTGAGACTATAGGACATAGGAGCAGAATTAGGCCAAGGCAGACTTGGTAGGCTGAATGTCACTCAATCATGACTGATTTACTATTATCCCTCTCAGTCTCAGAAGAGAACAATGTCCCATTAGAACAGAAACGAGGAGGAATTTCTTTAGCTAGCGGGTAGTGAATCTGTAGAATCCATTGCCACAAACGGCTGTAGAAGTCAAGTCATTGGGTGCATTTAATGCGCAGGTTGATAGGTTATTAGTTAGCAAGGCCATCAAAAGGTTACGGGGAGCAGGCAGGAGAATGGACGAAGAAAGGATGTGCTGGCATTGGAGATGATCCTGAGGAGGTTCACAAGAATGATCCCAGATATGAAACTTAACATATGATGGCTCTAGGCATGTACTCCACTGGAGTTCAGAAGAATGGGGGTGCAGGGGAGAGAAGAAGAGGAATCTCATTGAAATGTATCGAATATTGAAAGGCCCAGACAAAGTGGATGTGGCGAGGAGGTTTCTTATAGTGGGGAAGACTAGGACTTGAGGGCACAACCTCAGGATACAAGGACATCCCTTTAGAATAGCGATAAGGTGGAATTTCTTTAGCCAGAGGGTGGCGAATCTTTGGAACTCATTGCCAAGATAGCTATAAAGGCCAAGTCACTCAGGTATATTTAAAGCATAGGTTGATAGGTTCTTGTTTAATAAGGGCATCAAAAGGTTACAGAGAGAAGGCAAGAGAATGGGGTTGATAGGGATAGTAAAATCAGCCTTGATGGAATGGTGAAACAGACTCAGTGGGTTAGACGGTCTAATTCTGCTCCCGTGCCTTACGGTATAATCTGGATAAAGATGGAGACTGAGACTTATTTTCAGTTAGGCAGTGCAGAACCTGACAAAGTGGAGAAGGGGAGGGATGTCTCTATCTGTATGATACTGCGGATATGACAAAAATAACTATGTGAGAAGCTAACCTACAGTGTTTCATGCAGTGAACACTGTAGGTAGCTTCCCCGACAGTTACTTCACAGCATTGGAAAGAGCTGCAGAAAGTTGCAAACTCAGCCAGCTTCATCATGGGCACGAGCCTCTCCAGCTTCAAGGACATCTTGAAAAGGCGATACCTCAAAAAGGTGGCACCCATCATTAAGGACCCCCATCACCCAGGACATGCCCTCATATTGCTACCATCAACAGGACCCCAAAGACACAGACTCAACGTTTTAGGAATAGATTCTTTCCCACTGCATGTATATGTGTATGCATATACTACTGCCGCAAAACAACATATGCCAGTGATATTAAACCCAATTCAGATTCACAAAATTTGCAATGAGCTCAAACATTGCAGTCATAGTCAAGAAACATATCTGCAAACCTCACCAACACAACTGCTAACGTCAAACGCCATTCAATGCATCATGTCTATTATCCGCCCACCAACAACCTCTATTAATCCACACGCAGGCCTAACTCACTCTGCTCATGGACTGTGCATCCCACTCCCATCGGGGAAGAGGCTACGTAGCATCAATGACAGGACTACTAGATTCAAAAACCTTCCCTCAAGTCATCAGGCTGATTAACACCTCCACTCATCCACCCACCACCACATACACATCACCAAGCATCACTTTGTGTACATACAATCAGTTTGTATATTACATTGACTGGCATATTGCATTTTATAGGATTACACACATATATTATAATAGTTTTATATATTTACACACACACACTTTAAATGTGCTCTGTGTTTATTGCATTTTTTTGCGCTGCATCATATCCAGACTAACGATCATTTTGCTCTCCTTTACACATGAAAACTGAAGAATGACAATAAACAATCTTGAATTTTAAAGCCTGAGAGTTACACCTCCACTGTTTAGCAAAGCTTCAAACCACATCTCACAGGCAGTGTGCACTGCCATTTATTCAACACCATTCAAAATACATATTGCAATCCTCACCAATCCAATTTCCCTCGCTCACCAACAGATTAGTGTTAGGGTTAGTACGTGTGCGTAGCTATGTTGGTGCCAGAAGCATGGCGACAATTGCAGGCTGCCGCCAGCACATCCTCGTACTGTGTTGCTTGTTGACACAAATAACACATTTCACTGTGTTTCAATGGTACAGTACATGTTACCAATAAAGCCAATCTTTAAACTTCGATCCCATCTATGGGAAGGGGTCTTTCTCTTGACCATCAACATGCCAGACCAAAGTGATGCTGTCCTTCGCAGCCAAGCAGTACTCAACATCGTTCACATCAGCAACATAACAGCATAGCAGGTAACGTGACGCCATTGCAGCTCGGAGCTTTCCAGAGTTTGCAGTTCAATTCTGGTACTCTCTGTAAGGAGTTTGTACATTCTCCCTTTGACCACATGGGTTTCCTTCCAGCTCTGGTTTTCTCCAAGCATGTACTGATTATATTTTATTGTCACCAAACAATTGATACTAGAACGTACAATCATCACAGCGATATTTGATTCTGCGCTTCCCACTCCCTGGAGTACAAATATTAAATATTAAAAATATTAAAAATAGTAAAAATTAGCAAATATAACAATTTTAATTATAAATCATATATAGAAAATAGAAAAATGGAAAAAATGTAATTAATAGGTTAACTGGTCATTGTAAATTGCCCTGTGATTAGACGAGTGTTAAATGGGTGGGTTGCTATTTGGTGTAGCCCACTGGGCGGGAAGGACCTGTTCTGAGCTGCATCTCAGTAATAAATAAATAAATAAAATCATTCCCAAAAGCCATTTATAAATTCCATCATCGAAAAGAAATGCATGCGGAGCTCTCTGACCTGGTCTCCAGCTCCTGCTCTGACCCTTCATTTACTGCCCCTGACCTTTAACTCCCCCCCCCATCCCTATCCCTAACCCATACCCTATTCCCTAACTCCCCACACTGACCCCAAAAACATCCTGACAAAACCTTAAAAAAAAAACAACTAAGTGTGGACCACGATCTTCGCAGCTCAGCGCCAGAGTCAGTTTTAATATCACCGGCGTATGTCATAAAATTTGTTAACTTTGCGGCAGTAGTACAGTGCACTTGATAAATATAGAAAAAAGCTGAATTAAAATAAAAATATATATTTAAATATTTAAATCAAAATAAGTAGTGTAAAAAAAGAAATTTTTAAAAGTGTGAGGTAGTGTTCCTGAATTCAATAAACATTTAGAGGTAGTTTTCCAGAGGGGAAGAAGCTGTTCCCAAATCCCTTAGTGCGTGCCTTCAAGCTTTCGTACCCCCTTTCTGGTGGTAACAATGAGAGGAGGGCATGACCTGGGGAAGGGGCCTTAACGATGGCCACCGCCTGTCTGAGGCACTGCCCCCTAGATACTACACAGACTAGTGCCCATGATAGCACTGACTAACTTTCTCACTTTGATCCTGTGCAGTAGTCTAGCCACTGTCGTCATTGTTTCTTTACTCGCGCCTTGTGGCACATCAGGCAGCAATTTTGCCATTTCTGTAGCATTTGATTGCTTTTTAATGAGGCCAAGTTGCTAGCTTGAAGCTCAACCCGACACCAAGGAGCCAGCCAGATTTGAACTCCGGACCATTCGACTTGAAGTCCAGTGCTGATGCCACTGCACCACTGGCTGGATAGTAACCCAGCCCCCATACCAGACAGTAGTGCAGTAGTCAGAATGCTCTCACCATGGCACATCTGTAGAAGTTTGAGTGTTTTATGTGACAAACCAAAACTCCTCAAACTCCTAATGATATATTGCTGCTCTCTTGTCTTCTTTATATCTGCATCGATACGTTGCAAACAGATATCGACACCCAGGAACATGAAATTGCTCACTCTCTCCACTTCTGATTCCTCTATGACGATTGGTTCATGTTCCCTCGTCTTACCCTTTCTGAAGTTGACAATCGGCTCTTCGGTCTTACTAATGTTGAATGCAAGTTGTTGCTACGACACCACACAACTAACTGGTATATCTCGCTCCTGTACACCCTCTTATCACAATCTGAGATTCTGCCAACAATGGCTGAATCATCAAATTCATAGATGGCATTTGAGCTGTGCCTAGCCACACAGTCATGGGTATAGAGAGAGTAGAGCAGTGGGCTCGGCTCATGTCTGAGGTGCACCAGTGTGCCACTGTGACTAGGCCAAGCGATGATCAATGTTATCCCTGAAGTCCGAAGTAAATTACCAAAGTAATTTGCATATGCAAATATAAAAAGGAAAAAAACCAAACAAAATCATAATGAATAAATGGATTATAAATATCAAGACCATGAGACGAAGAGTCCTTGAAAGTGAGTTGATAGGTTGTGGGCACAGTTCAGTGTTGGGGTGTGTGAAGTTGAGTGCAGTTATCCCCTCTGGTTCAAGAGGTGTTTTATAAATTCCATCCCAAAAGGAAATGGATGCAGAGAATTGTGCCTGTAGATTCTTGCTGGGTGTTGCCTTCTCCCCCTCTTCCAATAACACTCTGTTCTGACAGATATTCTTGCAGTTGCCTTGGCTTATTCCCCCCCCCCCACCCCGAACATGCTGTCGTCTGAGAGGAATGGTAACCACAACGCCCATGGTCAGGAACAGAAAGCTCAAAGAACAGGAATAATTCTTCCATCTGCCACACTGCTTCCTGCAGCTGAAAACAGCAGAAGGTTGAGAGGATGGTGGGGTAAGGGAGTGTCAGAGTAGTCCTCCCTCTGCTAAATGCTGGATCCTCCCAGAGTGCTGAACACATGGCATTAGCTTCATCTCTGAGATAAAACTTGGCAGGATCAGCCCATCATGCATTCTTCTGGCAAGCAAAGGTATCTCTCACACATAGGGTTGGTGAACAGCGCACCCCATGTGCATTAATCAACATACCAAAACCAAATTTGACATCTGCCCAAGCAAGCTGAATTCTGCACCCTCTACATTAATAAAGACCCTATCCATCATGGCGTGCTATGGTAACTACTCTGCCCATGACTGCAAAAAACCAAGAAAGCTCACCAGTACCTTTACTTCCTCAGGAGGCTAAAGAGATTCTGCGAGTTCTCATTGATTCTTAATTTTTAATCAATGCACCATAGAAACCATTCTGCCTGGATGTATAACAGCTTGGTATGGCAATTGCTCTGCACATTACTGCAGTGTTGTGGATACCACTCAGCACATCACAGAAACTAGCCTCCATGTCTATAATTTCTCACTGCCTCAGTAAAGCAGCTAGCATAAACCAAGGCCTCACCACCCTGACCATTCTCTCTTCTCTCAACCATTGGGCAAAAGATACAAAATCCTGAAAGCACGTACCACCAGGCTCAAGGACAGCTTCTACCCTGCGCCATAAGACTATTGAATGGTTTTCGAGGACAAGAAGATGCGAGGTCAGGAGTCCAACCTATCTCATTATGATCTTGCACCCTTACTGTCTGGCTGCACTGCACTCTCCGTAGCTGTCGCGCTTCTTTTTGCATTGTACTATTTGAATGCACCGTGTAATGATTTGATCTGTATTAACAGTTTGCAAGACGAGCTTCTCAGTGCATCTCAGTACATGTGACAATAATAAAACTATTCCAATTCCTCAAGTATCTATGGCACACAAACAGAATATTCATTGAGTACAGTTGGCCCATGTCAGAATGCAATGCATTTTGACACTGAAATCATGCTGTAACTTGGGCTTTCTGTAGAATAACCAACCCACCACAATTTTGGTGATTTAGAACAGAACAGATACAGGAAAGAATGTGTGCCGTTATAAAACAGAGAACCCAAGCAGAACAAGGTTTATTATTTCTATACCCTCCGGGAATCAATGTTTGCTGCATTCTCCTGGGAGAGGAAAAAAGGCTTTGATTTAATATGTCAACCATTGCCATATGTGACCGCTTATCTAGTGAGATATGCATGATAGAGCAATTGTCAGTTCCCTAAGGATAGGGGCAGTTTAAATACATAAATACAACTTGCTGAAACTGCTGCAGCACATTTTCATGGCAATTTTAAATGAAAAATCTTTCACTGCTTCTCTTAATAATACAAATGTTTATTTTGGCATGTCACCTACAGTGCTAGAAAATCAAGGTTCAAAGTAAATTTATTATCAAAGTACATATAAGTACAACCCTGAGGTTCATTTTCTTGCAGGCATTTACAGTGGAACTAAGAAAATGAAACAGTACGAACAAAGACTGACAAACAACCAACGTGCAAAAGACAAACTAACTAAATAAATAGATTGATAATAGATAAATAAATAAATACTACTGAGAACATGAATTTTTAAAGAGTTCTTGAAAGCAAGTCTATAGATTGTGGAATCAATTCAGTGTTGAGGTGAGTGATGTTATCCACGCTGGTTCAACAGCCTGATGGTTGAAGGGTAATAACTGTTTCTGAACCTGGTGGTGTGGGGCCCAATGTTCCTGTAGCTCCTGTCCTTATTGGCACAAAAACAGACATATTATGACTGGCCCACAGCTTCTTTCCCGCTGTGGTACCACTCGGCACTTTGCCATGCCGTGGCATTTCATGTGCCCATTTAAAGACTTGAGGATTGCTGGGGAGCTCTTCTTACAGGACTGGAAGTGCCTATTCTGCACTACATCTCAACAAATAAATAAACGCTGAAGTACAGGGATTATTGACAACATAAATGTACGTTGGCATCTCTTGAATGTCATATTTGGCCCTTATTGGCTGCACAATCCATCCCTGTAAGGATCAATCACATCATACCCAATCTTACACTTCTCAAAAGAGTAACATTTTTATCTGCCTTTCCACTGCTCTGCACGTGAGCTCAGGAAACTGGCGAGACCACAACTCAGAACATCACAGGACCAAGGGTCACGGATCATGGACAGGGCTTAGCACATCCCAGGGACCAGCCTCCTCTCTGCGGTCTCTATCTATGCTTCTCACTTCATCAGTGAAACAGCCAGCATAATTAAAGAGATCCATCCACCCCAGTTGGGCAGAAGATGCAAAAAAAAAACACCTGAAAGTACGTATCTTTTTTTCCTGAGCGTAAGTTACAAAGAAAGCTTAACTTAATGCTCAAACCTTAATGTTTTAAATGGCAATTTTAAAGGGATTGATAAAATGGAAGTGAAAGAAAAAGGATCTAGTGCTTTAGAAGTGAGAGGGTTAGCAATCAAAATACGAGGAGGGCACAAGGCTGGTGATCAGAAATAAACATGACTGTGAGATCAAAAAGGATGAATGAGAAATAAAATGCAGGTGTTAGTAGTTTATAACCATACCAAAACCACAGCGACAGCATTTGATATCAAAATTGAACATGGTCACTCAAACTATGATGAATCAAATTTTATAACTGCACCACTATCCTACTTTTACCCAGGTTACTATTTAAAATAGATGTCAGCACCTTATGTACATACACCCCTGTGATTAGCGTCACTTTATGGACAATCAGTGTACATAAGCTATCTTATGTAATTGTGTTCCTTATCTTATTGTGTGTTTTCGAGCTGCATCAGATCTAGAGTATCAATTATTTCGTTCTCATTTGCACTTGTGTACAGGAAATGATATTAAACATTATTGAATCTTGAATAGATGCCTCGGTTGGCTCGCAAAGCCAAACAGCATCAAAAAAGATTCTGAATCAGGTTTATTATCACTGGCATATTTTGCAAAACGTGTAGTTTTGTGGCAGCAGTACAGTACAAGGCACTTAACCACACATTGCTCTGCGACGACACCGGTGCCAAGCTATATGGGTCCTAATACCCTTCCCTTGGACAACATCAGTGGCGTGGAGAGGGGAAACTTCCAGCAATGGCAACTGCTGGTCTTCCATACAACCTTGCCCAGGCCTGCGCCCTGGAAACCTTCCAAGGCGCAAATCCATGGTCTCATGAGACTAACGGATGCCTTAAAAAACAGTGCAATACATAAAAATTATAAATTACGATGAGACCATATTAAGAAACAAATAGTGCAAAAAGAGAGCAAAATAGTAGGGTAATGTAAGAAAATGAATCCCAAGTTGGAAATGGTAACATATGTACTTTGATAATAAATTTATTTTATTATGGACTGTTCAGAAATCAGATGGCAAAAGGGAAGAAACTGTTCATGAAACATTGAATGTGCGTCCTCAGCTCCTGTACCGTCTCATAGATGGTAGTAATGAGAAAAAGGCCTGTCCTGGGTGATGGATGCTGCCTTCTTGAGGCACAACCTTTTGAAATTGCCCTCGATGGTGGGAGACAGGCCGTTGGGTCCTCCACGTCCAGGCTATGCCCTCTTCTCACTGGGAAGAGGTACAGGAGTCTCAGAACCCACACTACCAGGTTCAGGAAGAGTTACCCCTCAACTATCAGATTCATGAACCAAAGGGGATAACTTCACTAAACCCAACAATGATCTGTTCCTCCAACCTTTGGACTCACTTTCGAGGATTCTACATTTCATGCTCGTGGTGTATACAGTATTGCTTATTTACTTTTTCCCTCTTACGTACTTGCACACAGTTTGTTGTCCATGCACATTGCTTGTTTGTCCATCTTGCGATATGCGGTCCTTCATTGATTCAATTGTGCTTCTTCACATTGACTGTGACTGCTCACCAGAGGATAGGCTGGCAACTGTTCTGCCGGGGTTGCCAGAAACTGCAGCAAGTTGTGATTAGAGCTCAACACATTACGGAAATCAGCCTCTTCTCCATGGACTCTGCCCATACCTCGCTTCCTCGGTGAAAGAACCCAACATAATCAAAGAAAAACCCCCACCCGGCAGAAGGCACGAAAGCTTGAAGGTATGGACCACAAGTTGAAGGGCAACTTCTATCTCACTGTTTTATTATTACACAGCACCCCTCGAATGATAAGATCATCTCTTGACCTCACAATCTGCCTCGTTATGACCGTGTGTCTTACTGTCTGCCTGCACTGCACTTCCCTATAACTGTAACACCTTATTCTGCACTCTGAGGCAGCGCTCTACAGAAATGCACTCAGAGAACCAGAAGTTTATTTTTTAAATTTGTGTTTTTTTTAAAGTGGGGGGAAAAACTGGGGTAAATTCTTAATTAGTTTCTTCCCTTGTTGATTGTTAAGTGACACCCACAGGAGTTCCAAGTACCAGAACAAGTTAGAAAACTGAGACAAAGAAATCCACTTTCAGATCTTACTGGAGGAAACCCCTATTTACTCTGAAAGTCTCAAAACACCCATTCATGGTTGAATGATGTGCTCTGATATGGGAAATGTAGATAGCACATCTCACCAGAGTGTAATGTGCCTTCCAGAGCACTTTGATGCTTCTCTAACCCTCCTCTGACGAGCTGTCTGGCTACTGCTCTGACTTACTATCTGCTGTGGCTTACTGCTAACCTCAGAACCACCATCTACACTCTGACATGGGCATTATATGAAGCTTCATATATGCCTCTGTATTTATAAACACGACGCCATGTTCAGGTGGTATAAAACAGATCAGACAGCATATATGTTAATGGGCAAGTCAGAATAAAACCAATGTGTAAGTAAAATATAGCTGATTATGGGAAAAATCTCATAGAAACCAATCGAATATTCAAAGGCCTAAATAGAGTGGATGTGGAGAGGATGTTCCCAATAGTGGGAGAGTTTTAGACTGGAAGCCACAGCCTCAGAATAGAAGATTACTGGTTAGGACAAAGATGACAAGGAATATCTTTTCCTAGAGGGTAGTGAATCTGTGGAATTCATTGCCATAGACTGCTGTGGAGGCTGAGTCTTTGGGTATGTTTAAAGTGGAGGTTGATAGGCTCTTGATTAGTCAGGGCGTCAAAAGGTTATGCAGAGAAGGCAGGAAAATTGAGAGGGAAAATAAATCAGCCGTGAATGAACAGCAGAGCAGATTTGATAGGCCAAACGGCCCAATTCTGCACCTTTCTCTTATGGTCTAATTCAAGAATAACAGGCTAAATTGAAATGTCTCCTTGCCCGGCCAACTAAGCACTTGTTCTCAACTATTCCTCTATCACCCCAGCTTTTACACAATAGACCCTTCATCCATCTGCACAGTGACATTACTTAATTTTGCAGTGCAACTCTTTCCAAATGAATATTTACTTAATTCACAGCACATTGATTGGCAGGGATCCTACAATAACAACATTAACAATACCACATTGTAGATGCGCTTTGTTTAACGTAAGCTTTCTACTAGACCAATCAAGTTGGGTCAAAAGCATCCTAATCTTTGAGAAATAAACAAACCGAAGAAATAAAATCTCTCTGAACCAGGCAATTTCCCTTAACCACAGGCTAAGCTAAAACAAATTACTACATCACATCACTCAAAGACTGTTATGGAAAATGTGGACAATTATCATAGATTACATTTGCATCTAATTAAGCTGGAATGATTCAGAATTTTACCAGCTCTTGAAAATATGCCAAATGAACTACATGGAACATAATACATTTTCTGTATGATCAGGGAGCCAAATACTGCTCCTTGCAAATTCCAGCATGTTATTGACTCATTGACCTTGCTGAGCTCCACAAATGCCCTTTCCCTCGAAGCATCAATTTTATGGTTATTCTGATTTTTTTTTTATAAAGTATCAATCCACCGTTTGGCTCCAATTAATTGCAAGTATTTTTGCTCGTACCTTTAGCGCACATTCAGCACTTGTGGCAAGTCAGAATACAGCTCATCACCCCTCCTTCCTCTTCAAAATTCTTTCAGCCACCAACCTTCATCCTCAATCTTTCAGTGTGGATACGGCCCAGACCATCAGAGAGGTAAAACCATCCCCACTATTGTGCACATCTACAAGGAGCAGTGCCACAAGAAAGCAGCATTCATCTTCAAAGACTCCCACCATCTAAGGCATGCTCTCTTCCTGCTACTACCATCAGGCAGGAGGTACAGAAGCCTTGGGTCCAATGTCCCTCTAAGGTCTACACACACACACATCTTTTGCTACTAGTGCTCATAGGAATTTAAACTATGTACCTTCTACCTTGTTGGCATGTTAAATATATTTCACAATCATACACGATCACATTTCCTTTTCCAGTTTGTGATGCAGACGGGGCTGACAACAAGGAGTTTGTGAAGATTTGTCTGCAGATTTTAGAACTGGCTTACTTATACTGTTTTTGTTGAAGAAATTATCAGTGCGCACATGTTGTTGTCACTGGGCAAAAAAAAGTTGCACAGTTGGGTCCCAAACCACCAGGCTCTGGAACAATTATTACCCTGTAGGTTTTCACAAATAAAATGGCGTAGGCGCTTTATGTTTAAGCAAAACCGTAGTAACTCATTTATTGTAATCCAAACACTGAACACAAAGCGCAGTAACCATCCTTTACGTAATTACGTCATCGCATCAGACCAGCCTCTTAAAGTTAATCTCCAAATCAATGTCAGTGGCCGTGAATTATGTACTTTCCACAAATTATGTTACCCGACAACCATCAGGCTCCTAAACCAATGTGGATAACTTCACTCACCACAACTCTGAACTGATTCAATAACCTACAGACTCACTTCCAAGGATTTTACGTCTCAAAATCTCTGCATTTTTGTTTATTTGCGCAGCTTGTCTTCTTTTGCACGTTGGTTGTTTATTAGTCTTTGCTTTTGCATATTTTTCTTAAATTCTAATGTATTTCTTTATTTTTCTGCAAATACCTGCAAAGAAACAAATCTCAATGTAGTATACAGTATATTAATGCACTTTGATAATAAATTTACTTTGATTTTGCCACAGCTATCCTTCACAAACTTATTATCAATTGTGTAAGCTGTCCAAACTCCTCATCACTTGAGTTCTTTACTCCCATTATAAATCCTCCTCGCCTCATTAATTCAAACGTTGTTTCACATGAATTGTTGCTTCACATTGTAATTGAAACCTATTATGTATCTACTACTTGTAAGAAATTGGTTTGTGTGCCAATGTAAGACAATACAAATTACATGTCTGTTTGATTAGATTTGCTTATCAGTACCTGCAACAAGGAATCAAAGGTGAATTGAATAAACTATTAGTATGAAAAACTGAAAGTATCTAAAGCAATTTCATAAATATAAGTGATTGTTGCAAATAAATAGATGAGTTAAAATCACAAGAGTTTCTGAGTCTTCACTCCATTTGTGATAGGTAGGAGATCCCAGTGGCCAACCATTTTAATTCCACTCCCCATTCCCATTCCAACATGTTGACCCATGGCCACAATGAGGCCACTCTCAGGCTGGTGGAACAGCACCTCATATTCTATCTGGATTGCCTCCAACCTGATGGCATGAACGTACATTTCTCTAACACCCAGTAATTTATTCCTTCCTCTCTCCTTTTCTCTTTTCCCATTTTGGTTCCCCTCTCATCACTTGTTCTCCTCACCTGCTCAACTCTTCCTTCCTCCTTCCCTTTCTCCCAATTCTAAATTCTAATATTATTAGCTGGCTTCCATCTTTACCTTAGTGATTTTTTAAGCTGCCTTTTGTTGGGTTGTTAAAGGCTTCTCAATCTTCTAAAGTTTCTTCAAATACATGAAGTGTAAAAGAGTGGCAAGAGTGGATGTTGGACCGCTGGAAAACAATGCTGGAGAGGTAGTAATGGGGCACAACGAAATACTGGATGAACTGAAGTATTTTGCATTAGTCTTCACGGTGGAAGACAACAGCAGTCTGGTGGAAGTTCCAAGTGTCAGGGCTCATGAAGTGTGTGGTTACCATTACTAGACAGAAGGTTCTTGGGAAACTGAACGGTCTGAAGGTAGATAAAGTCACCTGGACCAAATGGTGTACCCGCCAGAGTTCTGGAAGAAGCAGCTGAAGAGATTGTGGAGTCATTAGGTGAAAGGCCTTGTTAGAGTGGATTTGACGGGATGTTTCCTATGGTGGGAGAATCCAAGACTAGAGGACACAGCCTCAGAATAGGCGAGTGTCCTTTTAGAACGGAGATGAGGAGGAATTTCTTTAGCCAGAGAGTGGTGAAGCTTTGGAATTCTTTGCCACAGGCATCTGTGGAGGCCAAATCTTTATGTATATTTAAAACAGAGATTAACAGATTCTAGATTGGTCAAGGCATGAAGGGATATGGGGAGATGGCAAGAAATTGGGGCTGAGAGGAAAATTGGATCAGCCATGATGAAATGGGGGAGCTGGGTCGATGGGCCAAATGGCCTCATTCTGTTCCTATATTTTATGGGGATTCACACTGTACACCACACGCAGACACAGACAGCACATACATACATACACACACACACACACACACAGTGTCTTGCCCCTTAGTCCCTGAGAAACACAGTTTCACTTAGCTTTGGATCAAATGAAAACATTATCTTGCTATGTGGAAGTGGAGCACAACTTTTCTTTTGGATCTGATATTATAAACTGTTGAATGCATTTTCTTACATTTATTGTCTCATGATAGCTTTAGCCAGCTGGGGCTCTTCTTTCTGGATGGGTGGTGGTAGATACATTTGGAACATCTAAGTAAGTCTTGGTTAGCAACATGGACGATAGGAAAATGCAGGGTTACATGAGAGGAAAAGGTTAGATTGATCTTAAGAGTTGGTTAAAAAGTCAGAACAACATGGTGAGCAGAAGGGCCGGTACTGTGCTGAGGTGTTCTATGATTTCTGTTTTTCTAGTGAAATACAATTGGAAATATAGTAATGCAATAGAATTTGTGAAAAAAACTATAAACAAACACCGAAGTGCTATTACAAGTTCTATTAAAAGAAGCATCATCATCATAGCTTGTCACAGCAGACAGCCAGCCACTCTAGTGTTGTTTGGTTGATGTTGAGCAGGTCAGTGTCAGCTAAATCAGGTGAGAGTGGGCAGTGTTCAATGTTCTGCATCCTTTCGCCACACTCACAGGATTCGCTGGTCTTTAAACCCCACTTCACCATATAGTCTTCCGTCCTACAAACACCCGCTCTCGCTCTGTTGAGAGTGCACCACTTCCATCTGTCAAGCAGTGCCCCGTCTGGCAACATTTCTGTGGGGTCTTGCACTGTATTGTTTGGTGGGGTTCTGGCTTCTGTTTGTTGCCAGAGGTCAAGCCTGTATGTTTGGGGGGATGTTCCGTGTGGTAGTTCCTCCACTGAAGCAAAGCTTTTCCTCGATTTTAGGCAGTTAGAAACTGGCACATGATGATGTAGTGGGTGCCGTGGATCGAGTTCTGTTTACCTTTTTCAATTTTTGTTGTAGTGTGTCTTCGGATCTCTGGGGGAGCAATGCCTGCAAGTCTGTAAATGATGTTAGTGTGTGTGGGGCGCAGTGTGTCTGTGATTATTCAGCAGGCTTCATTGAGCAACGGGTCTATTTTCTTCGCATGGGCTGATCTGCCCCACACAGGTGCACAGTACTCTGCAGGTGCATAAGGGCAGTTGATCCAAGTGTGTGAGCATTAGCCCCCCACTTCGTGCCTGCTAATTTTTTCAAGAGAGAATTACGAGCGCCAACTTTCCCTCGGAGTTTTTGGATGTGGGTGGCAAATGAGAGCATCCTATCCAGTGTTACACCCAGGTAAGTTGGAGTCGGATGGTGTTCAAGCTCCTTCCCACACCAGAAGATCGAGTTTCCGAGCTGCCTCTCGATTCCTCAGGTGGAATGCACACACTTGAGTTTTTGATGGATTTGGGTTCAGAGACCATTTTTCAAAATACTGCTTCATTGCTTCGAGGACTGTTGTAAGTCGTACTTCAACTTCTTGGAAGGAGTTACCTTGTGTTGCTATGCATAGGTTGTCTGCATAGATAAACCTGCGTGTGTTAGGAAAGGTTGGTTGGACGTTTGTGTAGACATTAAATAGTAGAGGTGCCAGGACTGATCCCTGTGGTAGTCCATTCTTTTGTGGATGCCACCTACTCTTAATTCCATTCATTTCTACATAAAATCTATGATTTTCTAGGAGGCTTCTTATTATTTTGACTCTGGTTTCGTTCCTTAACATTTTAGATAATTTCAGTAGAAGGCCTCTGTGATTCACAGTGTCGTATGCTGCTGTTAAGTCAATGAATACTGCCCCTGTAATTTGTCGCATTTCAAAGTCATCCTCAATATACTTGGTTAAGTTCAGGACTTGACCACAGCAAGAGCGGCCTGGCCTGAACCCAGCTTGGTTGAAGCAAAATATAATTACTGGATTTAAGTTACATACACACAATGGAAGCAATGCATCCAGCAGCAAACAGCAAATAAAATATGTTCATTTGAATAGGAATATTCCACAAGTTTCAATGGAATGGCAATGCCAGTGCTGTTCCTAAGGAAACAGTGTACATAAGAACAGTCATCTATATATGATCAATATCTCATCTTGCGCACTAAAGAAATGATTACACATGCAAATGAGTTTATTCAGAGAGAGATACAGCACGGTATCAGACCCTTTCAGCCCAAAGAGCCTGTGCTGCCCAATTACACCAAGTGGCCAATTAACCTCCTAACTTGTATACATTTGGAACGTGGGAGAAAACTGGAACATCCGGAGGAAACCCACATGGTTACGGAGAGAACATACAAACTCCTTGTAGACAGTTGTGCAAATTTTTAATTCCCTCACATTAGCACTAGACGGATAAGAGAAATTACTCAAAATATAACAATGGGTTATGAAGACATAATTAATATGTTAATTATTTCATTTTTAATTATCTCATTGCCATCTTTCCCCACAATCACAGTAGTACTGTACTTTAACTCACTGCAGAACCTCCACAGATAAGTGTACAATTTCATAAACACAAGAGATTCTGCAGATACAAGGAAATCTGCAGATGCTGGAATTTCAAGCAACACACATAAAAGTTGCTGGTGAATGTAGCAGGCCAAGCAGCATCTCTAGGAAGAGGTACAGTCGATGTTTCGGGCCGAGACCCTTCGTCAGGACTAACTTAAAGAAGAGTTAGTAGGAGATTTTACTAGCTCTTCTTTCAGTTAGTCCTGACGAGGGGTCTCGGCCTGAAACGTCGACTGCACCTCTTCCTAGAGATGCTGCCTGGCCTGCTGCGTTCCCCAGCAACTTTTAGATTCCGCAGATGCTGGAAATCCAAAGTAATACAAACAAAATGCTGAAGGTTCTCAACAGGTCAGGCAGCATCAATGGAGAGGAATAGAGAGTCAACGTTTCAGCTCAAGACCCTTCATCAGGAATGGAATAATAATTAAAAGAGGAACTTGGGCTTCTTCCCTCTTCCCTTCCAGTCCTGATAAAAGGTCTCAGCCCAAAACATTGACTTTCTATTCCTCTCGATGGTTAATCCAGCACATCGTCATCCCCAGAAAGACTATAACTATATTTTTGCAATGATACTTCCCTTGCACAATAGATCAGAAAATCAGTGATGCCCATTGAGGAATATCTTGACATTAGAACCTTCTCCAAAGATTATTGAGAAGAACTCAGGGTGCAACAGTCCCAAACAAAATATGGCTCAGGTGCATACATATCAAGTGTGAAGCCACTGTACAAAATCCCACTCTCACTAGTGACAGAGTTGGGCTGCATCAGTTCCACACTGCAGCTCAGACCTGGGTACAAAGGGCTATTTTGAGGATGTCAGTATAGAATGAGCACAATTTGTTTATTTGGCTTTAAGAATTCAAGATCCAAGACTGTTTATTGTTACTCTTCAGAACACGACTGTAAAGGAGAACAAAATGTTTGTACTCGGGATCTGATGTGGTATTTTAAGAAAAAAAGGATAAAGAACAGAATAAAAAGCAAAAAGAAACATAATAAGTATAAAAACAATCTTACAAAGCACAATGCTCAAGTAACAGTTAACTCTGCCATGGCCAGTCCCAAGCCAGGCTGCGAAAGGAGGAGGAGGCTTGGGCATGGAGCTAGCAAGTCCTGACGAAGGGTCTCGGCCTGAAACGTCGACTGCACTTCTTCCTAGAGATGCTGCCTGGCCTGCTGCGTTCACCAGCAACTTGTATGTGTGTTGCTTCCATAAGTTAAGGAAAGGGAATGTAAGATAGCAAAAGTGAATGAGAAGTTGGATGATTGGGAAGCTTTTAAAATCCAACAAAATGCAACTAAAAAAGCTTTAAGGGAAAAGATTAAATATATGGGCAAAGCAGCCAATATTATAAAGCAGAATACCAAGAGCTTTTTCCAGTTATATAAAGAGTAAAAGGGAGGTGACAGTTGACATTGGACCACTGGAAAATGATGCTGGTGAGGCAGTAATGGGGGACAAAGAAATGGCAGAGGAACTTAATGGGTACTTTGCATCTGGCTTCACTAGTAGTGTGTCAGAGGTCCATGAGTTTCAGGGAGCATGAGTGAGTGCCATTGCTATTACAAAGGAAAAGGTACTAGGCAAACTCAAAGGTCTTAAGATGGGCCATATGAACTACATCCCAGAGTCCTGAGAGAGGTTGCTAAAGAGATAATGGATGCATTGATCATGTTCTTTCAAGAATCACTTGATCCTGACATGGTCCCAGAGGACTGGAAGATTGCAACTGTCACTCCACTCTTTAAGAAGGGAGGAAGGCAAAAGAAAGGAAGTTAAAGGCTAGTTAGCCTAACTTCAGTGGTTGGGACAGTGTTCATGTCTATTATTAATGATGAGGTTTCGGGGTCCTTGGAGATTAGTAAGTCAAAGTCAGCATGGTTTCTTCAAAGGGAAATCTTGCCTGACAAATCTGTTAAGAGTTCTTTGAGGAAGTAACAAGCAGGGTGGATAAATGAGAGACAGTTGATGTCATTTACTTGGATTTTCAGAAGGCATTTGATAAGGTGCCACACACAAGGCTGCTTAACAAGATAAAATCCTATGGAAGGATACTGGCATGGATAGAGAAATGGCTGACAGGCAGGCAAGAGAGAATAAAAGGGGCCTTTTTTGGTTGGCTGTCAGTGACTAGTGGTATTCCTCGGGGGCTAGTATTGGGACCGCTACTTTTCACCTTGTTTGTCATTGATTTAGATAATGGAATTAATGACTTTGTGGCAAAGATTGTGGATGATACAAAGATAGGTAGAGGGGTACATAGTGCTGAGGAAGCAATGCGATTGCAACAGGACTTAGACAGATAGAATATGGTGTTGGGAAATGCATGATAATGCATTTTGCTAAAAGAAACAATAGTACAGACTATTTTCTAAATGGTGAGAAGGTTCAAACATCAGAGGTGCAGAGGGACCTTGGAGTTCTCGTGCAAGACTCACAGTAGGTTAATTTACCAGTTGAATCTGTGGTAAAGACGACAAATGCAATGCTGGCATTCCTTTCAAGGGGAATAGAATATAAAAGCAAGGAGATAATGCTGAGGCTTTACAAGACACTAGTCAGGCTGCACTTAGAGTATTGTTAACAGTTTTGGGGCCCCATATCTCAGAAAGGATGTTGTGGTCATTGGAGAGAGTCCAGAGGAGGTTCACAAGAATGATTCCAGGAATGAAGGGGTTAACAAATGGGGAGCATTTGGCAGCTTTGGGCCTGTACTCACTGGAATTTAGAAGAATGCGGGGGGATCTCACTGAAAGCTACAAAATGCTGAAAGGACTAGATAGGATGGATGTGGAGATGATGTTTCCTATGGTGGGGGATACAAAACTAGAGGGCACAGCCTCAAAATTGACAGGCGACTTTTTAGAACAGAGATAAAAAAAATAATTTCTTTTAGTCAGAGAGTAGTAAATCTGTGGAATGCTCTGCCACAGACTATGACGGAGGCCAAGTCCATGGGTATATTTAAGGCAGAAGTTGATCATTTCCTGTTCGGTCAGGGCTTCAAAGGATAAGGTGAGAAGGCAGGTGTATGAGATTGAGTGGCCTCATTCTGCTCGTACGTCTTATGGTCTTAAAAACCCTGAACTATGGAAACACCAACAGACGCTTCAAAGACCACATCCTTTGGGGGAGGAAGGATCTTCAAAGATGGGCTACACGTGGACAACTTGAAAGACTGGCCCAGAACAGGAATGATGAGCTGCTCTCGGCAGCCTACGTCCCAAAACCTTGATGGGTCCAAGAAAAACAAATAAATGTTATACACAGACTGTTTGTTTGTACATACAGTGATGCTAGGTGATGTGAAGTTGGTGGTGGGGGGTGTGATGGGGCAGGATCCTTCATAACATGATTAGATGACTTTTGACCTCAACAGTGCTTTTGAGGACATATAAACTAGATCATTAGAGATTTTGGGAATACAGGCTTGAGAATGGAAAAGTTGCTTTCTTATGGTCATGTCAACATCACAAAACGGTACAGGAAAACAGAGAGTAGGCCCTGATACCATATTGCTGATACTATACTATCAGACCTCAACAGCACTGGATTGTCAGACTTGCCACTCCCAAGCTCTTTGCCCTTCCTCTCAGTTACTTTCAGGATCTTTGGCCTCTACCTTAGTTACTTGCCACCCAACCCCAGGCACCTAACCAGACCCTGGTGTTTTGGTGGCATCGAGCTTAACCACGAGCTATGCTGGCTGGAGACAAGGCTTGATAGAGTCACCAATGCCAAACAGATCAAAAGGTAGGGGCCAGACTAAGAGTGTTCCACTGATCCTCCAGGTTTGGGGGTTCAGCTCAGGGCTAATAACCCAGCAATGAAGAATCCTTCTTCACGTGAGTGCGTCGGGTGTTCCTGAGTCTCTGTCCAGGACTTACAAGGCTGACGGTAGCGAAAACCACAAGGAGGAAGCTACTGGTATGATAAAGGATGCCCTGAACACCACCAAGAGCAAGACATGATGATCAAGGAAAGAGAGAGATGGAGGACCCTCAGGGCTACCCTAAACACCAGCAGGCATAACAGGTCTCTTGATTAGAGCAAGGAATTGGAGTCAATCAGAATCAGATTTAATGTCAGGAACTATGTTGATTTGTGGCAGCAGTACAGAGCAAAACATAAAATAAGTTGCTGCAATTTAATGACGGAGACAGAGCAAAAAGAAAAAAAACTGAGTTAGTGTTCATGGACCATTCAGAAGTCTAATGGCCGAGGGGGGAAAGCTGTTCATAAAACGTGTGGTTCTTCAGGGTCCTGTACCTCCTTTCTGATAGTAATGTGAAGAGGGCAGGTCCTGGGTGGTGAGGGTGCTTAAGGATGGATGCTACCTTCCTGACACAACACCTTTTGAAGATGTCCTTGATGGCAGGGAAGAGTGCACCTGCCATTGAGCTGGCTGAGATTTGTCTCCGAGACCCTGTGTCCTTGAGTCTCTGAGTCATGATATGTGGACAGGTATTGAAAATAACGTTGATAGCACAAAGTAAGATACTCTAGTGACACTTCTAAAACACAGCATAAATTATATACAAAGCTCTTGTGCAGGTTAAACTGTTTTCTTCTCTTCCGACTTAAAAGATTGCAAGTTATTATTCCATCTGAAATGTTGGACTGAGGTACAAGATGGGCAGGCAGCACAGTGGCATAATGGTTATTGTAATCACTCTACAGCACCAGACACCACCGATCGGTGTTGTTTTCCACCGCTGTCTAAAAGGAGCTTGGATGTCCCCCCAGTGACCGCGCACATTTGCTCCCATATTCCAAGGACGTATGGGTTAGGGTTTATAAATTGTGGGCATACTGTGTTGGCACCAGAGCATGGTGACATTTGCGGGCTGTCCCCAGCTTATTTAATGCAAAATGTAGACGCGAGAAATAAAGCTAATCTTTAATTTTTGAAATAAATATCCTTACTGACTATTAGAAATCACTGCAATACTGTACAATTAAATGTGATTGTTCGGCATCCTCCTGTCTTGTTCGTAACACAGAGACACAAGTTTTGGACGGTTATCCTGTGATTAAGTCATTACTGATGCAGCAGCCATGAGTCACTTTGTAAATGACGAAGCATGGATCCATGCCAGCATCAGCTACATCAAACTTCAAGCCTTGAGCTACACTTTTGTGAAAGTTATACAGATACGTTCAACAGTTACTTATAACCAATATGGAGCATTTGGAAGTCTATGCCCACCCGCAATGTTAACCCGGCCTTTTAACCTACTCAAGATCAAACTAACCCTTCCCTCTCACATAGCCCTCCATTTTTCTATGATTCATGTGCTTATCTAAGAGTCTCTTAAATGTCCCTAATGTACCTTCCTTCAGCACCACCCCAGCAGGGAGCTCCTTGCACATACCTCTCTCTCTGTAAAGACTTACTTCTGACATCCCCCTTTACTTTCCTTCAATCACCTTAAATTCACGCCCCCTTTTCTGTGTTGAGAAAAAAAAGTCTTAGCAGCCCACATAATTTATGCCTCTTAGCATCATGTACACCCCTATCAAGTCACCTCACATCCACCTTCACCCCAAAATCAAATACCCCAATTCACTCAACCTATCCTAAGCCATGCTCTCTAATCCAGACAGCATTAAGCTGAAGCATTTCCAAAGGGCACAATCCCACACTCTGACTGAAAATATCAACTCTGCCAAAGTGATAGAATCCATTATCTTTTGGAACACAGTGTGGTGAGTCATTGCTCAAACCATAAGGTCTGCAAAATTAATATCTAACAGAAACCATATTGAAATCTCCTGGAAGTCTGAAGAAGAGAATTCTGGATTTCTGCTCCTCTATGCAAAAAAAGAAAGATTTGGGGTGCACAATCCAAATAACTTCTGCAATTATTTGTAGTATGCTGCAATATGCAATAAAAGACTATAAAACAAAGGAGTGGAATTAGGCCATTTGGCCCATCAAGTGAGCTCCATCACTGAATCCTAGGTGATTTATTTTCCCTGCTCAACCCTATTCTCCTGTCTTCTCCCCGTAACCGCTAACACCCTGGCTAATCAAAAATCTAATGACTTGGTCTCCACAGCCATCTGTGGCGATGAATTCCACAGATTCACCACCTTTGGCTAAACAAATTCCTCCTCACCTCTATTCTAAAGGAATGCCCTTCTATTATGAGGCTGGATGCTCTGGTCCCAGACTCTCCCACAAATGTAAACTTCCTCTCCATGTCCACTTTACCTAGGTCTTCCAATATTCAGTAGGTTTCAATGATAATCCCCTTCTCATTTCATTGCCTCTTCACTCAACTTTGGAAGAGCATCAGGATGCTCTTTATCGACCTCAGCTCGGCATTCAATACTATCATCCCCTCAAAACTAATCAATAAGCTTCAAGATCTTGGCGTCAATACCTCCTTGTGCAATTGGTCCTAGATTTCCTCACTTGTAGACACCAGTCAGTTCAGATTGGCAACATCTTCTGCACAATCTCAATCAGCACAGGTGCATCACAAGTCTGCATGCTTAGCCCCCTGCTCTACTCACTTTATACTTATGACCGAAAGCCAAGTACAGCTCCAATGCCATGTTTAAGTTTGCTGACAGCACCACTGTCAAATCAAAGGTGGTGACGAATCAGTATTTTGGAGAGAGATTGACAATCTGGCTGAGTGGTGCCATAGCAACAACATCTCACTCAATGCCAGTGAGACTAAGGAGCTGATTATTGATTTCACTGAGGAGGAAACTGGAGGTCCATGAGCCAGTCCTTATCAGGGGAAATCAGAGGTGGAGAGGGTCAGCAAGTTTAAATTCCTCGATGTTATCATTTCAGAGGACCTGGTCCCAGCACGCAACTGCCATTACAAAGAAAGCAAGGCAGCACATCTACTTTCTCAGAAATTTGCAAAGACATCTAAAACTTTGACAAACTTGTAGATGTGAGGCAGAGACTTTTATTGATTGGTTGCATCATGGCCTGGTATGGAAACACCAATTCCCTTGAACAGATAACCCTCCAAAAAGTAGTGGATATGGCCCAGTCCATCATGGGTAAAGCCCTCCCCACCATTGAACATATCCACATACAGCACTGTTGCAGGAAAGCAGCATCCATCGTCAAGGATACCCACAAACCAGGGCACGCCCTCCTCTTGCTGCTGCCTTCAGGAAGGTGATACAGGAGCCTCAGGACCCACACTACCAGGTTCAGGAACAGTTATTACTCCTCAACCATTAGGCTCCTGAACCAGAGGGGGAAAACTTCACTCAACATCACTCACCACGTCACTGAATTGTTCCCACATCTATGTACTCACTTTCAAGGACTCTTCATCTCATGTTCTCGATATTTAGATTATGAAGACAAGCAGTCCTCTTTTATTGTCATTTAGTAATGCATGCATTAAGAAATGATACAATATTCCTCCGCTGTGATATCACAAAACACAGGACAGACCAAGACTGAAAAAACTAACAAAACCACATAATTATAACATACAGTTACAGCAGTGCAACAATACCATAACTTGATGAAGAACAGTCCATGAGCACAGTAAAAAGTTCAAAGTCTCTCAAATGTCCCACATCTGACGCAGATGGGAGAAGGAAGAAGGAAGAAGGAAGAAAAACTCTCCCTGCCATGCCCGACCACAGTCTGACTCTGAGTCGTCCAAAAAACTTCGAGCCTCCGATCAGCTCTCCGACACCGAATGCCAAGCACCATCTCTATCCAAACGATTCCACCTCAATCTTGGTTGCCAACAGCAGGCAAAGCCTGGGATTTTGAGGCCTTCCCTCCGGAAGATTCTCGATCGCGCAGTATCAACAGCAGTGAACCTGCATTTCAGAAATTTCTCCAGATGTTCCTCTGTGCTCTCACGTCTGTCTCCATCAAATCAGAATTGTCCACGGCCCCTATTCAACGGATACGATATCATTTTCACCGGAGGGCTGCACGCGCACAGCGCGCTGCTATCTCCTCCTCCTGCTTTTTGTTTTTTTTATTTAATATTATTTATTTTGTATTTACACAGTTTGTGATCTTTTGTACATTTG
Organism: Mobula birostris; assembly: GCF_030028105.1. Classification (NCBI taxonomy): domain Eukaryota; kingdom Metazoa; phylum Chordata; class Chondrichthyes; order Myliobatiformes; family Myliobatidae; genus Mobula; species Mobula birostris. The sequence goes on from NC_092388.1 coordinate 9,306,817, forward strand.
TACATCCGTTGAGTACAGTTTTTTATTGATCCTATTGAGTTTCTTGTAACTACTGTGTATGCCCGCAAGAAAATACATCTCAGGTTTGTACATGTACATCTAATTTACTTAACTTATTCTTCTAAATTCCAGTGAGTACATGACCAGAGCCACCAAATGCTCCTCGTATATTAACCCGTTCATTCCCAGGATCATCCTGCTATTCAAGAAAAAGTTTGCACTGCCACAGGTTGGCCCTGACACATCCAAAATTAGGACTCCATTTTCCATCTTAAAAAGTAACTTCAGTATTATGAAATCCAGGCGTGAGAATGGCATAAAATAGTTCATGAAATTGTGGCTCTCTGGTGAAGCTGAGAAACATAATTTTCTTACTTTCAAAAGTCAATGTTTGGATAATACTGATTTGACATCACAATGAACCAGCTGCCACATCAAAATATTCCACCTAGATTGGTTATCTATGGAAAGTGCCCATCTAATGAGCTTAAAAGCGATTGATATTAGATATTTAAGTGTTATTTATTTTCTGTGTTAAGACAATAGGGTCTCATCCCGAAGTGTCAACTCTTTATTCCTTTCTATTGATGCTGCCTGACCTGCTGAGGTTTCTCTCGGATTTTATGTGTGTTAATCTTTTTAAAACCTGTTCCGTATATTATACTCCCATTTTGATGTGGAGATTAGCTGATTAACTACCATAATTAACAATCCTGCACTTAATGAATCTGTACAGTGCCACATCAAACCTGCCTGAACCAAAAGAAAATGAGGCATCACTATTTATACCGACTGAAACACAATCACAACTCACTGAAGACTGATCCCTAGAGGGAAAGCAATTACGCAAGTTTATTTTTCTCCCAAAGTAGTCCCAGTCTTTGCTTGTATTTCCAACCACACTGAACACATGCTGTGTAAATAATAATTTGTACAATTTCAAACAAGTATTCATTACTTCTGAAATCATTAAATATGCTAACACAAATTACATAGCACATTTCGTATTCCTATCCAAGCCCAGGGCACCACTTTCTTACTTGCCTCTGTGCTTCAGTTCTTCACCTGGGCTCAGTTGCACATGAAGTTTATAACTGTACTTGATTACAGCAGTGTAAGTGAGAGGCCGTACCATCTGCATAAGCAAAGCCAGTCACATTGTCTTGTGCACTTTTACCCAGCATGTTTTTGTTCTGCTGTCACACAAGCCTTTTCATTACATGTATTAATAATCATTTGAATTTTATCATCCTCATTTTAAGTTGGGCCTCAATGCAGCCATTAGTGCCTGTGTTTCCTCGCTGGTGTCTGGTTATTGGTATTCACCTTTTATCCCAAAGAATACATAGAACATGACAGCAGTGTACAGGCCCTTCAGCATCTGATGTTGTGCCAACATTTAACCATCTCTGAGATCAATCCATCCCTTCCCTCTCATATAGCCCTCTAGTTTTCTTTCATCCATGTGTTCGTCTCTTAAATGTTCCTGATATTTCCGCTACCACCACCACTCCTGGCAGTGTGTTGCACGTACCCACCACTCTGTGTAAAGCATCACCTCTGAGACCACCCAGACCCCCTTGTACTTTCCTCCAATCACCTTAAAATTCTGCCCCTTTTCATTAGCCATTTCTGCCATAGGGAAAAGTCTCTGGCTGTCCAGTCTGTCATCTTGCAAACCTGTATCAAATCACCTCTCCTTCTCCTGCACTCCAGTGAGAAAAGCCCTAACTTGCTTAACCTATCCTTACAAGGAATGCTGTCCAATCCAGGCAGCATCCCTGTAAATCTCCTCTGCACTTTCTAAAGCTTCCCATCCTTCCTGTAATGAGGTGACCAGAACTGAACACAATATTGCAAGTGTGGTCTTACCAAGGTTTTATAGAGCAGCAACATTTCCTTGCAATCTTGAACTCAATCCCCATACGTTTCTTCAGATCCATGCCAGATCTCACCGGCTCAAATCATTCAAGAGCCAAGTAGCAAAGTTCCGAGGGCAGGAGAGTATTTGGAGGCGGGAAATAACTTTGCCTCATCTTAACAAATGTAAAAAGGTAACATGGGCAGGCCAGGACAAACCCCACACACAAAGCCCTAGGAATCTTTTGACAGACAGCAAAGTCCTTCCTCCATGGATAACCTTTCCCTGCTGTGGCTGAGTTTCTAAAGCACTCAAATAAATAACTGGCGTTTTTGCAGCCCTATAACCCTCCCCCCCCCCACCCCTTAAGAATCAGAATCATTATCACTGACACATGTTGTGAAATTGTTGTTTGGCAGCAGCACAGAGCAATACATAAAAATTACTGCAGGTTACAATAAGAAATACAAAAAATGGAAATAAAGACTGGATACAGAGAGCAAATAGTGAGGGAGTGTTCATGGATCATTCAGAAATCTGATGGCAGAGGGGAAGAAGCTGTTCCTAAAACACTGAGTGTGTGTCTTTGGGCTTTTCCCCTGATGTTAATAATGAGAAGAGGGCATGCTCTGGGTGGTGAAGGCCCTTCATATAAAAAATGCCACTTCTTGAGGCATCACCTTTTCAAATCCAAGTTCTTTCAGATCCTGCACCAGGTCTGGGGAATCCTGTCCAGAAAGCACCTGGAAAACCGGCAGCAGAACTCACAAACGAATCCTAAAATTTAAGAGCTGCTAGCCAGTCAACATGGGTCTTTTCTCACTTATTGTGATGGAGGAGGCATTTTGCCAAACCCCTTCAGTTTATTGCATACATTATATCTTCATTTCATAACACTAAAGTTTGGTTTTAAGAATAAAAATTAAGTACCGATTTTGGATGAGTTCAAGGCCAACCTGTGGCATTGCAAGTCTTTTACTGAATAGCAGAATGATCCCAGGAATGAAAGGGTTAACATATATGGAATGCTTGATGAGTTTCCTAAGCTTGTCATAGCCGGAGTGGTAGTGGGGATAAGCTCCCACTATCTATAAGGTGATCCAAATGGCGCGTGACTCTAACAGTCTCTGACAACCAAGTCCAACTCTTAGCCTTCACGTGTGGCTTAGCTACTAGGCCCGGCTGATCTGTTTCTACTGACAAAGAAGGGGCAAAGGCGGACCACTAGTGCCTCAAAACCAGTTGCTTTGGGCAGGTGGGGCTCGTCAGCCTTGGACGGCAGCCCGCCTAGGAGAAGGAAAACTCTGACTTTAAACCTCCTCTGCCTTGCAGCCATACCCACCCATGAGAAAGGCTTCGGGAGTAAACCCCGAGGAAGAAATCCGGAGCTGGGGTCCCTAAGGCAGTTTGAAGTTGTTTCCAACTTCACTCTGGCAACCTCTGTGATGACACTGGGGCCAAGCTGTATCAGTGCTTGCCCATCCCTTGGACTACATCAGTGACGTGTAGAGGGGGAACCCGCTGCATGGACAACAGCCGGTTCTTCAAACCTTCCCACCCAGGCTTGTGCCCTGGAGAGGACACAGTCCACCAGAGGCACAAACCCATGATCCCTTGGGATCGACGGCTGCCTACTGATAGGTCTGAGTCGGTACTCACTGGATTTTAGAATGGGTGGGGTGGGGGGGAATCTCATTGAAACCTACTGAACATTGAAATGACTAGACACAGTGGACATGGAGAGGATGTTTCCAATAGTGGAAAGGTCCAAGACCATAGGACACAGTCTAAGAGTAGAAGGACATCCCTTTAGAACAGAGAAGAGAGACTTCTTTAGCCAGAGAGTGACAAGTCTGTGGAGTTCATTGCTACAGACTATTATAGTGGCCAGTAGCCACTAGAAGAGGTTGACAGATTCTTAACTAGTCAGGGCATCAAAGGTTACTTGGAGAAGGCAGAAGAATGGGATTGAGTGGGATAATAAATCAGCTATGATCAAATGGTAGTGCAGACTTAATGGGCTGAATGGCCTTCTTTGCTACTATGGCTTACGGCATTAGCTACTGCCTTCCCAATGTAATGTGCAGTTTCAGATTCCAACAGTCTACCAAAGACTCCTCCATCATCTCTCTAGACTTCGAAAGATCACAGAACAAGAAAGGATCATGATGTACTTTGTAACATAAAACCCACAAGAACTCCCACATAATTATTGACAAAGCTTATCTATTCATTATCTAGCATTTGTTAAAAACAACCACTGCTTCTGAGGCAGAACACATCCAAAGTAACCACTGAACTTGACACTGGTCGTTAACATAACCAATAAGGGGAACATTTAGGAAAACATATGAGGTTGGCTTTTATTGCGAGAGCATTTAAGCCACTAAGTAGAGTTGCAGATCAATAGATTTTTTTGATGTTAATCAAGAGTTATGGCACAATTGCAGGAACATGACACTGAGATAAACGTTCATCCATGAACTTACTGACGCAGACACTAGAGCCCAGAAGGCTGAGTCCTGTTTCTATTTAAGTTCTTGCAGAGCAACTTCAATGCATACACCATGCTCAAATGTGGAGTGAGCTAACATTACCACAAAATGCCTCTTTTTAGCTGCTGTACAGATCTTATGTAATAATTTAAGATGTGATACTGAGGCTTTATTAGGCACTGGTGAGGCCTCAATTGGAGTATTGTGAGCAGTTTTGTGCTCCTTATCTCAGAAGGGACATGTTAACATCAGAGATGGTCCAGAGGAGATTCTCAAGAATGTGAAGGAAAGGGTTACCATATGAGGATCAATTGATGGTTCTGAGCTGGAATTCAGAAGAGTGAGAGGGGGGTTTCATTGAAACCTATAAACTGATGAAAGGCCTCAACAGAGTGGATGTAGAGAGGATGTTTCCTGTGGTGGGGGGAGTCTAATACTAGAGGGCACAGCCTCAGAATAGAGAGACGTCCATTTAGAATGGAAATGAGGAGGAATTTCTTTAGCTAGAGGATGATGAATCTGTGAAATTTGTTGCTACAGGCAGCTGTGGAGGACACGTCATTGGGAATATTTAAGGCAGAGGTTGATAGGTTCTTGATTAGTCTGGGCATGAAGGGTTATGGGGAGTTGAAATGATGAAATGACTCAATGGAAAAATGGGCTAATTCTGCTCCTTTATTTTATGATCGTAATACAATGATAACAATTCAATGTGAGAAAAGCCCATAAGGAATATTACAAAAGATATTCATTGTAAACAAGCTGTCGCAGATAACAAGGACAGTGGAGATATGGTGGTCTTTAAATTGTGAGGTTGAGAAGTTATAGCCAGTGGGGGAGGGGGACATTAAAGTGCATTGCACGATGCAAAACAGAGATACTCATACCAAATGAGGATGGTGAACAGAAAATGCTCTCCAACCCTCATTATTACTACCTTGAAACTTTAACTGTATCTCTCACTACAGGTGCTGCCTAATTGTCAAGATTGTTAAATGTCATTTCAAGTACACAAGCGCAGAGGAGAACAAAATAATTGTTACCCTGGATTCAATGCAGCACAAAAAACCCACACTAAATATAAGTACATAAGATGGAATCTGTATTATGATATGTTTAAGATAAATTGGTTGCATGTCTAAAAAGTGACACCAGGCACAGGAGTGTCTGGACATAAGTTGACTCTGACTGGAAATGATAAAGTTGTGCTGGTTGGGATGTGGAGGGGTGGGTTGGTTAGTGAGTGGAGGTGTTTGTTGTGTCTGTACAACTGCATATCGAATAAATGAAAGCACACACGTGGGAGGTGCCTTTAACTGGTGCATTCACATTGAAGTGAAAGAGAGGGAGAGACCAATGTGCACGCACAGATGACAGATCAATATATAGTGCTAAGGGGAGTCATTGCTCTAAAAGAAATAGATCCATGTATTACAATGCTGATCAGCTTTACTGATTGGGGAAAGTAACTGTCCTCGAGTCTGCCGGTCCTGGTGTGGATACTTCGCAGCATCCTTCCTGATGGGAGTGGGATAAACAGCCCATGAGCAGGGTGGGTGGGATGCTTCATGATATTACCGGCCCTTTTACAGCACTTTTCTGTATTTCTGTCCTTGGTGGTGGGTAGGCTGGTGCAAGTAATGCACTGGGCAGTTTTGACTACCTGTTGTAGAGTCTCCCTTTTCACTTAGCGCAGTTTCTATGCTACGCAGTGACGCAGCAGGTTAGGATATTCTGCACTGTGCATCTGCAGGAGGACGCGAGTATAGATGTGCATAGACCAGCTCTCTTCAGAAAGTAGCAGCGTTGGTGAGATTTCCTAATTGTATAGGATGTTATCTGGGACCATGAAAGGTTGCCTCACCTGCTAGTTCCAACATTTACTGGCTACCCCCCACCCCCACAGATTTCCAGCATCCGTGGTGCTTTGCATTACAAAAGGAAGAATTAGCTGTTCATCAGGCACGTTCTTCCCTCCCCCAACATTCTGCTTTCTGCAGGAATCGCTCCCCATGCAACTCCCTTGCCCACTTGTCCCTCCCCACCGATCTCCTTCACGGTACCTATCCTTGCAAACGGAACAAGTGCCACACCTGTCCCTACACCTCCTCCCTCACTACCATTTAGGGCCCCAAACAGTCTTTCCAGACAAGGCAACACTTCACCTGCAAGTCTGTTGTAGTCATCTACTGCATCCAGTGTTCCTGGTGTGGCCTCCTGTATATCGGTGAGACCCGACATACATTGGGAGACTGCTTCGTCGAGCAGCCTCGCTCCATCTGCCACAAAAAGCAGATTTCCCAGTGGCCACACGTTTCAATTCCACTTCCCATTCCAACGTGCCAGTCCATGGCATCCTCTACTGCTGTGATGAGGCCACACTCAAATTGGAGGAAGAACACCTTATATTCTGTCTGGGTAGCCTCCAATCTGATGGCATGAACATCAATTTCTCAAACTTCTGGTAACTGCCCCACACTTTTCACCATTCTCCATCCCTGTTTCCCCTATATCTCCTTATCTCCAGACGAGGTAGATGGATGGCCAAGTGTCACCGTAGGAAGTTTCCATCACCATCACTTTGATGTTGAACATATGACTGCAGTCACCTGAACAGAGTGTATAAAAGACCATTTTCACAGAACCCATTTTAAGCTACTGTCATCTTCATGAACTAACACTAAAGCTTCCAACCATTTACATAAGCACAGCTTCTCTCAATCAGCCAGAATACACTCCCAGCTGACTCACTGTGATGTCAGCCCCGCGACATTTTGCGATCTGTTTATTCATTCATTTTAAGACCAAGATTGCACATACAGAAATTAATCTTATTCCAAAGGATAACAGCAATATGTTTGTTTTAAAAAATAAAGTCGTTCTACAGACATTGTGGAAGTTTACTAAAAACATAGTCAGCCAAACAGAGTGGAAGCATGCATGAACACATCCGGATCACTTCAGTCAACGGAAATGCAAATCCATAATACTTGTGTTCACTTTTTTTTAAAAAATGGATTCCCAAATGTCACTTGTAAAGTTCGCAGTAAATTCATTATAGAACCCTGAAGTTCATTTTCTTGTGGGAATTCTTTGCAAATGCAAAGAAACACAACAGAATCAATAAAAACTGCACACAGGACGGAAAAATAACCAACGTGCAAAAGACAATAAATGGCGCAAAAAGAAAAAAAGCAAACAACAAACAAATAAATAAGCAATAAATATCAAGAACTTGAGATGAAGAGTTCTTGAAAGAGAGTCCAGAGGTTCTGTGAACACTTCAGCGATTGGACAAGTGAAGTTGAGTCGAGTTGCCTCTGGTTCAAGAACCTGATGGTTGAGGGTTAATAACTGTTCCAGAACCTGCTGGTATGGCACTAATATATCCAACTGCCAGTATTGGCCAGATTATCATAGTGAGGTACCAAGCTATTTTTTTAAAAAAACCAAATTTGAGTGCCAGAGGGAGATACACTTCTACCAAAGGAGGTGTAAGGTGCCCCACTGGCCTGCAGGACACCCTTGGACAAGTGTAGCACCTGCTTACTACCCGCCCAAATGGATCAGAGTCGTGTGAAACCATGGGAGCAGGTGGTGGATGGCCGTATGAGCAGCTGGTGCATATCACAAGTCCTGGTTATGCGACCACTGACAGACAATCTCTGAAGAGTATTGATAATGGCTGGGGTCACCCGTCTTGTAAAGACACTGCCCGGAAGAAGACAATGGCAAACCACTACGGTAGAAAAATTTGCCAAGAACAATCATGATCAAAGACCATGATCTACGTCAGACGACGCGGCACATAAAAAACTAACTAAACAGATCACAAACGGTCGCAAAACAGCTAAGCATCAAAGCATCTGGAACTTGATTTGGAAAGGTTCAAAAATTTCACAATGTTTTTCCTACTCTGCAAATCAATAAACTGTACATTTTACAGAATTGCGTGGCATCAACAAGTATCATTCTGCTCTCTAAAAGAATACAAATGTAATTTATAGAGCTGGTCAATTTAATGTTACAAAATATAGAAGAGGCCTACATCAGCGATCAGTTTAATTTGCATGGTATTAGGAATTTGCTCTGGTGTGTTGGTCAGGGGGTGACATGCAGCAAAAATATACATTTATAAAGAATTATGTAAAACAAAGTTTGAGGTTAAAATATGGATATGGAATAAAATGTGCACAAATAAATACCAGCCTGTACTTACAACAGAAACAGTTATAAAAAGTGCTCTGAAGTGTTTACCATGCAGTAACGGGAATATCAAATACTGTACGTAAAAGGCGGTGGAGTATAACTAAGTATATTTCACCTATAAAGCATTTTAAGTCATTGTAAGTCTAATAATATTATTGATATTAACTTATTCCCTAATCAGGAATACTCTTGACTCATATTATCAGATACGATAATTATTGAAATTACTTTTAAATAAAATGGAACCATTCTGCAGATTTTTTTAAAGAAATTAGAAGTGACAATATAAAATGAAGCTGCTTTATCCATTAATCATCATTATCTTCCCATACAAGTCCCCAGGAAAGCAAACAGCAGGATAATTCACTTAGGTGAAACTTTGTCACTTTAATTAAAAATCATCTTAACTACTCTCTACTTCAGCTATCCTTGCAAATTAAGCCCTGGGAGTTTGTAATATTCCAAAAGATCGCAAAGATTCGACCTGCCATAATGTCCCAATATTGCTGTAACATTTTAATTGATTGTTCTGACCCAATTATGGCTAAATTTCAAAAAGAAAGGTGTTCTTCCTTACCCCTATTTCCCCAACATTTATTGAAGAGAAAACACATCGTCAAAAGCAGCAATTTGAATCGTGGTGAAAAACTATTAATTTACCATACAGTATCAATCACAGTGCTCTTATAAAACAGCTTCATGAGTTGTTGTTTATTCAATTAACATAGCATAGTTAATTTATGCCTCGTCCGAGCATTTTCTCTTTAAGAAAAGAAAATGTCTAATATTATTAGAAATAATGATACACCATTAAATGTTTACAAAAGTAAAAAGGCTACTCATTTAGTAATTCGCGTGTATAATTATAGCTCGAGAGAAATGTAATGAAGAATTATACAGCTGCTGTCTGCTCTGTAACCGAATGACGGCCAAAACTCATCTCTCTGTGCACAGCAAATGAAGCGATTACTGGGCACAACTACAGCTTGAAAAGGACTGGCGTTTTATTTTGGAGACTGGGGAGCAAGGACTTTCAGTGACTTGTGTAAAGCTAATGTTATTAAGCATTCGTCTTAAAGAATGAATGTACATTTCACCAAAGCAGCTGATTTTATTTTATGAAGAAAACACGGTCCAGTAAACACCATGTTACCATGGATTAGATGCTTAAACAAAAAAACGTCAGGCACCACTCACCTAGCGCCACCGACATATAAGCACACAGTTAGCTCCAGAGAATCCCTACATTTGTCGTTTTGCCCTTACCTGACGAGACTGATGAGCCAGATAAACTCGAATTACTTGATGCCATTCTGGTCGGATCTGCCGCCGGTCTGTTGCGGATTTTAATGCTGACACGCCGGCGACCTTTTCCGTGTAGTGTCGGTGTAGCCCATTTCAAACCACTTCCTGAACTGTCAGAGTCGGTGCGCTCCCCTCCGTCAAACTCCCCCTCCCGGGGCAGAGCGTGTGCGCGACTGGACAGCCTCTGCCATCCGGCACCCACACAACAGGCTGCGGTACAATGTTTCCAACTCGATTATCCCTGTAACAAAGTGATGAGCGCCACAGCTCCCGAGTCGGGGGGCTGCCTCGCTCACTCAGACTGCGCTCCGCGATCCCCAACAGTCCACAGGATTTAAAAAAAATGACAGGATAGAAAGAAAACCAGGAGCCACACACACACTGCAGTCCACGAGGCTCTGATAACGCAGGAGTGTTTTGTTTTATCTAACGCGAGTGTTATATTATTGCCTGCGCCATTTCCCAAACAGTCTAGGGAGTATTGTGGCCGGTACCATGTGTGCAGAAAGCAAACGAAGAGCGCCCAACCGGAGGCTGCGAGCAGGCTGGACATTTCTGCCCACCTCCTCCACTGCCGACCCGGCGCCTTCTGGGATCTGCTGTCCCCTCGCTCGGCCGGCGCGTCCACTCCTGGTAGGGCAGAGGGAACAATGGACTACAGCTCCCGTGATCCACCGCTAACCCCAGCCCCCGTCCCGCCGCTGATTGGGAGCTCTGAGCTTACATCCACTTTGATTCGTTGTGGCTGCAGTAAATCCCTGCGAATACTCCGTGCCTGCTTCTTTTAATGGTATTGCGCTTGTGCCAGTGTTTAATATGATCTGCAACGCAAATATAAAATATAAATCGAGTATATATAATATGCAAGTATTATATAGGATCCACTTTGATTCTGGCAGGATAAAGCTGGCCACATGCCATGTAAGATTTCTCTTTGGTTGATATGGAACGTACACTGTGTATTCAACATACACTCACAAAACTTAAGAGAAGTTTGGAAGTAGCAAGGGCTCAAAATGTGTGCAGACATGTTCTTAGAGTTTAGCCAAAGATTCTTAAATATTCCCACAAAAGATTCACTTGACTCTAAACTTAATCCACGTTTCCCAGAATCAGGTTTATTATCGCTGACACGCGATGAGACGTTTCAGATTCAGATTTATTTATCACATGTACATCAAAGCACATAATGAAATGTGTTGCTTGTGTTAACGACCAACACAACAACCTCAGGGTGTGCTGGGGGCTGCCTACAAGTGTCGCCACACATTCTGGCGCCGACATAGTGCTGTATTCATAGAAACATAGAAAATAGGTGCAGGAGTAGGCCATTCGGCCCTTCGAGCCTGCACCGCCATTTATTATAATCATGGCTGATCATCCAACTCAGAACCCCGCACCAGCCTTCCCTCCATACCCCCTGATCCCCGTAGCCACAAGGGCCATATCTAACTCCCTCTTAAATACAGCAATGAACTGGCCTCAACTGTTTCCTGTGGCAGAGAATTCCACAGATTCACCACGAAGATTGAGGGGGGATCTGATTGAAACGTATAAAATCCTAAAGGGATTGGACAGGCTAGATGCAGGAAGATTGTTCCCGATGTTGGGGAAAGTCCAGAACGAGGGGTCACAGTTTGAGGATAAAGGGGAAGCCCCACAATGTTGGATAGAACAACACGGGATTTGTGGCTTATTGGCAGTGGTATGGTGCAAACACATAAAAGTCTATAAATTACAAAAGGTCAATAGTCCCTACTCTCCGTTAGCCTGCAGGTCACCCTTGGGCAAGATGTATCACCTGCTTAGCCCACCCCCACCCCAATCAGGGTCAGGTGAAGCCATAGGAGCAGGTATGAGCAGCTGGTGCTTATCACAAGTTCTGCTTATGTGACCACAGACGCCAGGCAGACAATCTCTGATGAGTATGGATCATGGCTGGGGTCACCCGTCTTGTGAAGACACTGCCCAGAAGAAGGTAATGGCAAACCACTTTGGGGGAAAATTTGTCAAGAACAATCCTGGTCATGGACAGACCGTGATTGCCTATATCTTATGATACTGCACTTAACGAATGAATGAATGCACTGTACTGCTGCCATAAAACAGCAAATTTCATGACCTGCGTCAGTGATAATGAACCTGATTCTGATCCTGATTCAATTCAATTACCTTGGATATTGCTTCCGCTCCTGATTTTGCAGTCTTCAGCTGGGCTTCCAGCTGTGAGTGAAGGTGCTGATGATTCACAGCGTATGTGCATGCAAACAGCACAGCTAATGCTGAGGTAATGATTGTGTCAGGAGGACAGCACACAAGCTGTTACATGTTTGTCATGGCCTTCAACTTGTCATTGGTACAGTAACCTTGAAAATGTTGCTGCTCCTGTCCTCTTTGAGGAAGAGGGTTCCTTTCCTACAGTAAGTGTTTTGCTTATCTCCTTTGCATTCTGAAGTTTTATCCATCTCAGTACCAGCGTCCCTCCTGCTTGTCTGAATTTATCAAAGCAGACAATTCCATACAGGGACTGAACAGGAAGCTGCAAGATAATCGCTATATAAATTGACCATGATAATGTACAAGAGCCAGCATTAATCCAGAAGAAATAGAATTAGAATTCCAGTCCATTGAGTCTGCTCCACATTCAATCATGGCTGATATCTGCCAGCTTGTATTCCTTTTCCTGCCCGGCCTTCTTATTCTGTATTTTTCCCCCTTGAACATCAAATTCTCTAACTTCCAGTAATTTCTCTCCTCTCCCGCTCCTCTCTTTTTCCAAATTCCTGATTCTGGCTCCTCTCTCATCCCTCCTCTTCTCCTCACCTGCCTCTGGAGCCCCTCCTCTTTCCCTTTCTCTCCCCTCCCATCAGATTCCTTCCTCAGCCCTTCACCTTTTCCATCTCTCACCTCCCAGCTTCTCACTTCGTCCCCCCCTCTCCCACCCACCTACCTTAACCCTCACCTAGTCTCACATATCGCCTTCCACCTTGTACTCCTTCCCCACTCTCCACCATCTTATTCTGGCTTCTTCCCCCTTCCTTTCCAATCCTGAAGAAGAGTCTTGGCCCAAAATGTCAACTTTATTCCTCTCATGGATGCTGCCTGACCTGCTGAGTTCCTCCAGCGTTTTGTGTGTGTTGCACTGAGATATGTTGCTTGAGTCAACAACCAACACAACCTAAGGATGTGCTGGGGGAAATCCACACACGTTGCTACACGTTCCGGCGCCAACATGGCATGCCCACAATGCTTAGCAAGACAACAGCGAACACAGCAAAACAAAAATATTTGAATATTAATCCAAACTAAGGTGGTTACACCAGAACATCAAAGATATATCATTCTACATGTAATTCCTACAGGAACTACGAAATATTGAAAGTTATGTTTCACCCTTAAATGTCAAGGAAAAAGCGAAAGAAACCCTTCACTTCTGTCAGGTAGAGTTATAGATCTGAGCCAAGGTATGGTTCTGCCACAATATAACCTTCCCACCTGCAGCCTGACCCCCATATTCTAAACAACATCTATTTAGTATCAAATATGAGTCACTTAATATATTGAACACTGGAATACATTGTGCACCCAAATCAAATCCATTGATTATATATGGAAATTACTTAAAGTAAGTAGCTTTTAGTTTTGTGTCCTTCCTGAATTGTTCTTTGCAATATGCAGCAATATGCACTTAGTGGCCACTTTATTAGCCACTGTACCTAATAAAGCAGCCACTGAGTGTATGATCTTTGTCTTCTGCTGCTGTAGCCCATTCACTGCATGTTTCGATGTGTTGTGCATTCAGAGATGCTCTTCTGCACACCACTGTTGTAATGCATGGTTATTTGCGTTACTGTCACCTTCTTGTCAGCTTGAGCCAGTCTGACCATTTGCCTCTGACCTCTCTCATTAACAGGGCATTTTTGCACACAGAACTGCCGCCAAATAAATGACTTTTTTTTAACTTTTTGTACCATTCTCTATAAACTTTAGAGACTGTTGTGTGTGAATTTCCCAGGAGATCAGCAGTTTCTGAGATACTCAAACCACCCCATCTGGCACCAGCAATCATTCCACAGTCAAAGTCATTCAGATCATATTTCTTCCCAATTCTGATGTTTGATCTGAACAGCAACTGAACCTCTTGGCCATGTCTGCACGCTTTTATGCATTGAATTGCTGCCACATAATTGGCCGATTAGACATTTGCATTAACGAGTAGGAGCACAGGTCTAGCTGATAAAGTAATTGCATAGGAAATTTGGGTAAAAATTGGAATTTGTAGTGCTATGTTCCTCAGTTCTAAGTGTCATTTTGTTATTGTTATTTGTTATTCTGAGTGTCAAAACTGTTATTCAGTTTTGCTTCTGAATAACACGTGGGCATTCCAGCACTACTAATGTGAATTTACAAATTAAATAATGTGATCTAAAATGCAATGGCATGCTCATACAGCAAAGGTGCAGAATAGATGTCTGGTACCACTGACCTCACATAAGACTTATTTAACACTATCCCTGTCAGAATATTCTCCATCCGCACGGTAGTCACAACCTGTGAACCAAGCAAAGAAATTTAACAGGAAAGGGGGAATTACAATTGTACTCTTCTGTGCTATTTAAAGGGACCTTTAATTGTCAAAATGTTTTTAAATACTACCTAGGAGATTAGGAAATCAGGTTCAAGTTCAACTTTAATTGCCATTCAACAATACAAATGTACACCACTAAACCAAACAGCTTTCCTCCAGGCCAATGTGCAAAACACAATCCATATACCATATAAAGCACAATAAATAATATTAACAGATAAAAAAAATTCTGTACATGGTTAACACTCAGAATACTGCACATATGTTGTTGTTGTTCGTCCTTCGTAGTCGAAGATGACCATGGCTTCAAAGTCAAATGGGAGATTGGTGGCTGTGGGTCCAGAGGTGACTGATGAGACCAATCCGGGCCCTGAAGGCTCGCCCACATGTGGGACACAAGTGGGTGGGTGCTGTCGTGGCAGTGGATGCTGCTCGGGCCTTGCGTACAGCACGCTTACAATAGCACATACGGTCACGGTGTGTTAGAACTGTGCTGAGTTAAGGTTTTTAAGGAAGTTAATATAGTGGACACCAAGCAGCAGACAATCCCTCAAGTGTATTCATATTGGCTGGGGTCATCTGTCTTGTAAAGACACTGCCAGGAAGGAGGCATCCTGAAGAAGGGTCTCAACCGAAAACGTCAACTGCTTATTCATTTCCATATTTCTATGGATGCTGCCTGACCTGCTGAGTTGCTCCAGCATTTTGTATGTGTTGCTTTGGATTTTCAGCATCTGCCGACATCCTCACGTTTGTGAATGGAAAACGGCTTCTATTTTGCCAAAAATAATCATGGCCATGGAAAGTCCATGATCATCCACATCATATGGCATGGTACATAACGAACGAATGAACCTTAGTGGAAGCGTGAAGGAGTCCTTTTTGCCTAAGAAGTAGGAGCCTTAGTTCTATTCCATTGAACCACCAACATAACCTGGAGAAGGAGGGGGACTGACAACAAAAGCCATATTAGCAGAGGGACAAAAGTGGCAGAGTCTTTTTCTGGGTTGTTCCATCATCCAAGAGGTTCCAGTGAGCTGAGATGGGATGGGGGTCGAAGGACTTTGTGTATGTGGGTGGGAGGGAGGACTGGGGCTTGTTTTGCTGTTGTTGTTTTGTTGCTTGCTGTGTTCTGTGTTGTTCTGCTGAACATGGAGGGCATTCCACATTAGCACCGGAATCTGTGGTGACACTTGTAGGCTGTTCCTAGCACATCATTAGGTTCAAATTTCAAAGTAAGTGTTATTACCAAAGTACATACTGTATATGTCAACATATATGACCCTGAGATTCATTTTCTTGTGGGCATAATCAATAAATCTATAGAATAATAAACCTAACAGATTCAATGGAAGATGCCTAACTAGGAGGTTCAACTAAGTTATGTCAGTTGTTAATGCAAATGATGCATTTCACTGTAAGTTTTGATGTACACAAGATAAATAAAGTAAATAAAGTTAACCTGAATCTGAGAGTTTATATGTACCTGTTACAGTAGGTAAGTATCCAGAACTGAAGATTCTTCAGGGTTGACTGTTGCGATTTGCTGTTGCTGCAAGCAGTTTTCCTGCCATAAAGCCAACCTGAATCACTGGCATTGGTCCTCTTTGCCTTCTCCTCTGGTTCATTCCTGGACCATAGGAGGAGAAAGCAAGGGCTGCAGCAGATATCTGCCATCTTCACGTCTGCCATGTGTGGCAGATGAGGTGCTCAAGGTGAGGGGTAGAGAGCAGTAAGCAAATCATGTCACAACTCCGTGCCTCTGACCAGCCTCTCCGATACAGCCTCCTGAACGCCATCCCCTGCCGAGCGCCTTCGACCTCTCCCCGGCTGCTGAAACACGCAAAGCCGAGGATTTTGGGGCCTTCAGCTCCGGAGATTCCGGTTACCACACAGTAGCAGCAGTAGCAAAGCAGACATTTCAGAAGTTTTCCAGATGTTCTGCAAGGCTTCCTCTGGTGCACTGAATGACTATTTACAAGTGCCACTAAGGACTTCTCTTATGGGAGTTGATTCTTCAGCGGTTTTGAATACTTTTTTTAGTTCAAGAGCCGTGAGGTAATGTTGAAGCTCTATGAAACCCTGGTTACACCACACTTGGAACACTGTGTTCAGTTCTGGTCAGCTCATTATAGGAAAAATGTGGAAGCTTTAGAGAGGGTGCAAAGAAGACCCACCAGGATGATGCTTGGACTAGAGAGCATGACTCATGAGGAACAGTTCAGCGAGTTAAAGCTTTTCTCTTTTGAATGAAGGAGACTGAGAGGTGACTTGATTGAGGAGTACACAATGATAAGAAACATAGGTTGAGTAGGTAGCCAGAGACTTTTTCCCAGGGTGGAAATGGATATCATAAGGGGGCATAATATCTGTTATTTGTCAAGTAGGGGACTGTGCACAATCCTGATTTGATGGAGACCGATGTGAGAGCACAGCAGAACATCCGGAAAACTTCTGAAATGCCTGCTTTGCTACCGCTGCTACTGTGTGGTAACCGGAATCTCTGGAGCTGAAGGCCCCGAAATCCTCGGCTTTGCGTGTTTCAGTGGCCGGGGAGAGGTCAAAGGCGCTTGGCAGAGGATGGCGTTCGGGAGGTTGTATCGGAGAGGCTGCTCGGAAGCTTGGAGTTTTCAGACGGATGGACTCAGGGTCGGCTGGGGTCGGCTGCTTCCAAGGTATTGGCAAGTTGACGGTGCCTGGAGGTTTATGGCAGGGAGTTTCTCCCTTTTGCCGCCTGCTATCGGGGACTCGGGAGTCGATTGACTTGGGACTTTGAGACTTTTTTTTACTGTGTCTATGGTCTGTTCTTTATCAAATTATGGTATTGCTTTGCACTGCCGTAACTATATGTTATAATTATGTGGTTCTGTCAGTGTTAGTCTTTGGTCTGTCTTGTTTTCTCTGATATCACTCCGGAGAAACATTGTATCATTTCTTAATGCATGTATGCATTTCTAAATGACAATAAAAGAGGACTGAGTGTTCTCATAATCTAATTTTAAGGTGATTGGAGGAAAGTATAGTGGGGAGTGTCAGAGGTACAGTACTGTGCAACAGTCTTAGGCAACCTAAGACATATATATAAAACAGAGGCAGAGGTAGAGAAAATGAGAGAGAGAGAGAGAGTCTTAGACATGCACATGGACGATAGAAAAATGGAGGGGTATGTAGGAGGGAAGGGTTAGATTGATCTTAAAGTAGGCTAGAAGGTCGGGACAACACTTTGGGCTGAAGAGCCTGTACTGTACTGTACAGTTCTATGTTCTATGTTCTAACTGCAGAGCTCCATAAAAAAGAATGGGAGATAAAGAGGGTGGGCGGTTGGTTTGGGAATAGGCCAGTGAATTTTAGGACATTCTCAGATGTGTTGGTGGGTGGAAGTGATCGACAGGAATTGATCATTCGAAAAGAAGCTAACTTGATGATTCTCCAGAAGTTGTCGAGTAAAGTTTGGCTCCTTCTTTGTAATGCCGAAGCAGGCCTTAAGAACTACGATATAATCCTGCACGAGGAATGTTAAAATGAGCATTATACACCATTTGGCATTATAATTTGCATACTCTGCAGTATCAATGCATATGGATGTCATAAGGAAAGGTGAACCATAACTAATTTACAGAATATGCTACCAGAGAATTATATTATTGCTTTTAGCTAAATAACTGCAGACTTTTTTGAGAAAATTCTACTGCTTGGCACAGAAGTGGATTGTGTTTATTTGTAGAATTTCTAAAAGACTGTTAAAAATACAATAATAATAAGAGATTACATTAAATATAAAAATGTTTGGATTTCTGTATATAGAAGGACCATGTTAAGCAATCATACATGGTTCAAACATGGATTGTTATGTTTTTAATTCTTTGATTAAAAACATTGTTACAAATCTAAGCAAAAAATATTGCTGAATATTTTGCATGGTAAATATCATCTGAAATAATCAAGGATTAACAATTCTGTGCAAGGTAAATCATTCCCACTTACACCACTGGCTTTTTCAGTTTATCTCTGAGTTGTAAGACTTCAGAATATGAAAGATTTGAGCTCCTGATGTGGTCTTTTGAGGTCAATTGTTAAGAAAAATTATATTCATCGAAGGAAATTACTTCTTCTCATGGTAAGCGATAGAATCTGCAGAATTCTTCTGTGTAATAAATAACTGATAATAGTGAATACTGTTTGCAGATCATGTTTATGATTCAGTCTCTGTTGGTTTCTACACAATCGCAGACATTCTGTTGTTCCTTCCATCAGTTTTGTCTCTGCAACTTAAAGGGTGCTGACTCAGGGGTCTGCGGAGGCTGGAACCTGGAGTGGCACACAATCTACTGCAGGAACCCTGGGTTTCAACTTCAAACATTGACCGATTCCTCCCACCGGCGTTCCTCTACACACCGAGCTCCTCCAGCAGATTGTCTGTTGCTCAGCCAGCTCCACCATGGACACAACCCTCCCCACCAGTGAGGACACCTTCAACAGGTGATGCCCCAGGAAGGTGGTATGCGTGACAAAGGACTGAACCGCCTCTTCTCGTTGCTACCACCAAGGAGGAAGTACAGGAGGCTGAAGACACACACTCAACATTTCAGGAACAGCTTTTTCCCCTCCACAGTCAGATTTCTAAATTGTCCATGAACACTACCTATTCCACTTTTGCACCCTTTATTTATTGTAGTTTATAGTAATATCTTTATGTTTTTGCACTGTACCGCTGCCACAAAAGAAAACAATTTCACATCATAGGTCAGTGATTCTGACACACTAAGTTTTAATTTTCCCCCGTTCTGGTGAAGCATTGACTCTGTTATTCCCTCCACAGATGCTGCCTGTCCTGCTGGATCTTTACAGTATTTTCTATTTTCCAGAACGACACAGTAACACAGCTAATGGAGCTGCTGCCTCATAGTTGCAGTGGCCACGGCTCAGTTGTGAACTCCTGTCAGCATGGAGTTGGTCCGTGTCCATAAGACCGTCAGACATAGGAGCAGAAAATAGACCATTCGGCCCATCAAGTCTGCTCAGGGATTCTATCACGGTTGATTTATTATCGCTCTCAACCCCATTCTCCGGCCTTCTCCCTGTAACCTTTGACACCCTGACTAATCAAGAACCTATCAATCTCCACTTTAAGTATGTCTAATTACTTAGTTCCACAGCTATTAGTGGAGTATAGACTCTTCAGCCCAGGATATTGTGCTGAATTTTTAGGTAATGGGAACAGAATTAGGCCATTCAGCTCATCAAGTCTGATCCACCATTCGATCATGGTTGATTTATTATCCTTTTCAAACCCATTCTCCTGACTTCTTCCCATAACTTTTCACACTCTTACTAATCAAGAACCTATCAATCTCTACCTTCAATATACCCAATGACCTGGCCTCCACAGCCATCTGAGGCAATGAATTCCACAGATTCACCTCCATCTGGCTGAAGAAAATCCTCCTTCTTTTTTGAGGCTGTGTCCTTTGATCCTAGACTCCCACACAACTAGAAACATTCTCTCCACATCCACTCTATCTAGCCCTTTAAATATTCGATAGGTTTCAATGAGACCCCCTCCCCATTCTTCTAAACCTCAGCGAGTACAGGCCCAGAGCCATCAAACAGTCGTCATGGTTAACCTTTTCATTACCAGGGTCATTCTCATAAACCTACTCTGGATTCTCTGCAATGCCAGTACATCCTTTCTCAGATAAGGGGCCCAAAAATGTTCGCAATACTCCAAGCATGGTCTGACCAATGAGTATTTAGGTTTCCTCCAGGTGCTCTGGTTTCCTACCTCATCCTAAAGGTGATTGGGGTTGGGAGGTTAATTGGTCATTGTTAATTGTCTCTGGTCTGATTGCCAGAATCTGAAGGGTTGATGGGAAATTTGAATAAAGTGTTAAGTGGGATTAGTGAAAAAACGAATTTGATGGTTGTTGCAGACTCGAGAGAACTCTGACTTTATTATTGTACGTATGTTTGAGTTATCCGACAATAGATTCTCGTATCCCTTAAAGAGAGATTAGTTTAATTTGCCACGTGTTGAAACAGAATCAGAATCAGGTTTAATATCTCCGGCATACGTTGTGAAATTTGTTGTCTTTGCGACAGCTGTACGATGTAATACATCATAGAGAAAAAACTGTATTACAATAAGAATGTATATTAAATAGTTGAATTAAATAAGTAATACAAAAATAGAAATTAAAAAATATACAGTGAAATGTATCATTTGCATCAGATCAAATCAATGAGGATTGTACTGGGCAGCCGGCTAATATCGGCACACTTTCGGCACCAACATAGCATTCCCACACCTCACTAATACTAACTTGTACGTGTTTGGAACGTGGAAGAAACTGGAGGAAGCCGATTTGATCATAGGGAGAATGTACAACCTCCGCATAGAAAGTGGCGGGAATGGAACTGTGATGTTACAGCTTATACTCTAAAGTATTGTACTGACCACTATGCTACCAATGCCACCCCACGGTTATGAACTGCATTTTGTAGAATTAGGAATTGGGTGATCCCTAGAGCTTTTGTTGTGTGTTTTCATGGACTTTAGTGTCAATTGGAAAACATTGTTTCAAAAAGAAAATGAGAGTTTGAGGAGACTTGGTATGTCACCAAGGACTCTGGCAAATTTCTGCTGATTACATCACTGTCTGCTATAATGGTCAATACTCGTGAATGGAACAATCAGCAAAAGGGTTGCAAAGTCAGCCAGTTGGATCATGGCACTAGCCTCTCCACCATCACGGACATCTTCAGAAGGCAATGCCTCAAAAAGGCAGCATCCGTCATAAATGACATACCCTCTTCTCATTACTACCATTAGGCAAGAAGTACAGGAGCCTCAAGGCAAGCACTCAATGTTTAAGGAACGGGTCCTTCTCTCTTCACCATCAGATTTTTGAACGGACAATGAACCCATGAACACTACCTCACTATTTTTGCTCACATCTTGCACTATTTACTTAAATATTATACATATTTACATATTTCTTATTATAATTTATAGTATATTTTATGTATTGCACTGTACTGCTACCTCAAATCCACAAATTTCATGACATACACACAGAGGCCGCTTTATTAGGTGCAGGGTTGGAACCCGGTGTGGTCATTAATGCAAATATCTAATCAGCCAATCATGTCACAGCAGCAGAATTCCACGAACAAACACTCAGTGGCCACTTTGTCAGGAACAGGAAGTGATGAATAAAGCGGGCACTGAGTTTATATCACATACGACACATAACATAATATTAGCACAGTAATATTAACTGATAAAAATATTCTGTAGATGTACAAGTTGACAAAGTGCGTAAACAACCTCTAGTTAAAGGTAAACAGTACAATGCTACTGGTACTGTCATAAATAATGTGCACTGGTGGAGCAGGGGGTTTAGAAGTCTCACAGTCTGGGGGAAGCTGTTACCCAGCCTGACAGTCCTTGGTCTCATACTGCATATAAATGCCATTCCGGCATCTCAAAATGTACATTTCATATCTCTGTCCATCAATATAGTCTGTTACATTGACTCAGCCTTGAATTTTTGACAAATTTCCTTTAAAAGTACACCTTATCTAACATATTAAATTTAAAGACAATAGTACAATTCCAGTCAATATGGAGACAATTTCATATTCTCGGAGGCTGGTTGCAGTCACATCTCAGAATATACAAATTACACTGCATTTGTTTGATACCGGGAAATTTCTGACTTTAATTGCTATTTGAGACTGGGTCAGATGCAGAATTAGGTTTCTTAGGCAACAATATACAAAACATCTCAAACTGACAAAAAAAACTGTCATGGCATAAGAACTCAATTCAATGCGCACTAGAGAACGGCAGCTGTAATAGATTGTTGTATAGACTGTATCCACTATTTCATGTAAGCATCAAGCAGTGACAGCCACATGACTTGCTTCAGCAGCCACTATTAGTACTGCTGCAGCATACAAATGATCTCCGATCTTCTACTGAAGGCTCACAATATCATTGTTGCAAGTTGGCTGTACGGATTCAAAATTACTTCTTTGTTGTGGGATTTCATTCTGGTGATAGTAGGAGAACTGTTTAATATGATTTTAATGCATCTGTTGCCAAAACCATAAGACCATCATTTTAGTGAGGTTTTAAACATTTCTCATGTTCAACACTTCATTCAGTGTACTCAGATAAATGTTCTGTGTTCATCAATAAATTCTGATAGATTGATTCAGCCTTGAAACACTCAAACTTCCTTAAAATTACATTTTATCTAACATTTTAAATTTAAAAATGTGTTCTGTGACAATTAGGCAATTCCAGTCAATATGGAGACAATTTCATTTCTCAGCAATTGGCTGCAGTCACATTAAAAACATGATTCTTATGGTCAAAGATATATCAGACAATCAATAACATGAGAAAATCTGCAGATGCTGGAAAGCCAAAGCAACACACTCAAAATGCTGGAGAAACTCAGCAGGCCAGGCAGCATCAATGGAAATGAATAAACAGTCAATGTTTTGGGCCAAGATCCTTCTTTAGACAATCAATGCTCGTTATTTACTCAGCAATAAAGTGTGGAGTAAGCCCTTCTGGCCCTTTGAGCTGCACCATCCCAGCAACCCTGGACAACTCTGATTTAACCCTAACCTAACCATGGGACAAATTACAATTATCCTACCCTATACGTCTTTGGATTGAGGGAGGAAACTGGAGCATCCGGGGAAAACCCACTTATTGCACGGGGGGGGGCATGCAGAGGCTCCTTACAGAGGACGCCGGAATTGAACTCTGAACTCTAACGCTCCAAGCTATAATAGCGTCATGCTAACCGCTGTGCTACTGTCATCGAGTAAAATTACAGCATGAAATGATTGTCAACTGAAAAGGCTATGTAACAAGTTCTCATTGGAAGTCTTTGGGTATTGCGACACTCCTATTGATATCAAAATCGATTACAACAGATTCAGATTTAGATTCATTCATTTATCACATGCATCAAAACATCGGGTGGCGTGGTGGATATAGGTCTCTACCAAATGAGTTCGCAAGGTGCTCCATAAGCCTGCAGATCACCCTTGGGCAAGGTGTAGCACCTGCTTCCACACACCCCCCCCACCCTCCCCAGTCAGGGTCACGTGAAGCCATGGGAGCAGGTCGTTGACGGCCGATGGTCATATGAGAAGCTGATTCATATCACAAGTCCCGTTTATGTCACCAAGGACGCCAGGCAGACAGTCTCTGGAGAGTATTGATAATGGCTGGGGTCACCCATCTTGTAAAGATTCAGCACCCAGAAGGCGGCAGTGGCAAATCACTACTGTAGAATTTGCTAAGAACAATCATAGTCATAGACCATGATCGCCTACGTCATACAACATGGCACATAATGATGACGATGATTTCAAAACATACAGTGAAATGTGTCGTTTGCATTAACAACCAACACAACACAAGGATGAGCCGAGGGCAGCCTGCAAATATCGCCGCGTATTCTGGTGCCAACATAGCACGCCCGCAATGCAACAACAGAGCAACAACACCAGCAAAACAAGCCCCTTTTCTCCCTTCCACCCACCTACCCACTCACATACAGTCCTCCAGCCCCAGGACAGGCCACTTCCAGGACTCCAGCCTCGAGTGGACTCGTGGGCACGCGGACATCAGGATGTACAGACAGTAGTGGTGGAAACTGAAGCCCGATCTTCTGATTGCTTGCACTGCAAAGCGTTATACTATCCACTACACTACCATGCCACCCCTAGTTGTAGCAGGCTCTAGTGCAGGGTTCCCAACCTTGTTTATGCCATGGACCAATACCATTAAGCAAGAGGTCTGCGGTCCCATGTTGGGAACCCTTGCTCTGGTAAAGCTATCCTAGAGACACCCATTTACAAAGCTAAGAATGCTTTTATCAACAAAATCTCAAAACAATAATAACTTTTACATCTTCCACCAGTGACTAACCAGATTTGAAATAATTTTAAAAGGTTTCAAAGTATTTTTAGTTCAAAAAAATTCATTTATAGGCATCTGTCGGTTTGTTATAACAATAAATAAATGTAAAGATATGTATGAGTGACTACATGCCTTAAAAAAAAAGTGTAGCTCATTTCCACCCACCTACCCCATCGTTCCCAAACAAGTGCAACCAGTGGAATCTTCCATTTTCAACCCGAGGTCATGACCAGCTTAATGAGCCGGCCCTGTGTGAGGTGAACTGATTTATGAACCAATGTGAATAATTTGAACTTGACTCTGCTGAAGGGAATGAAATACACAGAAAATTTCCCAAGTATTTGTTAAAACTCTCAGGATGATTTCAGCCAACTGTGTACCACATATTAGGAACGAAATGATCACTCATTTAAGTCATCTCAGTTCAGGGCCAAAAAACACAGATGCCTTTATCACTGTGTACATCATCATGGAGACGTGAGTGATTCTGCAGATGCTGGAAATCTGGAGCAACACACACACACACACACACACACAAAATGCTGGAGGAACTCAGCAAGTCAGCCGGCATCTTTGGCAGGAAAACGACAGTCAGCATTTCGGATCAAGACCCTTCATCATGACTGCAAAACAAAAAGAGGGGAGACCGTCAGTATAAAGAGGTGGGGGAGAAGGGATGGAGCAAGAGCTGGCAGGTGATAGGTGGATCCAGGAGAGGGAGAGGCAGTGGCAGGCAAGTGAGGGAGGGGAAGAGAGGGAATGATGTCCTCTCCTATCAGATTTCTTTTTCTTCAGCCCTTTGTCAGTGATGGCCATATCTCTGTGCTCTGCTGTGAGGGGAATTATTCAGCAAATATGCAATTTAAGAACATAGAACAGTACATTACAGCACAGTACTGGTCCTTCTGCCCATGATGTTCTGCCAACATTTTATCCTACTCTGAGATCAATCTGTGCCTTAAAACCCACATAGCCTTCCATTTTTCTTTCGTTCATGTGTCTATATAAGAATCTTCAAAGCACCATGGTAGCGGACTGGTTAGCATAACGCTATCACAGCTCAAGGTATTCTAGAGTTTGGAGTTCAATTCTAGCACCATTCTGTACGGAGACTTTGTGTGTCCTCCCCATGGAATGTGTAGGTTTTCCCTGGTGGTAGAAGTAGACATTTACTTACCTACTGTTTATTGAGATACAGCGTGGAAAAGATCCTCCAGCCTTTTGAGTCACGCTGCACAGTAACCTCCCAATTTAATCCTGACCTAATCACGGGACAATTCACAATGGCAAATTAGTCTACTAACCAGTATATCTTTAGACTGTGAGAGGAAACCAGAGCATCTGGAGGAAAAACCATGCATTACTCAAGGAGGAGATACAGACTCCTTACAAATGACGTCAGAGTTGAACAGCAATGCCCCAAGCTGTAACAGCATCATGCTAACTGCTACACTACTGTAGTACCTATTAGGAACATTTAAGTCCCTATTACATTAGGGAGATTTAAGAGGCTTTTAGATAGACAGATACATGATTGAAAAATGGATGTCTATATAGGATCTAAATCTAGATTTAAATAGATTTGATTAAATCCAATTAGACATAAATTAAGTTGGGTTAAATCTAATTGATCTAATCCAATCTAAGGGTTAGATTGATCTTAGAGTAGGTTAATTGGTTGGAACAACATTTTGGGCCAAAGAGCCTGGTCTGCAGTAAACTATTGTGTTCTACTTCTACGTTAACATGTTGCAGCAGTGATCAGACTCTGCACACCACCCCTATGTCCATCACACTGGTAGTAACTGTGATTGTAAGTGATTTGATCTGGGCTTGCAGGCTGCAAGATGTCTAAGTGCTTTTTATGTCCTTTATGGGTCTTATTTCATATTTTTCTATTTGACTTTACTTCTGTTTCTTGACTGCTGTATAGCCACTCTTCCGAGACAGCCTGTCGGTATGGAGAATGAATTACTGCCACTCTGGTTCTGAGGCAAGTAATAAATTTGTTTTTCCTAGATAGTCTGTTGGGATTGAGGATGACTTACCTCCACTTTGGTTCTGAGCTGAGTGATAAGGTCAATGGAGGAAATACTGCCTCTTCCTGGCAGGACGTGTTTGGCAGGAGAGGGTAGGTAATTTGTGAGATGATGCATTCCTCCCACAATTTACACAAAGCCTCTACATGTTCCTGATGCGTGGATGTGATGCTCCAAATAACATACCAAATACTTCTTCACTACTTTGAGCTCTTATAGGATCAGAAATGGTTCCACCCATCCTGCCCATGCTTGTCCTCTCTACAAAGCAACTTACTGGTTCCACCCACTCGCCTTTATCCTTGTGAATGTTTCTTCATTATGCATTTCTCCCACTCCTTCTTGAAGGCCACAATGGAACCTATCTCCACCAAACCTGGAAGTAGACTTTCTGGTTTCCAACCATGTGGTGGGTAAAACCTAGTTTTAGATAAAAATTAATTTTAGCCATCCTATGACTTGTGTTTGGCCACTCCAACAAAGTGAAAAGCCTTCTACTCTCCATTCAATCCAGAATTTTCATTAATGTATTTATTTCTATCTGATCTTCCCTCAGTATTCCCTCCTCTAATGGCATCAATTTTCTTCTGAATCATCTCTAATGCCTTCATGTTGCAACCAGAACCAAACAAACTATTTCAGGTAAATCTTTCACATAAGGAGGACCAGTGTTTTATAAAGGTTCTGCTGAACTTCCCTGCTCTTATATTCTATACCTTAAATGATAAAACCAGAATGCTTATCAATGGCTTTCTCAAACTGCCCTGCCAATTTTAATGATTTTTTTACTCGTTGAACCCCAAATCCCTCTGCTCAGGCACCCCGTTTTCAGAGTAATGCCCTTTATTTTACATTACGTCTCCTTATTTTACCCAGCAAAAAGGCATCCCCTCATATATCTTTCCATTAAATTTCATAGGCAGTATGCCTGCCCATTCCTCTAGCCTGCTTACAGTTTCTCGCGATGCTCTTTGTAGGTCACAAATTCATGCAAATTTAGAAATCGTCCCTTTCCTCCCATAAGTCTGTGTCATTAATGACGATGTTTGTCCATCGTCGATGTCGATGAGGACGTCGACACCATTATGATGGTGTCGAGACTAGCGCATGATTTGGATTTAAGTGAGGGAGAGTTGCGTAGCGTCAGCCTCACTCTCTCTTCCCAATTCCCATCTGGATCCAGTGGCAAGACAGAGTCGAGACAGTTGGAGATGGGACTAGGCGTACTGGATGACCAAGACGTCTTCTGTGTCTTGTCCTGCTCTACACATTCCACGACGCTTGCAGAGACCGCCTTCTTGACCGTTGGACCTTCCATTGGTCTCGTCCGCTCAATCCGCCGGAGTCTGTCTTCACATGCTGGGATAGACAACTCCCTATCTCACCGAGGGTTTGAGACCTGTCGGCTACCCTCACCTGGTTTAGCTGGCTTGTCAAAGCCGTTGCCCGGGGTGTGGCCGCTGTCGCATGCAAACAGCTACGGGGAGCCACAGGTGAGAGCTGAGTGCCAGGTGGGGACCAAAGGTGGACTAACTGCCTTGAAAAGGTCGAGACATGTTCCCCACCAGAGGTGCTACCCCACTCTGACACCCCATACACCCCCCGTGTCATTAATACAGATTAATTGCCTCCAACCTTGGGAAAATGCCTTCCTCCTTTGTGAAAAGCAACTATTCACCATGGCCCTCTGTTACTGGTTACCTAGCCACTTCTCTGAGGGTCATCACCTTGTTGTGGGTAGAAGGACTTATGAGTTACTGAGATCCCGAGAGTGATACTATCTAGAGTTCAGCCATCTGACATTTAGCTCCTGTAGTGTCACCCGTGGCAGAAAGGTTAAGGGGGAGGTTCCTGGCAAAGAGCGTTCCAATCAAGACCCCAACGGTGGAGGAGTGGAAGATGGTGACACATCACAACAGCAGTGAAGGTACAGGAAGGATGCAACAATGAACGGTCCCCAGCCACCCTGCACTCCGTGCCACTAGACCCCGACCCTGATCTGTCAAGGACCATGTGGTGGCTACTTGTGCATCTGCCTCCCCATGTTAAACAAAGTCACACACAGGCATCCTCCAGTAAGAAAATCTGCCCTAACATTCTGGATTAAGACTCGCCAGTAAACAACCCTGAAGGAGAACTCAAGTGACCTCTTCTACGACTGCCATTACTACAACAACTACTTGGTGAACAGTACACCATGTTATCAGTATCCTTTTACATCTTGTGAATTCATTAAGTCTGTTATGTGGCACCTTCTGAAAAGCCTTCTGAAAGTCTGCACACATTACATTGACTGCATTACCATAATCAAATCAATTGATTGATATCTCCAAAAATTTTCATCCAATTGTTTAAACATGATTTGCCTTTAACAGATCAGTAAATGGCAAGGGACTTTTAATATATTTTTTCAAGGATGTTTTGAGATCATTCATGAATCTTTTCCTCTGCCAATCTCAGTGAAGACTATTGTTGAGCCATGTCACTGTTGCTCAAAGATTGTTTTCAATATTTTTTCACTTCAACGCTGACATCAAACAAGCATTGGAGTGGAGTTAATAAACAGGATTGATAGGACACTGTTCACTCAACGTTGAAAAACCTGAAACACCTGTCCAGAAATAACTAATGAATCTACATTCTTCTGAAGAATTGAAGCCTCGTTTACATTGGTGAGACCTCACGCAAATTGGGGGATCGCTTTGTCATGTGTCTCCATTCTGTCCATTGCAAAAGGCAGGATTTCCCAGTAGCCCCCCACTTCAATTTGACTTCCCATTCCCATTTCCATTCTGACGTGTCGGATTATGGTCTCCTCAACTGCCTTGATGAGGCCAAACACAGGTTGGAGAAGCAACACCTCATATTCTTTCTGGGTAACCTGGTGGCATAAACGTCAATTTCTCAAACTTCTGGTAATTTCTTCCCCGCCATTCTCTTTCTCCGTTCCCCATTCTGTTTACCCTCTCGTCCATCCTTTTCACTTCACCTCCCCATATCCTCCCTCTGGTTCCCCTCCTTCCCTTTGTCCCATCTTCCACTGTCCTCTCCTATTAGATTCCTTCTTCAGCCCTTTACCTCTTCCACCAATCACCTTCCAGCTTCTTACTTCATCTCCCCTCACCCAGTCTGGCCAATCATCTGCCAGCTTGCACTCCTTCATCCATCCTCTCATTGTGGCTTCAGCCCCATTCCTCTCCAATCCTGATGAAGGTTTCAAGCCCAAAACTGTTTATTTCTCACCATGGATGCTGCCTGATTGCTGAGTTCCTCCGGCATTTTGTGTGTGTTGCTCCAGATTTCCAGAATCTGCAGAACCCCTTCTGTTTAAAATCTAAAGTAGATTTTCAACACCTAGAAATTTTCAACATTTTAGAACTAATCAAAATAGGACATACATGGTAAATGGTAGGACATTAAAGAATGCTTCAGAACAGGGGGATCTAGGAATAATGGTGCATAGTTCCCTGAAGATGGAATCTCATGTGGATAGGGTGGTGAAGAAAGCTTTTGGTTCGCTGGCCTTTATTAATCAGAGCATTGAGTATAGGAGTTGAGATGTAATGTTGAGTTTGTATAAGGCATTGGTAAGGCCAAATCTGGAGTATTATAGGAAAGATGTCAATAAAATTGAGGGAGTACAGAGGAGGTTTACTAAAATGTTGCCTGGGTTTCATCTCCTAAGTTACAGAGAAAGGTTGAACAAGTTAGGTCTTTATTCTTCGGAGCGTAGAAGGTTGAGGGAGGACTTGATAGAGGTGTTTAAAATTATGAGGGGGATTGAGAGAGTTGACGTGGTTAGACTTTTTCCATTGAGAGTGGGAAAGATTCAAACAAGAGGACATGGGTTGAGAATTAGAGAACAAAAGTTTAGGGGTAACATGAGGGGGAACTTCTTTACTCAGAGAGTGGTAGCTGTGTGGAATGAGCTCCCAGAAGAAGTGGTTGAGGCAGGTTTGATGTTGTCGTTTAAAGTTAAATTGGATAGATATATGGACAGGAAAGGAATGGAGGGTTATGGGCTGAGTGCAGGTCGGTGGGACTAGGATAGGGTAAGAGTTCGGCACAGATTAGAAGGGCCGAGATGGCTTGTTTCCGTGCTGTAATTGTTATATGGTTAACACCTGTGATGGCAGACATGCAGGGAAATGTTGTTCCTTGTGAGCAGTGCCATGTCCTTATCCATTGCTTCCTTTCCCTTTATCAAGGCCTAAGCGCTCTGCAAAACATGATAATGTACAGCTGCGTTGTGTATTATTAGCTGTCCATTTCAACAATGTTCTATTCTTCTACTCCCTCTATCTATCAAGGAGAACTGGTTGGCTGAGAGACACAACAGAGAAGCAACTGACAGGCACTTGACATGAGGGTGATTAGCCAGTACTTGCATGGTTGGGTCTAGCTTTGATAACAATGGTTTAGAATGATTAACTGCTTGGGCCAATTAATTATGAATTTCTTTTTATATCAAGTAAACTTTAGTCCTAATGAACAAAGATATTTATAAGAATAAACCGCAATTCTTTTTCAATTTTCTATTCATAGTCATTGCATTAAGTAGTGTTTTATTACATTTCTTAAAACCTTAAAACCATAAGACATAGGAGCAAAATTAGGACTCTCGGCCCATCAGGTCTGTTCTGTCATTCCACCAATTTCATTTATTATCCCTCTCAACTCCATCCTCCTGCCTTCTCACCATAAGCTTGGACATCCTTACTAATCAAGAACCTATCAACCTCCACGCCACAGTAGTGTAATGGTTAGCACAATGCTTTACTGTACCAGTAATACAGGTTCAATTCACACTGCTGGCTGAAAGGAGTCTGTATGTTCTCCTCATGTGCACGAGGGTTTCCCCTGGGTGCTCTGCTTTTCATCCACAGTCCAAAGATGTACCGGTGGGTAGGTTAATCGGTCATTGGAAATTACCCCTTGATTAAGCTGGAGTTAAATCGAGGATTACTGGCCCGCACGTCTCGAAGGGCCAGAAGGGCCTGTTCTGCAGTGTACTTCAATAAATAAATACTATTCTCTATGCCTTGGCCTCCACAGCTGTCTGTGACAATGAATTCCACAGATTTACCACTCTCTGGCTAAAGAAATTCCTCCTTATCTCTGTTCTGAAGGGGCATTCGTGTATTCTGATGCTGTGCCCTCTGATCCTAGACTCTCCCACTATAGGAAACATCCTCTCCGTGTTCACTGTATCTGGGCCTTTCAATAGGACTGTTACTACTCATGTGGCTCCCGTGAAGTAATACACTACTACGTTAACTGAGGTGCTTCCTCACTCTACCCTGCCCCTCCCTCTCTGCCAGCGGAAGAACCCTATACTATGGTACTTCCCCACTGAGCCTTGCAATGGCTGCACCAGGCTTCAGAGCGTCACTCGGCATGTACTCCTGCAGCCTAGAATGTGCCTCTACGGACATCTCGATGTGCTGGCTGAAGAAACGGATTTTGCAATGCTCTGCTGAAGGGAGAAACTAAGACTAATACAGAAGTTGTGGGAGATTAGGGTTCATTGATCACCTGTGATTACTATTAAGGTGGTGGTTGAGATCAACCCTCTTGACAAGCTGGCAAAGATACTCCTAAAGTGCTAGTGGCTGGGAAGTTCTTAACCCATTGGCAAATATTTGGTGTGTGTGCGCGTGTGTGTGTGTCTGTGTCCAGCAAACTTGAACAGGAGGAGGAGGTGATAGCAGCTCGCTGCGCATGCTCAGCTCTCTGGTGAAAATGATATTGTATCTGTTAAGTAGGGGCCGTGGACAATTCTGATTTGATGGAGACGGATGTGAAAGCACAGAGGAACATCTGGAGAAATTTCTGAAACGCCGGTTCGCTGCAGCTGTTACTGTGCGATCGAGAATCTTCCGGAGGGAAGGCTTCAAAATCCCTGGCTTTGCCTGCTGCTGACGATTGAGATTGAGGTCGAATTGTTCGGGTAGAGATGATGCTCGGTACTCGGTGCCAGAGGGCTGATCGGAGGCTCGAACTTTTCAAACGACTCAGAATCGGACTGTGGTCAGGCGTGGCAAGGAGAGTTTTCTTCCTTTCCCGTCTGCGTGAGATGTGGGATATTCGAGAGACTTTGAACTCTTTTACTGTGCCATGGACTGTTCTTCATCAAGTTATGGTATTGTTGCACTGTTGTAACTGTATGTTATAATTATGTGGTTTTGTTAGTTTTTTCAGTCTTGGTCTGTCCTGTGTTTTGTGATATCACACTGGAGGAATATTGTATCATTTCTTAATGCATGCATTACTAAATGACAATAAAAGAGGACTGCATGTCCTCATAATCTAATCTAACCTAATACCCAGGACCCATGTAATTGTCACCTTAGCTTCCAGGTTCTCAGATGCCCACTCCCTGGGTGGTGATTTTTTGTTGTGGATTTTGTAAATGTTATTGCTACACTTCAACAGTTTCTTTCCCTCTCCCATCAGATTTCAGAATGGTCCACGAAACCATGAACACTACCTTGCTATGTTTCTTTTGCACCGTTTATGTATTCTGTAACTTATAATAATTTTTGTCTTGCACTGCACAGCTGCAGCAATACAACACATTTCACCATACCAACAAAGACAAAATACTGCAGGAACTTAGCAGGTTGGGTTCTGTGGAGAGTTGACATTTTGGGCTGAGACCCTTCATCTGGACTCCTTGAGTATGAAATTGTCCCGATGAAGAGTCTTGGCCCAAAACTTTGCTCTCCATAGATGCAGCTTGATTTGCTGAGCTTCTCCAGCACTCTGTATCTGTTATTCTGATCTTCTAGCACCTGCAGAGTCTCTTGTGTTTGAAATCTCACCGTGTCAGTGATAATAAACCTGATTTTGATTCCTTTCTTCTAAATATGAGAGACGACTTGCAAGTTCTATATTTTGTAAGCCCAGACAAATATCATAAACACACAGTGCCAAGTCCAGTGGTGAAGTATGAGTTTATTTCTGCTGGTGATGTGGAACATTAGTCATTCATGACTTTTCCGATGATTATCCAGTCAGCCCCTCTTGTAGAAAATCGCCTTACAGCTTTCATTTATCATTGAAATGACTTTGCTTGACAGTGAAATGTACCAATGATGCTCAGTGTGTATTTGATGTGGCATCAATTGTAGGTTATATAGTTTTATTTGATAATAATAGTTATCAATATTCTGTGTTTGCCATTTTGCAGTTTGTTGCAAATCAGATAAAAATGGATTCTTTGGTTGAGAATAAAATCATGATAGCCTGGCAGTAAGCGTACCGCTACTTCAGCGCCAGCAAACTGGATTCAATTCTTGCCACTGTCGGTAAGGAGTTTGTACATACTCCCCGTATCAGTGTAGATTTCCTCTGGGCGCTCCAGCTTCCTCCCACGTTACAAAGACATACGGGTTAGGGTTTGTGAGTTGTGGGAATGCTACATTGGCACTGGAAGCGTGGCAACTCTTGCAGGCTGCCCCTTAGCACAAACTTCGCTGATTTGATGTGACAATGACACATTTCACTCAATGTTTTGATGTACAAATAAAGCTAATCTTATTATTATTTATTGAGATACAGTGTGGAATGGGCCCTTCTGGCCTTTCGAGCCACACTGTCCAGAAATCCCTGGATTTAATCCTAGCCTAATCAAGGAACAATTTACAATGACCAATAAACCTACCAACTGGTACAGCTTTGGACTGTGGGAAGAAACCAGAGCACCCGGAGGAAACCCATGCAGTCATGGGGAGAATGTGCAAACTCCTTACAGGCATTGGCAGGAATTGAACCCCTGTCACCTGTACAGCAAAATGTGCTAACCAGTAAGTTACTGTGCCATTCCAGTTTTTAAAAAAAAGCAAATATGCAGATTTTCATAATATTCACATAAACACAACTAAGCATGAATCTCAAGCTTATTTTACTCTTTACAAGTGGATTACCCATATATTTCATGAGTATTCAGATCATGGAGAAAAGATAAATAGTTCATAATATTGCCTTAAATATTCTTTTTTGGATACATTAATGTCCTTCATGGGCAGGGTACGAAGTATTTCCCTGCAAGATCTCGATGTGAAAGTGAACCAAGAGTCAGAGTGAAACTGGTTTTTTTGAGATTAGTACGTTTATGCTTTTATTGCATCCAACGAACGTTTGAACAGCATTAGATCAGTGTGGTCTCATGCCTGAAGGCCTGAAAGGCTGTTTTCCATAATGGCAATATCTGATTGTATCAGCTGGTCCATTAGTGTGTGAGAATAGTCAAAATATATCTCTTGTGTATTTCATTCTTCCATTGGCACAGATAACCCTGCATAAACACTCAGCAGATATGTACAGAGTGGTCTCCTGCTGCTGTCTCTGGAAAGTGAAAAAGAAAACATTTCCTGACCTCAGTTTGTTGAATGTGTTTCACAGCCGTGAAATATTTCCTAGATAAAATCAATATCTAAAAAGTAGGAAAACACAGTTAATTAGAACACAGATTTAAATAAAAACAATTTTCACTAATTTCACTTGGTGACTGATGTTGGTAGAAGGTCAGTGTAATATAGTGCCCTGGTTAAGATTTTTTACTGCTATGCTATAGGTATTTCATTTTAGCAGTTCTGTGAGAACAGGCTGTGCAGCTTTCAGACTGTTTGGGTTTGAGCTGTGATAAGAGGCTTTGTTGTTCAACTTAGGAATGTGGTGTCAGCCAATCAGGATGGTGCAATTGGGAACAGGTTCTGGACAACGCTGGGTGGGAGAGGTTTTGTGAGGGTCACTGGTGTGGATTGAGGTCTCTTTTGGTGGGAGCTGGGAGAAAACAGGGGGACAGATGGCTGGGGATGCCATTCCTGTTGCACAAGGTGCTTTGTGCTGATGAATGGCTTCAAGGAGGAAAGACCAATACACCTGTGGGAGACTCGTTTGTTCGAGATGGATTTCAAGCGATATTCAGAAGGTGGATTGTGTTTTCACGCAGATGGAGGGTCCGGTGCATGAGTTACAGACAAGTTCAAGATTAGATCCAACTTAAGTGCACATTTTAATGTTTAAGAATAATGGGCCCTTTTTGGTTTTTTTTCTTTCTTTCCTTTAATATTTGTTTGCTTAGGTTGACATATGTAAATTCACTACATTATAATTGTATGCAGTGTACGAGCTGTTACTTCTTGCCGAGGGGTGATTGCTAGGGGCAGCAAATCACACAGCATTCACACAAACCGGGCTCTGGGTGAGCAC
The DNA here is from genome assembly GCF_030028105.1 of Mobula birostris. Lineage (NCBI taxonomy): Eukaryota > Metazoa > Chordata > Chondrichthyes > Myliobatiformes > Myliobatidae > Mobula > Mobula birostris. Next base: position 9,342,479 of record NC_092388.1, read on the forward strand.
AACATCTCAGCTTCACGGATTTGGCAGGACCAAAGTCATATACACCCTAGACGTGCGAAGCCTAAGGAAGGTGGGTTTCTTGCCACGGAGTCCAGTGGCTGTCAGCGAGGGGCTCAATAGCTGCATTCCAGCGACGCTCAATAAAGAGGGGTTTGAATAAGACCATAAGATATAGGAGCAGAATTAGGCCATTTGACCCATCAAGTCTGCTCCACCATTTCATCATGGCTGATCCAATTTTCCTTTCAGCTCCAATCTCTTGCCTCCTCCCTGTTTCCCTACATACCCTGAGCAATCAAGAATCTATCAACCTCTCTTTAAATATACATAAATAGCTGGCCTCCACAGCTGCCTGTGGTAAAGAATTCCACAGATTCACCACTCCCTGGTTGAAGAAATTCCTCCTCATCTCCGTTCTAAAAGGACACCCCTCTATTCTGAGGCTGTGTCCTCTGGTCTTACTCTCCTGCCATAAGAAGCATTCTTTCCACATCCACTTTATCGAGACCTTTCACCATTTGATAGGTTTCAATGAGTTCACCCCTCATTCTTCTGAATTCCAGTGAATAGTCATAGTCATACTTTATTGATCCCGGGGGAAATTGGTTACAGGTCCAAAGCCATCAAACACTCTTCATATGACAAGCTATTTAATCCTGGAATCATTTTTGTGAACCTCCTTTGAACCCTCTCCAGTTTCAGCACATCCTTCTCGGATAAGGGGCCCAACCAGCTCACTGTACTCCAGAGGGGCAGATGAAGTAAGAAGCTTGGAGATGAAAGGGGGGAAAGGTAAAGGGCTAAACAAGAAGAAATCTAATAGGAGAGGAGGATGGACCATGGGAGAAAGCAAAAGAGGAGAGAAGTTATGGGCAGGTGAGGCAAAGAGAAAGGTTAGGAGGGGAGTTAAAAGGGAGTAAAGAAAGAGAGAAGATAGGGGAGGACTTACCTGATGTTAGAGAAATCAAAGTTCATGCCATCAGATTGGAGACTATCCAGACAGAATATGAGGCGTTACTCCTCTAACCTGAGAGTGGCCCCATCATGACAGTAGAGGAAGCCGTGGACTGGCACGTCAGAATGGGAGGTCCAATTGAAATAAGTGGTGACCTGGAAATCCCACCTTTTGAGGCGGATGGAGTGCAAAGTTCTCAGTTTATGTAATACTGTGTGTTACAGCAAGGGATAAAAGTCGTTATGATTGGCAAATCATGGTAAGCTCATAGGCTTCATTTCCCACTGCTTTCGATAACTATAGGGAAAATGCAGGGCTGAAAATTTATTCATGTGCTGTAGCTCCCCAATCTACTTAATAAAAGGGGTTACCAGTTTCTAAATGGCCAGTTTGTCAGTGTTCATATACACACTATGACATAGTTGATAGCCAGACTTACTGAAAGCTGCTCAGGTGTATCCAAGTACAGGAACATAGAACATCACAGCTCAATACAGATCTTTCAGCCCATGATGAAGTGCCGATCAATCTAACTTTCCCTCCCACGTAGCTCTCAATTATTTTCTATCATCCTTGTGCCTATCTAAGAGTTTCTCAAATGCCCCAAATATATCTCCCTCTACCACCACACTGGCACACATTCCATTCATTCACCACTCTGTGTAAAAACCTTACATCTGGAAAGCCCCCCCCCACCCCCGCATACTTTCCACCAATCACCTGAAGATTGCCTCTCATCGAATTCTGCCCTATTGATCTTTGAAAGAAGATAGTCATGTCTTGGTTTCTTAAAGGTGTCATAGCTGGAGACGACAGTGGGGATAAGCTCCCATTACTTATTAAGTGCTCCCAATGTTGTGCGTCTCAATTAGCCTCTGACAACCAAGTCCAACTCCTGGCCTTCACGTGTGACTTAACTACTAAGCCTAGCAGGAGCTTTTCTACTGACAGGAGAAGGGGCAAAGGTAGGTTACTGGCACCTTAAAACCAGTCACTTCCGATAGATGGATTCATCAGTCATGGTTGGCAGTTCATCTAGGAGAAGAAAAACTCTGATCTCGAACTTCTGCTGTCTTGTGGCTATACCCACTCATGGGGAAGGCTTCGGCAGTAAGCCCTGAGGGGAAAAGTCCAGAACTGGAGTCCCCAGGGCAGTCCTGTGTTGAGTTCAATGTTGACCAGCAACTCCTGCAATACTGCAGGTGCTGAACTGCATTGGGCAGCGGGAGTCTACTGCATTGGACAATGGGAGCCACTGCATGGACAACAGCCTGCTCTCCATATCATACTGCCCTGGCTTGCATATCACATAGACAGCAGGGATGCAACGTCCTATTTCAACCCCAACCAATGGGTGGCCTTGCCCATGTCCTGATGGCTTGAAAGAGGCAGAGCTTGATCCTTGCTGACATGACCTCGCCCAAGAGTTGCAGCAGACGAGCGGTACAAGAGGACACATGCCTTTCGGTGTGGGTTAAACCAGATACAAGGAAATCTGCAGATGCCGGAATTTCAAGCAACACACATAAACGTTGCTGGTGAACGCAGCAGGCCAGGCAGTACCTCGTCGATTGTACCTCCTCCTAGAGATGCTGCCTGGCCTGCTGTGCTCACCAGCAACTTTTATGTGTGTTGGTTTAAACCAGCATTAGTTCAGTTAAAGCTGTGCAGTGAGTGTGTGATATCTATGCAGACTAAGTTAAACCTTCATAATCTTTCTTTCTGTAGTTTAATTTGTTAAGCTAATGACTCTTTCTCCATTAGGAGAAAGGATACATAATCTTCCTTAGTACACTTTGATCTGTTGGGTTTGGATCTTGCAAAGGACTCTCCCTCTCCCTCCCTCTCCCTCCCTCTCCCTCTCTCTCTCTCAAAAACTCCAGTGGCCACCGTAAACTTGGTACCCCATCGTGTTTTTTTTAATGAATGACAAGCTGTTACACGTTGGCTCAAAACTGATACTTAAGACTTGTAGTTGCTGACAGAATGCATTTTAATGCTTCAGGCTAATGACGTTTTTGAAGGAACTCAAGCCACAAAGAAACATGATTTTATAATGGTTAAGTATTTGCTTGACATTCCCAGCTGGAGATGCAGGAAGTGGTTTCAGAAAACTTGCAGAAAGAGCACCTTAAGTCAATATAGTAAGTCTATCATTATGTTGCCATGGTGATTAAGGTAATCATTAATATTCTGGCCACAGAATAAAGGCAAGTAAAAGTCAGTAAAAAAAACATATTATTTCAACATCTCCACAGACAAATTTCCATATTCATTTGTGTTCAATTAATGAACAGCATTCTTTAGATATAGCAAGTTCAGAGTTGATTTTTTTTGAGGGAGGAGTTTAGTCAAATAAGCAGACAAAATGTGTCACATTCAAGAATCTGCCATACAGTATTCAAAATGAGAACTCCCAGGCACACATGGAGGGGTAGTAAAGGAGCTGTTTGAGTGCATGTTCAAATGCGTTTTCATGTCAGCTCTGTCAAAACAATTAGCTAATTGAAGAATATGTATGGGATTTTATGAAAGTGACTTTCCATTATACAGATCTGCTGCAACGCAGTCAAAACAAAACGCTGATGTCGTTTCGCAGTCGTCTGAATTAACAATAGTTCTGTTAAACAATAGCCAGAAGGTTTGACAGCATCGCACTAACATATAGGTACTAATGGCATTTTTAAACCAAAGTAAACTTTATTCATAATAAAAAATGATTTACAAGAATAAACCGTGCAATGCCTTTTCACGTTTACATTCAGAGACAATGTGTTAAGTAGTATTCAATTACATTTTTTAAAAGCCTATAGCAGTGTGGCCCCCTGAAGTGGTACATTACTACAGTAATTGAGGTGCTTTCTCGCCCAAGCCGGACCCTCCCTGCCCAGTAGTAGAAGAACCTTGGGTAAGGAGATCAAAGGTGTATACCAGTAATTCCCAACGGGGGTGGTTATGTGTCCTAAGGGGGCGTTAGGCGAAATTGCAGTCATAGAGTGGTGTTCAAGATTCTTGGGGGGGGGGTAAGCGGCACTCTAAATTGAGGCACGAAACCTAACCAACCGTTAGTAGAGCAGGCAATTCCAAACAAAGAAGTAGAGGCACTGGAACACAGGAAGAACCATAGCTCTTCAGGCGGTGAGCACTCATTGTCACAATGCGCCTGAAACTTGGCAATCTCATCTAACCTTACCAACCAAACAGACATTACCGGGGGATGCACAAATGAGCAGCTAGGTGCCCAACATTTCCAAAATGATAGCAAAGTGTGGAAAATCTCATACAACTGGTGAAAGATTAATAATGTCTGCTGTATCAGAAGTGCTCACTGTTGTTAAAAGATATCAGTATTTTAAAATCAATTCTTCTGAGTAATAACTCTATAGCTTATCCTATTGATGAAATGAGTGAAGATATTGAGTATCAAATATGCACAGATCTACAAAAAACACAATTTGTGATGCAACTGGATGAATCAACTGTGCGAGACAACAAGGCATTGCTAATTGCATATGTACAGTTTAGCAAAAATGAAGAAGTTTATGAAGAGATTCTCTTTTGTAAAAAGTTAAAAACAAATATGAACGGAGAATCAACCTACAATGAGCTTGAAATATGTATTGAAGATAAAAATATGCCGATTAGAAGCATGATTTCTTGTGCAACAGATGGAGCACCATATATGACAAGTTGCCATCCTGGTGTAGTGGCATTTATGGAAAAAAGGTTTTCCAAGTCTGTTTGCAATCCATTGTGCAATTCATCATCAACATCTTGCAGCCAAAAACCCCAGCCAGCGACTTTCTTTAAGCATAACTCTTGTAATATCTACTATCAATAACATTAAAGCTCAACCATTAAATAGCAGGAAATTTCACCAGTTATGCCAAGATAACGATGAAGAGTTTGAATGCTTGGTTCTTCACACTGAAGTGTGTTGGCTGTCAAAAGGCTGCTGCTTAAAATGTTTCTTTGATCTTTTTGACACTATGGTTGAATTTTTGCTCAAAGTCAACAAGAGCTTGGGAAACAAGATTGAACTTCTATGTGGATCTGTATCTAGCTGAACTGTATGACAAAATGAACATTATAAATATGAAACTGCAGGATAAGGATTTTAATTTAATCCAGGCAAAAAGTTCAGTGTCCACTTTTATTGGAAATACAGAGGCAAAACTTCGGGAGAAGAAAGTTCTCACAGTTTCCTTGCATGGAAAGTATGGCACTCTCTTTCACAGACAGTGATTTGCAAGAGTACTGCTTACACTTGCAGTCATTGAAGAAGGATTTTCAGAATCAATTCAAAGATTTGAGCAATCTGGAAATTCCAGACTGGGTAATTGATCCATTTCTTTGCAAGGTGGAAGAACAGGAAGAGAGCTTGTAAGAATAAATTATCGAAATTCAGAATGACAAAGAAGCAAAAATGCTTTTCAAAGATAACAGTTTTTGTGGTAGGTGACTACACTGTCATATAAAGTTTCCTGGTCTTTAGCGAAGAGTCAAACTGCTCTCCATTGCATTTCCATCCTCCTACCTTGTTGAAAGAGGTTTCAATCCTGTGAATCATAAACTCACAAAAAACAGAAACTACTTGGATGTTGTTATGCATGGGGATTTAAGGCTTTTTCTGTCACAACCTGAGCCAGCTATTTCAACTCTTGCTAAAAACCATCAAGCTCAAGGATCACAATGATATTGAAGCTGCTGTACAGCGCGGAGGGAATGTGTAAGCTAGGTTTAAAGACAAATAAAAATTTAAAGCAGAATCATTTTTCTTGTGCTGGCATACAGCAGACATATTTTTACACTATGGGGGGGGGTTGTGGAAACTACTATATATTGTGCCTAAGAGGGGCAATGGCAAGTATGGAAGTGCTTTAGGGGAGCATTGGGCTAAAAAAGGTTGGGAAACACTGGAATATATAGTATTCCATGACAATTTTACCAAGACTCTTTACAATTAAAATCAGACCTCCTCACCCCTCTAACCAAAGCCTTCTGAAATAAACCTGAGGATACAATTTCTTATAAGAAGCTGAGCATGGTAAGACCAACAAGCCCGTGACACCCAAATACTCCCACGTGAGCAATGACCCTAGTAACCCGTATGTCTTTGGAACGTGAGAGGAAACAGTTCTGTTTCCATTTTTAATATCTTTGTTTTTCCCTTTCAGGGTTCTTTTGAAGACCCTGACCTGGAGTTACATGCTGACTACAGTTCTTTGCGGTAATAGGACCTGCTCTTGGGGTTTCATAACTGGCTGTTGTTCAGCATGTCAAGGGCTCGGCCTAAGAGTCTGCTCAGCTCTGGAAGCCTAGGATCTGGGGGCTCTGGAGACGGGAGGATCAGCGGGCAGATCTTTGGGCACAGAGCTCGAAAAAAGCGATGTAATGGACTTATAACATCATAAACCAGCGAGTTGTTTGTTATGCCTCCCCGCTCACTGTGAAAACAGAGACACCTCTTTCTCCTTATTAGGGAGAGAGAGCTGTAGTATGTCGAATACCAGGTGAAACGCGAAATCTTTGGGGTAGCTGCAAGTCTGTCTTTGCTGACACTTGAGTGCTTGGTGGCGTGTGCCGACGGTTTTTTTTTGCTGGTGGGGGGAGGGGGGATTGTTGCTTGTTGTCACTTACGCGCAGGAGGGAGGGGAGTTGGGGGGGACTTTGGGGTTCTAACATTTAACTGTCATTCATTCTCTGGGGCACTCCTGTGTTTTCGTGGATGGTTACAAAGAAAAAGCATTGCAGGATGTATATTGTATACATTTCTCTGACATTAAATGTACCTTTGAAACTGGAGCACCTGGAGGAAACCCACATGGCCATGGGGAGAATGTACAAACTCCTTACAGACAGTATCTGAATTGAACCTGGGTGGAAGCTGCTGTATTAGACTTGGGCACGTTATCTTGTTGCTGGAAGCATGGCAACATTGTGAGCTGCCCACTACACATACTCGTACTGACCATAAGAAATAGGAGCAGAATTAGGCCATTTGGTCCATCGAGTCTGCTCTGCCAATTCATCATGGCTGAGCAAATTCCCCCTCATACCCAATCTTTGCCTTCTCCCCATAATCTTTCATGGCCCAACTAATCAAGAACATATCAACCACTGCCTTAAATACATCCAATGACCTGGCCTCCACAGACACCTGTAGCAACAAATTCCAAAAAATCCCACCCTCTGGCAAAAGAAATTCCTCCTCATCTCTGTTCTAAAGGGATGCTCCTCTATTCCGAGGCTGTGTCCTCTGGCCCTAGACTGTCCCAAAATAGCAAATACCCTCTTCACATCTACTCTATCTCGGCCTTTCAATATTCAATAGGTTTCAATGAGATCCCTCCATTCTTCAGAACTCCAACAAGTACAGGCCATCAATTGCTCCTCATATGATAAGTCTTTCATGGGCCTCCTTTGAAACCTCTCAATTGTCAGCACGTCCTTTCTTAATTAAGAGATCCAAAACTGCTCACAATACACCAAGTGAGGCCTCCCCAGTGCTTTATAAAGTCTCAACATTACATCTTTGCTTTTGTATCCAAGCCCTCTCGAAATAAATGTGCTAACGTCACATTTGCCTCCCTTACCACTGGCTCAACTTCCAAATTTACCCTTAGGGAATCCTGCACAAGGACTCCCAAGCTTCTTTACACCTCTTTTTTTTTGGGATTTTCTCCCCACTTAGAAGATAGTTTGTGTTTCTATTCCTTCTACCAAAGTGCAGCATGATACATTTTCCAACACTGTATTCCCTTTGCCACTTCTTTACTCATTCTCTTAACCTGCCCACATCTTTCTGCAGCCTCCCTGCTTCCTCAGCAGTACCTACCTTCATATCGCCTGCAAATTTCACCACAAATCTGTCATCAAAATCATTGACATACAACGTAAAAAGGAGTGGTCCCAACACCGACCCCTGTGGAACAGCACAAGTCATCGGCAACAAATCAGAAAAGTCTCCTGTTATTATTCTCTCTCGTTGCCTTGTGCTGATCAGCCAGTGCTCTATCCATGCCAGGACCTTTCCTGTAGCAATATAGACTCGTATCTTGTTATGCAGCGTCACGTGCGGCACTTGTCAAAGGTCTTCTGAAAATCCAAGTACCCAGTCTCCACCATTTCTCCTCTATCTATCCTACTTAATTATTTCCTCAAATAATTCCAATAGATTTGTCAGGCAAGATGTTCCTTCCCTTGAGGAAACCGTGCTGGCCTTGGCCTATTTTATCAGGTGCCTCAGAGTACCCTGAAACCACATCCTTAACAATCGACTCCAATGTCTTCCCAACCACTGATGTCAGGCTAACTAGCCTGTAATTTCCCTTCCTTCTACCTCCCTCCCTTCTTGAAGAACGGAGTGACATCTGCAATTTCCCAGTTCTCTGGAACCATGCCAGAATCTAGTAATTCTTGGAGGATCATTACTGATGCCCGAACAATCTCTCTGGCCACTTCTTTCTGGGATGTGTTCCATCTGGTCCAGGTAACTGTGTGGGTTGTTGACGCAAATGGAACATTTCGCTAAATGTTTTGAAGTTTCGACGCACATGTGACAGATAAAGCTAATCTTTAATCTTTATATGTAATAGATTGATTGGCCTCATTATAACTGGAACGTCACATGAAGTTACATCATCCAGAATAATGTAATTCATAAATGCAATCACCAAAAACAGTCAACATCTATCGTCCATATAACATGAAGACTGGTTGCAGTAGAGTAACATGGAAGGAGAATACATATTTCCATTTATGATTCTTCAAGTGATTACATGCAAAAAGATCCCCAGATACATTACAGTTAATTAATCAGTGAAACAATCACATTCATATTCTGATAGCCTATAATGAGAGTAAGATTCATGGGCAGCTCATTGGTATTAGTGCATGATTTATCATTTTCCATTTTTTTAATCACATGTACATCAAAATATACCATGTAATGTGTTGTTTATGTTAACCATTTGGGCACTGCAGTAGCGTGGTGGATAACGTGATACTGTTGCAGCTCAGAGCATCAAAGTTTGGAGTTCAATTCCAGCACCGTCTACAAGGGGCATGTACGTTCTTCCTATGGAATCTGTGGGTTCCCTCCAGGTTCTCCGGTTTCCTCACATGGCCTCAAGATGTTCCACTTAGTAGGTTAATTGATCATTGTAAATCGTCCTGTGATTAGGCTAGGATTAAATCAGGGGTTGCTGGCAGCGTGGCTCGAAGGGTTGGAAGGGCCCATTCCATGCTGTATCTCTAAATAAAATAAAATAAAGGCCAACACAACCTGTGCTGGGGGCAGCCCACAGGAGTCACCACACATTCCAGTGCCAACATAGCATGCCCACCACAATCAGCAGAACACAAGAAGCAGCAAAACAAGCCCCTTTACTCCCTCCCACCTACCCACTCATCCCTTGTCCCCTCTCTCCAATCTCCAATCTTCAGTCTTCAGTCCCCTGCTCCTGGTCCCCGGTCCCCAGTCTCAAGGCTTCAGCCATCAGCCTTTGAATTCCAGACCTCTGATCAACCTTTGTGCTTTGATCTTTAGTATTGACCCCTGGACAAGCTGAGGATGGGACCCTGAACTCAGGGCTAGAACTCAGGGCTCGATGGTACACTGCCCCTCATGCTTTGTCGTGCCTGTTGCTCGCACGGACATCCAATCCTCTGACCAATCGAACTGAGACTGCCCAACATCCACGGATGTCCTTCATCATCTGCTGATGTTGCTGGCTTCAAGCAAAGAGCAGGGGCCGAGATTTTGGATGTCCTTCGCCCCATGTGCATATTGCTGGCCTTCGAACGCCGAGCACTGAGCGGAGGCCTAGCCTTCGATCTGACATACTCCTCCATATCCCTGTCCCTAAACCCCAGTCTAACTTCTAACTTCCCCACCTCCCTTTGTTGAGAGAACCGGCCAGGATACCTAGATAGCTCCCTGCTGCTTGTAAAATACTGATACTGATCTAGTCACAGAATGTGTTGAACAGGAAAAAGCATAATGTTTGCTGACCGTGAATAATAACCTTTTAATACTGCAATGATGGGTCATAATAGATCATATACTTATATCCAAACTGAAGCATTAACTTATAACCTTCTGCTTCAGATATGTTTTAATACCATTTACCTTTCAGAAATGTTTAGCCTTACATTGTCGTAGATAACTGCTGCTGCGCTAACAGGTCAACTTGCAGGACAGGCTGATTTCTTGGAATTATTCCAAAAACTTAATTTCAGAAATGCACACATCAAAGTTCAAGAGGCAGCAGAGTTTCATATCTACTGTACTGTGAATCACAAAAAAAATTTACAGAATTTCATTTAAATATATACTTCTAAAACAGTGTATTTATCATATTATACATGAGCTGTACATAGATGTATAATCTAATAATTATGCATAAATTTATGTAATTGTTATAATGTATATTTATTAGAGTTATATTTTTATGCATCTTTTGAAACACTGAAGGGCATTAAAATCTGCCCGTGCTGATTAATGAGCTCGTGACAAATAATCACAGGAGGTGTGGCAACATTTGCTCAGCACATCCTCACTGATTTGACCTGGCACAAACAACACGTTTCACTGTATGTTTCAATGTATATGTGACAAATAAACTTAATCTTTTAAGATCTTTAATCTTTAAAAGTTAACTAGTTTTAAACACAAACACACACACACACACACACACACACACACACACACACACACACCACCACCACCACCACCACCACCACCACCACCACCACCACCACCACCATTTTCAAAGTCAAGTGTGAATACAGGTCAATTTGCACACAAACGTTGTCCAGCTACCCAGCAACCATGTGATATGGGTGTGCTAAGTATAGTATATCACAAGCCTTCTTGGCTGTAAGATCCATGGCCCATTTTTAATCAATGAAGTCTGAGACAACAAGTGATGCATTCTGATGAGGTTCAACCAACCATTGCTCAGGGAGGGAAAATCCTTCAGACTATGTATCTTGTTACTATACATCTGTAAGTGTAAACTAGCTGTAAGATGGCGAACACGAGGAATTCTGCAGATGCTGGAAATTCAAGCAACACACATCAAAGTTGCTGGTGAACGCAGCAGAACAGGCAGCATCTCTAGGAAGAGGTACAGTCGACATTTCAGGCCGAGACGTCGACTGTACCTCTTCCTAGAGATGCTGCCTGGCCTGCTGCGTTCACCAGCAACTTTGATGTGTGTTGTAAGATGGCGAAGTAGTTTCAAGGGATAGGATCCCAAATGGCCAGGAGCAATCACATCATAGGCTTTCTGAATCGGCTGCAGTGATGAACTTCAGTTCTGAATGCTGTTTGCTTGCTTTATTGTTTGCACAATTTGTTTGTTTTTCTCGCTCTCTCTCTGTCTGCACACTCGGTGTTTGATAGTCTTCTTTTGTTTTTAGTGGTTTCGATTGGGTTTCTTTGTTTCACGGCTACCCATAAAGAGATGAATCTCAAGGTTGTATAAAGTTTACATACTTTGATAATAAATGTACTTTGAACTTTGTTCCTGACAGTACATGTGATTGGATTTATAAATATAATGGTATCAGTATACAGAGTAGTACTAGGACATCCTGGGTTACGAATCCCACTTTACACGAATAATCCCATACATGTTAAAGCATTTTCCAAACTAGCAATAATAATAATAATGAAATGTTTTGTCATGTTTATTAATGACCTGATACAATATTTATATACTGTATATTCCAATAGTTCAATTATTGACAGTGTTAAGGTGATTATTCAAATAAAATGAAAGAATTAGGTATACTTCCTAACCCGAATAAAGTGGCCACTGAGTGTATGTTCATGGTCTTCTGCTGCTGTACCCCATCCACTTCAAGGTTCAAAGTGTTGTGCGTTTAAAAATGCTCTTCTGCACACCACTGTTGTAACACATGGCTATATTAGCTACTTTTGCCTTCCTGTCAGTTTGAACCAATCTGGCCGTTCTCCTCTGACCTCTCTCATAACAAGGTGTTTTCACCCACAGAACTGCTGCTCACTGGATGTTTTTTTTTGGGTTTTTTTGCACCATTCTCTGTAAAGTCTAGAGACTGTTGTGTGTGAAAATCCCAGGAGATTAGCAGCTTCTGAGATACTCAAACCACCCCTTCTGGCATCGACAATCACTCCACGGTCAAAGCCACTTAGATCACATTTCTCCCCCATTCTGACGTTAAGTCTGAATCGCAATTGAACCTGTTGACCATGTCCGCGTGCTTTTTTTGCATTGAGTTGCTGCCACATGATTGGCTGATTATTATTATTAAACAATAATAATTTAAATAATATTATTTAATGATATCTGCATGGATGACCAGGTGTGCAGTAGTATCTAATTTAATGGCCAATGAGTGTATATTGTGAAATTTGCAGTTTTGCAGTATAGCGCAATACATGAAACCTATTATAAATTACAATAAGAAATATGTTAACAGAATTAAAAAACTAGTGCAAAATAGTGAGGTTTATATGCTTACTGTCCATTCAGAAATCTGATGCCGGAGAGGAAGAAGTTGTTCCTGAAGCACTGAGTATGTGTATTGAGGCTTCTGTACCTCCTCTCCAATAGGAGCGATGAGAAGAGGCCTTGTCCTGGGTGGCGGGGGGCGGGGGGATCCTTAATGATGGAAGCCGCCTTCCCTGAGGCATCACCTTTTGAAGATGTCCTCGATGGTGGGGAGGCTAGAATTCACAGACATTGCATCAGTGAAACAACTTGACAATGAAACTTCATAAAATGTCAACAGAAAATACTGAGGGATGAAGGATGGTTTTAACTTGGAAATTAGATTAGATTATTAGACTAGACTAGACTAGATTAGATTAGATTAGACTAGATTATGAGGTCATTTAGTAATGCGTGCATTAAGAAATGATACAATATTCCTCCGGTGTGATATCACAGAAACACAGGACAGACCAAGACTGAAAAACTGTCAAAAACCACATAATTATAACATATAGTTACAACAGTGCAACAATATCATAACTTGATGAAGAACAGGTCATGGCACAGCAAAAAAGTTCAAAGTCTCTTGAAAATCCCACATCTCACGCAGACGTGAGAAGGGAGAAAACTCTCCCTGCCATGCCCGACCACAGTCCAACTCTGAGTCGTCCGAAAACTTCGAGCCTCCGACCAGCCCTCCGACACCGAGTACCGAGCACCATCTCTGCCGAACGCTTCGACCCCAGCCTCGGTCGCCAGCAGCAGGCAAAGCCGGGGATTTTGGGGCCTTCCCTCCGGAGATTCTCGATCGCACAGTAGCAGCGGCAGCGAACCGGGCATTTCAGAAATTTCTCCAGATGTTCCTCTGTGCTTCTCACGTCTGTCACCATCAAATCAGAATTGTCCATGGGCCTTACTTAACAGATACGATATCCTTTCACTGGAGAGCTGCGCGCGCTGCATCGCTCCTCCATCTTCTCCTCCCGCCTTCTCTCCAGACAAGTGGCAGCACGGTAGTGTAGAGGTTAGCACAATGTTTTACAACACCAGCAGTCGGGGTTCAATTCTCGTTCTCTGTAAGGAGTTTATAATTTTTCCCCTGCCCGCCTGGGTTTCCTCCAGGTGCTCCGGTTTCCTCCCACATCCCAAAGACGTACAGGTTTGGGTTAGTGAGTTGTGGGCGTGCTGCGTCGGTGTTAGGAGCACGGCAACATTTGCGCACTGCACAGCATGTTGCTCACCGATTTGATTTGACACAAACGTGGCACTTCATTGTATACATCTGACAAATAAAGCTGATCTTTAAAATCCATCATAAAGATATCACAGCTGAAATAGTGAAGGCTGAATGGTACTCTGCTAAACCTGTTCAGCATGCGGAATTTGCCTGAATGGGAGCATCTTTCCATTGTGCAGAATGCCCAATTAACAAACGGCTGGTGCTTTTCAAAGCAGGCTAAGTAATGTCCCGCATTCCTTTTATGACACAAATGGCCTTTTCAATAGCTGTGGTCTTCCTAGTCCCCCTTTCTGCGTCAATCACAGAGATCATGGGCGTGACAAGCTTGAAGAGAGCATTGAAAGAATCATTACCTACTGTCAGGCAAATCATTGGTTGTTTTATTTGAACTGTCAGTTTGAGAAGGTTTTTGTGTTTTCTTCAGAAGGACTGACAGTAATTGCTTTTGATGTTAATTTGCCAAGTTAGCTAATGGTTTTGATCCATGGACCAGTGGCAAATTTCTGAAATATCTTAGTGGGCCTGTTGTTAGCTTTGCAGTGGTTGGTTGGAAGTGAAGCAGGACAGACAATGGTGAGCAGCGTCCTCAGACAGGAGGACATAAGACCATAAGATACAGGAACAGAATTAGGCCATTTGGCCCATCAAGTCTAATCTGCCATTTCTTCATGGTTGATCCATTCTGCCTCTCAGCTCCAGTCTTCTGCCTTCTCCCTGTATCCTTTCACGCCCTGAGTAATCAGGAATCTATCAACCTCTGCCTCAAATATATCCAATGACTTGGCCATGGCTGACAAGGTCCATGATCTGCAAGATCCAGAGGAGTACTCCAATGGCTCATGTGGGTCATAGGGTCACAGAGCAATACAGCACAGATACAGGCCCTTCGACCCCACTAGTTCATAGTGACCGTGGAGCCTACTCAGCTCATCTCAAATAGTTTCACTTTCAATACTATGCTGACAATCCTCTGCGTTCTGTGTACTATACTGACCGTCCTCTGCATTCCATGTACTGTACTGACCATATCTGCGTTCCATTTTTTTAATATATTTTTTTATTTAAACAAAATTCTTTATTACAAATGTCGGTGCTATACAATATTTACAAACCCAGTGAATAACACATTTACTACACTACAAACAGACAATACATGTTAAACCAATATATTGCCATCCTCATCAATGATGGCATTTACACCCCGCGGAGCCCAACGGTCCCGGAACATCTCGACGGTCGCCGTGGACTGTGCGTATTCCTTTTCAATGTTCACCCGGGCTCGAACATACCCCCTAAACATAGCCAGGCAGTCCGCCCGGGGAGAACCTCCTGCCACCCTTTTCCAGGAGCCACGGATGGCAATTTTCGCCAGCCCCAGGAGCAAGTTGACAAGGACATCCTCATCCCTCTGTGCCCCCCTCCTTACTGGATGACCATATATGAATAGGGTGGGACTGAAATGCAACCAGAAGGCGAGAAGCAGCCCACGCAAATACGCGAAAAGGGGCTGCAGCCTCACACACTCCACGTACATATGGTACACGGTCTCCTCCAGCCCGCAGAAGTGACACGCGGCTGGGAGATCCGTGTACAAACTAAAGAACTTATTGCAGGGCACCGCTTTATGCAGCACCCTCCAGCCAAGATCCCCAAGGTGCATGGGAAGGACTCCCTTGTAGAGGGACTTCCATTGGGGACCCCCCTCACCTCCAGGTGCAAAGACCGACCACCATGGCGTGTCAGGACGGTGGACAAATGCTAGGAAGTGGAGGGTGTGGAGCAGCAGCCCATAAAGGTACCTCCTGCCTGCATCCCTGAATGGGATTGTGGGTGTTGATGAAAGACGGCTCAAGTTGTGTGGATTCGTCTCTCGGGTAAGGCTGCGGGGCCTGGGCCCGACGAGCAGCTCAGCCCGAGTCGTTCCACACACCTGAGCTGCACTGACATCCGTTGAGACAGGGCAAGGGTCAGCCAGGACCCCGCCCCCTGCCAGAGGAGGGGATTCCCGGCCTGAGGCAACCATGTTCCAGACTCTCAGTAGGTCCTGATAGAAGCCGGGCAGCCTCTGCAAAGCAGCACGGCTAACGCCCGCCGGTGGTAGCTGCATATCTTCGGCAAGACAGCAGCCCCTCCGGAGGAAGAAAGTCGCCAACACGTGCCACCTGGGAGGGTGCTCGGCGTACAGGAATCTCTGCAGCGTCCTGAGGCGGAGAGCCACCAGTCATGTGCGTACACACACCAGCGACTGTCCGCCCTCTCCTTCTTTTTTTTTTTTTTTTTTTTTTTTGTTATATTTCAAAATTCTTTATTACAAATGTCGGTGCTATACAATATTTACAAACCCAGTGAATAACACATTTACTACACTACAAACAGACAATACATGTTAAACCAATATATTGCCATCCTCGTCAATGATGGCATTTACACCCCGCGGAGCCCAACAGTCCCGGAACATCTCGACGGTCGCCGTGGACTGTGCGTATTCCTTTTCAATGTTCACCCGGGCTCGAACATACCCCCTAAACATAGCCAGGCAGTCCGCCCAGGGAGAACCTCCTGCCACCCTTTTCCAGGAGCCACGGATGGCAATTTTCGCCAGCCCCAGGAGCAAGTTGACAAGGACATCCTCATCCCTCTGTGCCCCCCTCCTTACTGGATGACCATATATGAATAGGGTGGGACTGAAATGCAACCAGAAGGCGAGAAGCAGCCCACGCAAATACGCGAAAAGGGGCTGCAGCCTCACACACTCCACGTACATATGGTACACGGTCTCCTCCAGCCCGCAGAAGTGACACGCGGCTGGGAGATCCGTGTACAAACTAAAGAACTTATTGCAGGGCACCGCTTTATGCAGCACCCTCCAGCCGAGATCCCCAAGGTGCATGGGAAGGACTCCCTTGTAGAGGGACTTCCACTGGGGACCCCCCTCACCTCCAGGTGCAAAGACCGACCGCCATGGCGTGTCAGGACGGTGGACAAATGCTAGGAAGTGGAGGGTGTGGAGCAGCAGCCCATAAAGGTACCTCCTGCCTGCATCCCTGAATGGGATTGTGGGTGTTGATGAAAGACGGCTCAAGTTGTGTGGATTCGTCTCTCGGGTAAGGCTGCGGGGCCTGGGCCCGACGAGCAGCTCAGCCCGAGTCGTTCCACACACCTGAGCTGCACTGACATCCGTTGAGACAGGGCAAGGGTCAGCCAGGACCCCGCCCCCTGCCAGAGGAGGGGATTCCCGGCCTGAGGCAACCATGTTCCAGACTCTCAGTAGGTCCTGATAGAAGCCGGGCAGCCTCTGCAAAGCAGCACGGCTAACGCCCGCCGGTGGTAGCTGCATATCTTCGGCAAGACAGCAGCCCCTCCGGAGGAAGAAAGTCGCCAACACGTGCCACCTGGGAGGGTGCTTGGCGTACAGGAATCTCTGCAGCGTCCTGAGGCGGAGAACCGCCAGTCGTGTGCGTACACACACCAGCGACTGTCCGCCCTCTCCTTCTGGGAGACTCAGAACCGCTGCAGAGACCCAGTGCTTCCTGTTTCCCCAGAAGAAGTCCACTAGCTTCCTCTGCATTCTTGCGACAAAAGGGGCAGGGGGGGCCAAGGTGACCATCCGGTACCACAACATGGAGGCCACCAGCTGGTTTATGACCACCACCCTGCCTCCATGTACTGTACTGATCATCCTCTGTGTTCCATGTACTGTACTGACCATCCTCTGTGTTCCATGTACTGTAGTGACAATCCTCTGTGTTCCATGTACTGTACTGACCATCCTCTGTGTTCCATGTACTGTAGTGACAATCCTCTGTGTTCCATGTACTGTACTGACCAACCTCTGCGTTCCATGTACAGCAGTGACCATCCCCTGCGTTCCATGTACTGCAGTGACCATCCCCTGCGTTCCATGTACTGTACTGACTGTGTTCCATGTACTGTACTGACCAACCTCTGCGTTCCATGTACAGCAGTGACCATCCCCTGCGTTCCATGTACTGCAGTGACCATCCCCTGCGTTCCATGTACTGTACTGACTGTGTTCCATGTACTGTACTGACCGTCCTCTGTGTTCTATGTACCGTACTGACAATCCTCTGTGTTCTATATACTGTACTGACCACCCCCTACGTTCCATGTACTGTACTGACAACCCTCTGCGTTCCACGTACCGTACTGACCGTCCCCTACGTTCCATGTACTGTAGTGACCGTACTCTGTGTTCCATGTATGTAGTAACTGTCCGCTGTGTGAAAAAGTGACCGGCCCTTTATGCCTCTTTTAAATCTTTCCCCTTTCACCCTAAACCTGTGCCCTCCAATTTTGGACTCCCCTACCCTGTGGAAAAGACAGTCTTCATAAGAGCATAAGAAGTCGGCCATCTGGCCCGTCGAGCCTTCTCTGACGTTCAATAAGATCATGGCTGATCTGGCCATGGACTCATCTCCACCTACCTGCCTTTCCCCCGCAATCCTTAATTCCCCTACTACGCAAAAATATATTCAACCTTGTCTTAAATATATTTACTGAGGTAGCCTCCACTGCTTCATTGCGTATAGAACCTATCTCTGTGAATCTATTCCACAGATAACCATTCCTCATCCACCTTATCTCTGCCTCTCATCATTTTAAACACCGACAGCATCAGCTCACATTCTCCTACATCCTTAGGAATAAAACTACACTGTGTCAACAGGCCATATGTAAATCAGAATCAGAATCAGGTGTTTTATCACTGACATCTAGTAGGTCATGAAATTTGTTGTTTTTTGGCTGCAGGACACTGCAATACATACAACAAATTTACTATAAGTTACAATAAGTCCTCTCCTTCCTGGAGTCCACAATCGATTCCTTGTTTTTACTGACCAATTGTGGTTACTATGGTAGTGCTTCTCATCATATGAGATGCTCTTTGAGAAACCCTTCATGAGGCACTGGCTGGACCACAGCTGGAATCCAGTTGTCAGTTTTGATCCACATTTCCAGAAGAAATTATTTCAACTACTAGGCTTGACTGGCGAGGCTAGGGGCTGAGGGAGGTATAACGGCTATACAGAGTAACACGCTATAATACACAGCTTATCACAAAGACTGCCACAGAACTCTAGCATTGACAACAGCCACAGAAAGATGAGATCATTGCCCTGAGATCTACGACATTATGCCACAGGATCAGTACGGGCTGTGCAGGTAACATCCACAAATGACCCAAATATTTGGATTTAAATTTAGATTAGTTTATCAAGGATAAAGGATCGACTTTATTCACTATATACATTAGGAATTCGCTGTGCTCTGTTGGTTGGGGTGCGGCATGCAACAAAAAACAACGTTCATCAATTATAAAGGATAAAGAATTGTATAAAAAAAGAATAATATATAAATAAAAAATCTAATAAAGGTAAGAGGTTAAAGTACAGATATGGAATAAAATATGCATGAATACATAAATCCCAGCATGTATTTACAATGTAAGCAGCATTGTGAAAAGTGGCTTAAAGTGTCTACAGTGCAGAGACGGGGTTAATAGATCAGATGGACTGGGGAAATAGGGAAGGGCGAACAAGAGGGAGGTGATGGGGAGGTGAGAAGAAGGATGGGTCGGGAACCAGAATGGGGAATGGAAAAAGAGAGTAGGTGAGAGGGGAGTGGGTTATGTTTTGTAACTTCAAAGCATTAAACTAATTGAAAGGAAGATATAGGAGGCCAAAATGTGAGTCTAACTTTGTGTTTACTTCAAGCGAGGCACGCACATATCACATGGGAACGTGATGACGTATGCAATTCACGTATTTATGCATAGAACCATAATGAATTATTTAAACAAGCATGAATACACAATCAACAACATATTTACAAAATTACTCAAACATTACTGAAATATTCATTACACAACAAGGAGTAATTACTGGAAATTAGAAAAATCAGTGCTCATGCCATCAAGTTGAAGGCTATTCAGACAGAACACTAGAAGTTAGAGAAATCGATGTTCATGCCATCATTCATTGCTAGCAGTGTTTTATGGCACTCTTCCCATATCCTGATGGAAACGGGATGTTCTTCCTTTGACTACAGAGACTCCGAGATTCTGGGCACCTGTTCTTTCAACAAGTCTTAGCTTCCAGTATCCCCGAGAAAGCTTGGTTAATAAAAGAGAACCAGGCTGCTGAAACTAAATCCTATTTGACAAAGGTAATCCAGTTCAGGTTCAAGTTTATTGTCATCTGACTGCACATACAGTACATACAACCAGATGAAACTATGTTCCTCCAGACCACGGTATGCTCACAATACATTTACCACACACAGCACATAAAACAGAACGTTACCGCAAGTGAGTTAATAAAATAAAATTTGAAAAGGCATGTGAAGAGCACAGCACAGGTGAACAGTCAAACAGTAAACAGCTCGCTGTCCTGGTAATGAGAACTCGGTGGTGGCAGGGTATTCATTACTCTCGCAGCCTGAGGGAAGAAGCTGTTACCCAGTCTGACAGTCCTAGTCCTGAAGCTCCTGCACCTCCTGCTGGATGACAGTGGGTCTTTGAGACTGTGGGATTCGTGGAAGGGATCATCAACATTGCTTCTTTGATGATACAGCAGGGAGAGCAGAGGAAGGCAGAGTTATTGATACTTTTTACAAATACATGGATTTTCAAAGAGGCATTTGTTAAAGAAATGTTATAGGAAGGTTTTCAATTGCAAGGCTGATGAAATTAAATGGGGCAGTGACTGCATTGATGTGATATCGGCTAAGGAGTAATAAAAAGCAGAGTTCAGTGGGGAACAATTTATATTTCCCACATGATGAATGCCAGACAACCATAGGCTTTCCACTCGTTCTCCACAAACCAGATGGTAAGCCTGCCTCTAATATTTCAAACTGAATAAGTTCTGGAATTGGGAAGCTGGGAAAAGATTGGGACCTGAGGAGAAGAACAGTGGACGTCAGAATAAAGTTAGGTTTGGGGATAGAAAATTGTGGGGAGGAGGGTCCACTCTTAGGTTGGAGGGTCCACTCTTATGTGGATAGTCTCCAATCTGATGGCATGAACATCGATTTCTCTAACTTCTGGTAATTTCTCCTCCCTCTGCCTTCTCTCTTTTTCCATACCCTATTCTGGTTCCCCTCTTGTCCCTTCCCTTCTTCTCGCCTGCCCATCACCTCCCTCTGGTACCCCATCCTACTTTTCTTTCTGCCTGGGTCCACTCTCTTCTCCTACTGGATTCCTCCTTCTTCAGCTCTTTTCATCTTCCACCTATCACCTCCAAGTTTCCTACTTTATCCCCCTCCCCCACCCACCCACCTACCCCTGTCACCCAGCCTCACCCATCACCTGCCAACTTGTACTCCTCCCCCTCCACCCACCTTCTTATTCCGGCTTCTGCTCCTTTCCTTTCCTGTCCCAATGGAGGTTCTCGGCCCAAAATGTCAACTGTTTATTCCCCTCCATAGATGTTGCCTGACTTGCTGAGTTCCTCCATCATTTTGTGTGTGTGTGTGTTCTGGGGGAAAGTATTGATGGAGGAACATTTTGGACAGGACAAGGGACAGAATGAATTAGGATCATTCATAATTCTCCGGGTTTTGATGGATAGCTGTTAAAATAACATTGTCTGTTTAAATGCCACAACGTTAAGGTAGATGGTTATAGGTCATTGGTTAGACAATTGTGCGCCATGGTAACATAGCAGCCAGCTTGGGGCATTCCAGAGTTCAGAGTTCAATTCCAACGCTGTATGTAAGGAGTCTCTCTAGGTCCTTCCCGTGGAATGTATGAGTTTCCCCCAGTGCTCTAGTTTCCTCCCACGGTCCAAAGCCATATTGAATGGGTTAATTGGTTATTGTAAATTGCCATGTGATTAGATTAGGGTTAAATCGAGTTTGGTGGGGTGGCTTGAAGGGTGGGTACAGTCTACGCCATGCTGTATCACTAAATGAATAAATATTGGGGTATTATATAAAATTTTGGGCAAAGTTCAAGATTTGGACAGGACGCAGAAGAGAAAGATCAGAATAATATATTGGATGGGGACTTCATTTTCTTGAGGAAGCAAAATAATTTAGATTCTTTCTTCTTTCAGTGGAGGAAGTTTCTGCAAAGATTAAAATGAAGTTTTCAGAAGTAGAGAGAGCTCTCTGATGAACTATTTCCACTGGCTGTCACTTTAGTGAAAGGTTTATAAAGGTCTATGAATGAATCGGTGGAAACTAATATGAAGGTAACTCTCAGAAAGAAATTGAATGGAAACTTAAAAGGAAAGATTTGCAGAGCTGTGAAAAATGAGTGGGAGACTGAGAATAGTACCCACGTCTACTTCAAAGGGGCAATTTGAGCTACTTTCCAGAGGTAAAGATCATCTAAACAACTGAAATATTAAGTGTATTAAGAGCATTAACAAATATAAAAAAATGTTCATAGATCAGGACAACAGGAAATAAGGGTGGCAAACAGAAATCTTCAAGTTAATTAAGATACTGAATATGAATGTTAAGTATATTTAGCAGAGTGGCATGGTAGCTCAGCGATTCACTGCACCAGCTGTAAGATTGGGGTTTGATACTTGTTGCAGTCTGTAAGGAGTTTGTACATCTCCCCATGACCACGTGGGTTTCCTCCAGGTGCTTCCATTTCCTCCCACATTCCAAAGGCGTCAGGGTTCAGGTTAGTAAATTGTGGACATGCTAATTTGGAACTGGAAGTGTGGCGACATTTGAGGGGCTGACCCCAGCACATCCTTGGATTCAAAGGACACATTTCACTGTATGTTTTGATGATTAAATGTACATGTTGGGCTGCTGCCTGCGGGCAGAAGGTGCAGAGGTCTTTGGCCGCACCCCTTTCGGGTTCAGGTACGGCTAATGCCCTGCAGCCGTCGGGCTTCTGGGCGGGGTCCATGCACTCCGCAGTTGTGGAGAACGCAGTTCAAGTTCCTTGTATTTGTGTTTACTTCTTTTCATCACAATTTGATTTATTGTTTGCACGATCTGTCCTTTTTCTCACACATTCGGCGCTTGGTGGTCTCGTGTGGGGCTTTTCCTTGAATGGGTTCTATTGTGTTTCTTTGTTTTTGTAGCTGCCCGTAAGAAGACGAATCTCAAGGTTGGGTACTTCATACTTCAAACTGGGGTCTACGGGTCCCTTGGTTAATGGTAGAGGTCCGTGGGATAAAAAAGGCAGAACGCCTGCTGTATACATACTTTGATAATAAATGTACCTTGAAGTTTTGAACTTTGAAATAAAGCTAATCTTTAATATTTGCATAAATGCTTCAGAAATGCTGGAGCGCCATCTGGTGGAATTGTGTGGAATGTATTCTCAGTTCAAAGGTGCTAATAAGCCACTTGTTGATAACCATTAAAACTGTTTTATAACATTGCCAACAAATATTAAGAAAAGAAAGGAAGGAAAATAATTTCACATTTTTCAATATTTATTACCATCCATAATTAACAGAACCACACACACTGCTGGAAGTCATTCAGCCTTTTATCCCCCTGTGAAGATGGAGCTCTGGGTGTCAATATTTCTGAGGATCTAACCTGGACCCAACATGTTGATGCAGCTGCAGTGAAGGCATAACAGTGACTATATTTCACTTGAAATTTGAGAAGATTTGGTATTTCTCTAAAAACACTTAAAAATTTCTACAGATGTATTGTGGATAGCATTCTGACTGGGTGCACCACCGCCCGATATGGGGGTGGGGGGGGGGTTACCGCACAGGATCTAGGTAAGCTGCAGAGAGTTATAAACTTAGTCAGCTCCATCATGGGAACTAGCCTCCACAGTATCCAGAACATTTTCAAGGAGCAATGCCTCAAAAAGTTGGTTTCCAACTTTAAGGATTCCCATCACCCAGGATATGCCCTGTTCTCATTGCTCCCATCAAGAAGGAGGCACGGAAGTTTGAACTTGTTCACAATTCAGGAACAGCTTCTTCCCCTCTTCCATCTGATTTCTGAACACACATTTAACACACTCTCTACTTCTTGAATTTTAATTTTATGCTCTACTTATTTGACTTTGTAATTATTTGACTTCCTGTAATTCACATTTTTCCCTATTATTATGCATTGCATTGTATTGCTGCTGCAAAGTTACATTCCGTCTGGGTAGCCTCCAACCTGATAGCATGAACATTGACTTCTCTAACTTACGTTAATGCCCCACCTCCCCTTCGTACCCCATCCGTTATTTATTTATTTATTTATTTATTAATTATAATTTTTTTCCCGCTCTCTCTCTTTTTTGCCTCTCTGTCCCTCTCACCATAACTCCTTGCCCATCCTCTGGGCTTCCCTTTCCCTTTCTTTCTCCCTAGGCCTTCCGTCCCATGATCCTCTCCCTTCTCCAGCTCTGTATCCCTTCTGCCAATCAACTTTCCAGCTCTTGGCTCTATCCTTCCCCCTCCTGTCTTCTCCTATCATTTCAAATCTCCCCCTCCCCCTCCCACTTTCAAATCTCTTACTATCTCTTCTTTCAGTTAGTCCTGACGAAGGATCTCGGCCTGAAACGTCGACTGTACAAATTAAGTTAACAAATTTCACAGCAGAGGCCGGTGATATTAAATCTGGCTCTGATTCTGATACGGAAAGGCCCATCCTGCGTAGCCCCATATCCCAATTTTTCTTCATAAGAACTGCTGCTGTTCAGTAGGACCAATCAGGGTAGGGCTTACACAGTGAACAGCAGGGCACTGAGGAGTGCGGTAGAACAAAGGGATCTGGGTATGCAGGTCCATGATTCATTGAAACTGGCATCACAGGCAGATAAGGTCATAAGGAAAGCTTTTGGCACATTGGCCTCTACAAATCAAAGTATTGAGTACAGGAGATGGGATGAAGTTGTATAAGACGTTGGTGTGGCCTAATTTGGAGTATTGTGTGTAGTTTTAGTCACAGAACTACAGGAAAGATGTAAATAAGGTCAAAATAGTACAGAGAAAATTTACAAGGATGTTGTTGGGTCTGAAGGACCTGAGTTATAAGGAAAGATTCTATCGGTTAGGAATTTATTCCTTGGAACAGAAGATTGAGAAGAGATTTGATAGAGGTAGACAAAATTATGAAGGGTAAAGATAGGGCAAATGCAAGCAGGCTTTTGCCACTGAGAATTGTTGAGACGACAACCAGAGATCATCGGTTAAGGGTGAAAGGTGAGAAGTTTAAGGGGAATATGAAGGGGAGCATCTTCACTCTGAAGGTCATGAGAGTGTGGAATGAGCTGCCAACACAAGTGGTGCATGTAAGCTCAATTTCAAGGTTTAAGAGAAGTTTGGGTAGGTACATGGATGGTAGGGGTATGGAGGAATATGGTTCCGGTCCAGGCCAATGGGAGGAGGCAGTTTAAATGGTTCATTACAGACTAGATGGGGCAAATTGCTTGTTTTTGTGCTACACTTTTCTATGACTCTGACACTAATCCTACAAAGGATCAAAGATCAACTTTATTTGCCATATAAATTTATAAGTATTAGGAATTTGTTGTGGTGTGCTGGTCATCGTGCAATATGCAACAAAAAACAACAACCTTCAAAAATTGTAAGGAATAAAACACTATAGAGCATAGTATGTATACAACCTTGAATTTCATCTTCTTGCAGGTAGCCACAAAATAAAGAAACACAATAGAATCAACAGGGGGAAAAAACCCTACACAGCAAAGACCGCCAGATATCCAACGTGCGATAGAAGAACAAATTGTGCAAACAATAAAAAATAAAGCATTCATAATAAAAGGTCTTGAAATATGAAATAAAATGTGTATAAATACATAAATATCTGCATGTATTTACAATGTAAACAGCATTATAACAAGTGTTTTAAAGTGTTTGCAGTGGAGTGATGGCATAATAGGTAGCGGGTGGTGAGGGGATTAACTAGAATGATTAATCAGATTAACTGATCAAGGAATTCTGTTTCTAAATCATTTCTTAAAATGCATGTGGAATCTGTTTCCAGGTAGAGAATTCCTGAGCTTACTAAACATTCATGTGAAAAAAAATCGAATTTCCCCTCCAATTCCTCTGTTTTCTGATGACCAAATGAAATAGCTCCTCTCTGTGGGGTCGACTCTTCATCTTCCTTATTGCAAGAAGGACAATCCTAGCTTCCTATCTTTTCACATTCATTGAATTTTCCTTTTTTCCTGATACCATTCTTGCAAACATCCTTGCGTCCTCTCCAAAGTGTGAACAACTTTGAACAAAGTGTGAACAAATGCGGCAAATGTTCAGGGGATATTTGCCTAAATGTGAAAATGTTCAGGGGATATTTGCATGAGGTTCTGCACAGGTACGTTCCAATGAGACAGGAAAAGGATGGTAGGGTACAGGAACCATAGTGTACAAAGGCTGTTGTAAATCTAGTCAAGAGGAAGAGAAGATCTTATGAAAGGTTCAAAAAACTAGGTAACGATAGAGATCTAGAAGATTATAAGGCTGGCAGGAAGGAGTTTAAGAATAAAATTAGGAGTCAGAAGGGGCCATGAGAAGGCCTTGGCAGACAGGATTAAGGAAAACCCCAAGGCATTCTACAAGTATGTGAAGAGCAAGAGGATAAGACGCAAGAGAATAGGACCAATCAAATGTGACAGTGGAAAAGTGTATATGGACCCGAGGAGATAGCAGAGGTACTTAATAAATACTTTGCTTCAGTATTCACTGCGGAAAAAGGATTTTGGCGATTGTAGGGATGACTTGCAGTGGACTGAAAAGCTTGAACATGTAGATATTAAGGAAGAGGATGTGCTGGAGCTTTTGGAAAGCATCAAGTTGGATTAATCGCCGGGACCGGATGAGATGTACCCCAGGCTACTGTGGGAAGCAAGGGAGGAGATTGTTGAGCCTCTGGCGATGATCTTTGCATCATCAATGAGGATTGGAGAGATTCCGGAGGATTGGAGGGTTGCAGATGTTGTTCTCTTATTCAAGAAAGAGAGTAGAGATAGCCCAGGAAATTATAGACCAGTGAGTCTTACTTCAGTGGTTGGTAAGTTGATGGAGAAGATCTTGAGAGGCAGGATTTATGAACATTTGGAGAGGCATAATATGATTAGGAATATGATCAGCATGGTTTTGTCAAAGGCAGGTCGTGCCTTACGAGCCTGATTATATTTTTTGAGGATGTGACTAAACACATTGATGAAGGTAGAGCCGTAGATGTAGTGTATATGGATTTCAGCAAGACATTTGATAAGATACCCCATGCAAAGTTTATTGAGAAAGTAAGAAGGCATGGGATCCAAGGGGACATTGCTTTGTGGATGCAGAACTGGCTTGCCCACAGAAGGCAAAGAGTGGTTGTAGATGTATCATATTCTGCATGGAGGTCTGTGACCAGTGGTGTGCCTCAGAGATCTGTTCTGGGACCCCTACTCTTCATGATTTTTATAAATGACCTGGATGAGGAAGTGGACAGATGAGTTAGTAAATTTGTTGATGACACAAAGGTTGGAGGTGTTGTGGATAGTGTGGAGGGCTGTCAAAGGTTACAGTGGACATCGATAGGATGCAAAACTGGGCTGAGAAGTGGCAGATGGAGTTCAACCCAGATAAATGTGAGGTGGTTTATTTTGGTAGGTCAAATATGATGGCAGAATATAGCATTAATGGTAAGACTCTTGGCAGTGTGGAGGATCAGAGGGATCTTGGGGTCCGAGACCATAGGACACTCAAAGCTGCTGCACAGGTTGACTCTGTGGTTAAGAAGGCATATGGTGCATTGGCCTTCATCAATCATGGGATTGAGTTTAAGAGCCGAGAAGTAATGTTGCAGCTATATAGGACCCTGGTCAGACCCCACCTGGATTACTGTGCTCAGTTCTAGTCACCTCACTAAAGGAAGGACACGGAAACCATCGAAAAGATGCAGAGGAGATTTACAAGGATGTTGCCTGGATTGGGGAGAATTCTTTATGAGAATAGGTTGAGTGAACTCGGCCTTTTCTCCTCGGAGCAACGGAGTATGAGAGGTGACCTGTTAGAGGTGTATAAGGTAATGAGAGGCATTGATTGTGTGGATAGTCAGAGGCTTTTTCCCAGGGCTGAAGTTGTTAGCACAAGAAGGCATCATTTTAAGGTGCTGGGGAGTAGGTACAGAGGAGATGTTGGGGGTACGTTTTTTGCACAGAGAGTAGTGAGTGCGTGGAATGGGCTGTTGGCGACAGTGGTGGAGGCGGAAATGACAGGGTCTTTTAAGAGACTCCTGGACAGGTACATGGAGCTTAGAAAAATACAGGGCTATGAGTAAGCCTAGGTAGTTCTAGGGTAAGGACTTGTTCAGCACAGCTTTGTGGGCCGAAGGGCCTACATTGTGCGGTAGGTTTTCTATGTTTCTGACCTGTTAAATGTGAATGATTGTATATAACACTCTAGCTGAAGCCCAAAAACAGAGCTGTGAAGATTCAGTACAACTTCCCTATTTGTGCATTCAATGGCTTGTTTTCAAAAGCAAATCAAACACACTTTTTTAACTCTTCATTGATCTCTTACACAGAACACAGAACATTACAGCACTGTACAGGTCCTTTGGCCCACAATGTTGGGCCGAACTTTTAGCCTACTCTAAGATCAATCTAACCCTTTCTTCCTACATGCCCCTCCATTTTTCTACCATAAAATCTTGAAAATGCCCTGAATATATCTGCCTCTACCACCAACCTAGGCAGGTACAGTGCTCTGTCACTTCCAATTTTTTTTTTGCTAGCTTACTGCCTGTCCTTAATTGTCCCTGAGACGGTGGTAAACCAGTGTCATTGAACTTCTGATTCCTTCCTGCTGTATTCTCTTCTCATTTTATTTTATCTAGACTTACTTAGCACTTAGAGATAGAGCCCATGCGGCCAATTATCCTACTAAGCTGTACATCTTCGGAATATGGGAGGAAACCAGAGCACCCGGAGGAAACCCACACGGTCATGTGGAGAATGTACAAAGTCCTTACAGACAGCGGTGGGAATTGAATCCAGGTTACTGATTCTGTAATAATATTACGCTTGCCGATACTACTCTGCCACCCCAGCATTTTAGAAGGGAAGATCATCAAGAAGATGTTTGACAGGGAGTTCCTCAGGTGCCTGCTACCATTGTCCTCCTTGGTGATTGTCACTTTGAATAAAGATTTTAAAGATTAGTTTTATTTGGCACATGGACATAAAAACATACAGTGAAATGCATCTTCACTGTAAGGAGAAGATCAGCCGATCTTCTATCCATGCTAGTATCCTTCCAGTAATACCGTGGGATCTTATTTTGCTAAGCAGCCTCATGTGCAGCACCTTCTGAAAATCCAAGTAAACAACATCCATTGATTCTCCTCTGTCTATCCTGCCTGTCATTTCCAAAAAGAATTCCAGCAGATTTGTCAGGCAAGGTTTCTCTTTAAGAAAACCGTATTGGCTTTGCCTTACTTTATCATGAGCCTCCTGGTAACCCAAAACCTCATATTTAACATTGTATGCTTTGATATACATGTGATAAGTAAAGCTAACCTTTAAATCTTTAATCTTTCTCTTGCATTGTTATTGTTTTTTTTTGTTCTACCCAGATGTACTTACATTTGCAATGATCTGTCTGGATGGTATGCTTAACAACGTTTTTCACTCCATCCCCTCGCATGTGACAGCAATAGACTGACTCCCAAGTGAATCAAAATCAGGTTTATTATCACTGTCTTTAATGATGTGAAATTTGGCATTTTGTAACAGCAATATTGTGAAAAGACGAAAGTACTATAAATTATAAAATAAAAGTGGGGAGAACAGCATAATTATGTAATGCTCATGGGTTCATGGAGCATTCAGAAATCTGATGATGGATTTCCGTAAGGAGTTTGTATGTGTTCCCCACCGCTGTCTGTACGTTCTCCCCGTGACCACCTGGGTTTCCTCTGGGTGCTCCCGTTTCCTCCCACACTCCAAAGACCTACTGATTAGTCATAGTCATAGTTTAATGATCCCGGGGGAAATTGGTTTTCATTACGGTTGCACCATAAATAATTAAATAGTAATAAAACCATAAATAGTTAGATAGTAATATGTAAATTATGCCAGTAAATTATGAAATAAGTCCAGGACCAGCCTAAGCCTATTGGCTCGGGGTGTCTGACCCTCCAAGGGAGGAGTTGTAAAGTTTGATGGCCACAGGCAGGAATGATTTCCTATGACGCTCTGTGCTGCATCTCGGTGGAATGAGTCTCTGGCTGAATGTACTCCTGTGCCCACCCAGTACATTATGTAGTGGATGGGAGACATTGTCCAAGATGGCACGCAACTTGGACAGATTGGTGGGTTAATTGGCCATTGTAAATTGAGCCATGGTTAGGCTAGGATTAAATTGGGGATTGCTGGACAGAGTGGCTCGAAGAGCCAGAAGGGCCTATTCTGCACTGTATCCAAATTTCCTGAATTGCCGAGTGTGGGTCTTCAGGCTCCTGTACCTCCTTTGCAATGTTAATAATGAAAAGGGGGCAGGTCCTGGATGGTGGGGGGGGGGGGTCCTCAACGATGGATGCCGCCTTCTTGCGGCACTACCTCTTGCAGATATTCTCGATGGTGGGGCGGGTTGTGTCCGTGAGGGAGATGGCTGAAGACATTGAGAATCGAGTTGCAGAGAGAGGTACAGAGCAACACGCACACACACAATGATGGAGGAACTCAGCAGGGCAGGCATCATTTATGGAATAAAGAGTTGATCTTTTGGATCGAGACGCTTCAAGCTCGGTGATTAGTATTGAGGGGACGTTCCTATTGAACACCACACTGTGATAGATATACAGCAGCCTGAACGCACGTTTGTCATTGAAGTGTGTCCATGTTATTATTAAAAGTGAGCCAACAGCGCAGAAAGGCATTGTCAAAGTTCCAAGCAAAAGTTTATTATCAGAGTACATACACATCACCACATACAACCCTGAGATTCTTTTGACTGCGGGGATACTTAACAGATCTATAGTGCAGTAATTGTAAACAGGACTAACGAACAACAAACTGTGCAAATGTAAATATAAATAAATAGCAATAAATAACGAGAGCATGAAATAACAAGATAAAGAGACCTTAGAGTGAGATCATTGGATGTGGGGACACCAAAAATAGATGAGTGTAGTTATCAAAGTTGCTGGTGAACACAGCAGGCCAGGCAGCATCTCTATGAAGAGGTACAGTTGACGTTTCGGGCCGAGACCCTTTGTCAGGACTTCGTGGAGATGCTGCCTGGCCTGCTGCGTTCACCAGCAACTTTGATGCGTGTTGCTTGAACTTCCAGCATCTGCAGATTTCCTTGTATTTGAGAGTGTAGCTATCCTCGTTTGTTCAAGAGCCTGATGGTTGAGGGGTAGTAACTGTTCCTGAGCCTGGTGGGACAATTCCTGAAGCTCCTGTATCTTCTACCTGATGGCAGCAGTGAGAAAAGAGCAGGCCCTGTCTGGTGGGGATCTCTGATGATGGATGCTGCTTTCCTACAACAGTGTTTCATATAGATGTGCTCAATGGATGGGAGGGCTTTACCCATGATGTACCGGGCTGAATCCATTGCCTTTTGTAGGATCTTCCACTCAAAGGAACTGGTGTTCCCATACCACGCCATAGTGCAGCCAGTCAGTACACTTTCAACCACACATCTGTAGAAGTTTGACAAGGTTTTTGATGATACGCCAAATCTCTACAGACTCCTAAGGAAGTAGAGGCGCTGTAGTGCTTTCTTTGCAATTGCACTGATATGACATTGTCACCTGGGTTTGTGGTGCTGGGCCAGTGCCCAGTGTCGGGGTGTATCTGGGCATGGGACCAGAATCCAGTTGGTTTCCACAGAAACATCATTTAATATCATGAAGGATGCCCATGGAGGACCCACAACAGGCCCACCAGGCTCAAAAACGGTTACTTCCCCCAAGCAGTAAGGCTGATCAACATCTCCACCCAGTAACCCACCCCACCACACCTCCAACCACCACCATTTAGTCCTGACGAAGGGTCTCGGCCCGAAACGTCAACTGTATCTCTTCCTATAGATGCTGCCTGGCCTGCTGCGTTCACCAGCATTTTGTGTGTGTTGCTTGAATTTCCAGCATCTGCAGATTTCCTCGTGTTTACTATTTTATCATCACCTGTCAGGCACCTTCAATACAGAGACTCCTGTCCCAGCATCACCTAATGGACATACAATCAATCTGTGTACAAGAAGCTATCTTATGTATTTATATTTATTGTTTTTTTAATTATTGTGTTCGTTATCTTATCGTGTTTTTTTATGCTGCTTCGGATCCAGAGTAACAATTATTTCGTTCTCCTTTACACTTGTGTACTGGAAATGATATTAAACGATTTTAATCTTGAATGGAAGTGAACGAGGAGCACGGTGACATCTGCTGGTGTGTGCGGAGCGGCTGGGTCTATTTAAACACGCCGCTGTCACTTCCGATCGCTCAGACTCATACTCTCTCCCAGGACCAGGACCAGACCACTGTCCCAGGGAAAGAGAGTTTCAGCTGCTGACTGCGGGTGAGTTCGGTGCCGCGCCGAGGGAACGGTGGGGAGGGCCCGGCCCGACACGGACTGCTGTCTGCGGGTCTGAGCGGGGCAACAAGTTGGGTTTGTAACGCCCCTGCGGCGCTGCCCTTTCATTTTTGTCGGTGTGCCCACTGCTGCCCGGAGAGGGGTCCGCCCTTGGCGGGCACTCTGAATACCACCCCGCCATGGGAATGCTGCTTCCTCCCGGACTTGTCTCTCGTTGAGTCCCGGCTGAGGGACGGGGTCAGACTGTCTTCGAGCCCTCACGTCTGAGGTGTGTGCCCCGGACAATGGCGGGGACGGGGGTGTGGGGAGAGAGAACTGATTTACTCAACTCCTCAAATACTTCAGTGGCTATGCACGCCTGTAAACCAGTAAATAGAATTAATATCATTTTGCTGGGCATTTTATTTGCTTGCTAGTTATAATCCCATAATGTGTTGGCCACATTACCAGCCTTGATAATTTGCCGGTATTAATAGAAAGTTAATCATGTGATCGTGGCGCGTGACCGAACACGTGATATGTGGTGGGGCAGTGGCTTACGCTACAATTTTTGTTCTAATTCGTTTGCATGGAGTGTCTTAGTATTGCTAAATGCATTGACACTATCGTACATTAAAGATGTGTCCTTTTTAAGCCAGAGTAAGAACCCAAATGAATAGGAAGATTTCAGCAGAGCAAGCAAACATTATTATTTAAAGACCAGAGATCCCGCTGACGTTGGAAATCCCAAACACACACAAAATGCTGGAGGAACTCAGCAAATTAGGTAGGAGTAACGTTTCAGGCCAAGACCCTTCATCAGAACATTATCAAAGTCCAAAGTATCAAAGAAATGCTTTGGCTCTTGTAAGGGCCACCCATGCCAAACAAGTTGAAGGGTAGGGGAAAGACTAAGAGTGGCCTGCCAGTCCTCCAGGTTTGGGGGTTCAGCTCCAGGCGAGCAACCCTGTCTAGTCAAACAAAGCTGTTAAGTAAACAGCAACGGAGCATCCTCCGTGCCTGAATGTGATGGTGTTCCTGAGTCTCTATCTGGGACCTGCATGACTGATGCTGGTGAAGACCGAGCTACTGGCACGATGAACGAAGCTCTGAGCACTGCCAGTGTTGGAGGACCTTTGTTGCTGCCCTTAATGCTGGTGGTGTAAAGGGCAGTAAGTAAGTAATCCTGTACTAATGTGATGCTCTCTAATTTATTCAGAGATACAGTACGGCATAGCCACCCAGCTATTTAACACCCTCCTAATGACAGGGCAATTTACAATTTACTGGTAAACCTACTGTGAGGGGATCCAGGAGTGCCCCTTTTAACTGTTGGAAGAGAGACAGAGAGAGTCATTTATCATTGATGGTTTGTTTGGAAAAGAGAGAGAGATGAAGATTGATGGTTGGACTGTCAAGGGAGTTAACTTTGGAGTTTTACTTTGGAGATAAAAACTGAGCAGCTTGAAGGTTGCTATGGTGACCAACAGGACATTATTGATGTTACTTCCAAGGACTTGTTGCCTGCTCGCATTCCTTTACAGACAAAGGAAGGAGGGACTCTTTGAATGACAGGTGATGCTCAGCCTGGTGAGATAAATAGGAGGTCAGATGATACAGACCTCAGACACATGATCTGGACACTGAGTGAGCATTGTTGTGCCCGCAGAGAAAGTGGGTCTTGGAGGATTGATCAGGCGGATTGATCCAAGTACTCTGCCAGTGAAAATTCAAAGGCAAGACCAGTGGGGAGTTGTCCATGTGTCCGACCCTGGCCTGGGTAGACAGCTCAACCACACCGAAGTACAATCCCCTTTGTTGTTAAAGTCACAGTCAGTAACTTGTGAAGGATTTCGGAGGACAACGAGGAAAGCGACGGCAATAACTCACCTGAAGACTCAACTCATTCTCTCTCTCTCCTACTAACCAATATGGTTTTGGACTGTGGGAAGAAACTGGAGCACCCAGAGCAAACCCACAGGGAGAATGTACAATCACAGATGGCGCTGGAATTAAATTTTGAACTCCAGAAAGCACCAAGCTGTAAAAGCATTGCACCAACAGCTAGGCTGCGGTGGCAGTATGCAAGACAGGGTTTTTTTTTGCTGTACCTTGGTATATGTGACAATAAACTAATTCCAATAATGAAATGCTTTGTGTGGAGTAAAGCTGTCCAAAAAAAGCATGTGTGAAACATCAAATGGATAGATAGATACTTTATTGATTCCAAAGGAAATTAGTGTCACAGTAGAATTACAAGTGCATAGATATAAATGTTTGAAGAGAAGTTTTCAAAAAAAAATTTAAAGTTACCTCAAACAGTCTAACAGGAGGGGGTCATCACTTCCCCAGCTATAGGTTGACTCACTATAGAGCCTAATGGCCGAGGGTAAGAATGACCTCGTATAGCGCTCTTTGGAGCTGCACAGTTGTCTTAGTCTATAACTGAAAGTGTTCCTCTGTTCAGCCAAGGTGACATGCAGAAGGTGAGAAACATTGTCCAGAATTGCCAGGATTTTCCACTGGGTCCTGTGTTCTACCACAGCCTCCAGTGTGTCCAGTTTGCCTCCTATAACAGAGCCAGTCTTTCTAATCAGTTTATTGAGCCTGTTGGCATCACCCATGTTGATGCCATTTCCCCAGCACACTACCACATGGAAGACTGTACTGGTGACAACAGACTGGTAGAACATGTGAAGGAGAGGCCTGCGTACTCCAAAGTTCCTCAGCCTCAGGAAGCAGAGGTGACTCTGGCCCTTTTTGTACACAGCCTCTGTGTTGGTGCTCTGCTCAGATCTGTCATCCAGGTGCTCCCCAGATACTTGTAGGTCCTCCCCACATCCACATCCTCACCATCAGTAGTAATAGGGAGCAGTGCAGGCTCAGTCTTCTGAAGTCCAACACCATCTCCTTTGTCTTACTAATGTTGAGCTGCAGATGATTCTGCTTGCACCATTTGACAAAGTCCTCCACCAGATATTCATCCTCCCATTCTCCCTTTATACACCCAACTATTGCTGAGTCATCAGAGAATTTCTGCTGATGACAGGACTCTGTGCTGTATCTAAAGTCTGAGCGATACAGGGTAAACTGGAAGGGAGCCAATACAGTCCCCTCTGGGTCCCCATTGCTGCTTATAGCCATGTTCTGAAGCCTCATAAACTGTAGTCTGCCATAGTCCATTAATCAGGATGCAATGGCAGTAGCAACCTGCATTGAACAGAGCTTTGCTTGAAGTGCTGGAGGAACTCGGCACATCAGGTAGCAGCTATGGAGAGGGTTGAACGGTCGATGCGTTCTGAAGCTAGATGAAGGGGCCTAATGCTTCTGGCACCTTCTCCCCTTCCCTTCCAGTCCTGATGAAGGGTCTCAGCCCAAAATCAGGACTGCTACTCTACCATGGGGCGCCACAGTGGAGTGGCAGTTAGGACAATGCGGGGCTTTGGAGTTGAATTCCAAAGTCATCTGCAAGGAGTGTGTATGCTCCTCCCTATGAAGGCATGGGATTCCTCCAGTTTCCCCCCACAGTCTGAAAACGTGTTGTTTGGTAGGTTAATTGGTTATTGTAAATTGTCCTATCATTGGGGTAGGGTTAATAGGTGGGTTGCTGGGTGGTGCAGCTCGTTGGGCTGGAAGAGCCTGTTTCGAGCTGTATCCCTAAATAAAATGCCAACTGTTTGTTTACCACCCCGCCCATAGATTCACCTGACTTGTGTGTGCTGCTTCTGTCAAACTACTGTTACTTGCCCTCTTCACACAGTTCATAAATACCCTGCAGAGGGCAGCATGCTTGTTCAGTCTCCAGTTGATAGGAATTTGTAGTGAAAAGCCTCCTTGGAAGTAATTGACATGGACAAGACAAAGAACAGCCAATGTTATGTGGCAGTGAAACAAATAAACTGAAGTTTTGACCCTGCAAAAACAGAACTTTGGTGTGCTGCTGAGTTTGTAGTTTCTAGAAAAGGGAAGTTTTTAATACAGAATAAGTCAAGTTACTTCCTTCAGTATTTCCTGTTCTAGTAATGATATTTGTAATATGTGTCTCGTCATACTACCACAGGAGTAACATTCAATGCTTCTTCCCCTCCACTAGATTTCTGAATAGTCCACAATCCCACGAACACTATCTTGCTATTCCTCTCTTGCACAATTTTCTTTTGCATGTTATTAAAATGTTTGTCTTGCATTGTACTGCTGCCCCAAAGCAACAAATAACATGATGTATGTCAGTGATAATAAACCAGATTCTGATTCTAATTCTACTCAACCCCACAGATACTTGGGCTGTTCTCTGGGGCCATCTGGGGGAAGCTTGCCCCGGCATACTTTGATTCCTCTGGTACCTGAGATGCGCTGATTGTGAGGTTAATTGGCTCCGTGCAAGTGGCCATTGGGAAAATTGGGGTGATGGGGAGGGTGGGTGTGAGGAAAAGCTATAATGGAAGAATAGGAATAATGGGATTCCTCAGACAGCAGATATTACTTGATGGGCCAAATGGCCTCCTACATTTGCAAAGAAAGAAAAATCTTCTATTGTGGGGCGGGGCGGTAGCGTAGTGGGTAGCACAACGCTTTACGGTACATGCGACCGGGGCTCAGTTCCCAACACAGTCTGTAAGGAGATAGTGTTTTTTTCCCGCGACCGCATGTTTCCTCTGGGTGCTCTGGTTTCCTCCTTCAGTCCAAGGATGTACTGGTTGGATGGTTGATTTGGTCATTGTAAATTGTCCTGTAATTAGGCTAGAATTAAATTGCTGGTGGTGCAGGTTGTAGGGCTGGAAAGGCCCATTCTGGGCTGTATCTCAATAAATAACTAGATAAATGACTAATGTCATCATTGGTGTACGATGCAGTTCCTCTCCATTATGATCTGGAACATGTACGTTGAAGATGTAGAGTTCATAACTATGGTGAATTCTCAGCCCAGAGGTTGACTGATGAACAGTGGGATTGATCTCGATGGAGAATGAAGCACAACACATTAGTAATGCAATGAGCATGATTAACAATAAATGTACATCATCTGCATTAATGTTAAATTTATAGAGTGCTCTTTTATAATTACTAAAATTAATTAGCTTGTTAAATGAGACTGGCTAAATAATTGTTTGATTTACAACTCCACAACTGTAATCAACACAGTGTGAGCTTATCTTTGATCCAATTTTGTTCCATGCTCTTTTCACTATTGCCATCAAGAAGGAGGTACAGAAGCTTCAGGTCCCACACCACTAGGTTCAGGAACCCTCAACCATCAGACTCCTGAATCAGTGTGGTTAAATTCACTCAGCTCAACACTGAACCGATTCCACAACCTATGGACTCATTTTCAAGGACTACATTTATTAATTTGTTATTATTTTGTTTTTTTTTTCAAATTTTTGTATTTGCATAATTTTCTTTTGTACATTGGTTGCTGCCTGTCTTTGTGTGCAGTTTTTCTTTGACTGTATTGTGTTTCTTTGTGAATGCAAGAAAATGAAACTCAGGGCTGTATATGGTGACACGTATGTACATTGATAATAAATTTACCTTGATTACTAAATAACTTTGGCCTCTCTCCAGGATGTGGCGGACACAACTGTTGGTCACTGTGCTCCTCTCCATCCAGACACACTGCATTTCTGGAAAATTTTCTTTCTTTGGACGAACGTTTAGAAGCAACGATGCTTTTGTTCCACCAGTGGTGGATGTCGATCCCGGGAATCCGCTTTTCCTCACTCCATACCTGGAATCTGGACAAATTGAAAAAGGTGAGAGTAAACATCAATAAGATTGGAAGAGCGCAGAGAAAACTTAAAAGAATATTGCTGGACCTTGAGGACCTGAGTTAGAGGGAAAAGTGAGGACTTTGTTCCCTGGGGTATAGGAGAATGAAGGGAGATATGACAGCTATACAAAATTGAGAGTCGTAGATGGGGGTAAATGCAAGAAGGCTTTTCCCACTGAGTTTGGTTGAGACTGGAGCTAGAGGTCATGGTGAAAGGGGACATTAAGGGGAACTTGGGGAACTTCTTCACTCGGAGGGTGGTGCAAGAGTGGAATGAGCTACCAGCAGAAGTGGTGGATGTGGGTTTGATGACAACATTATGAGAAGTTTGGACAAGTACGTGAATGGGTGAGAAATGGAAGGCTGTGGGACTGAGCAAAATATCCGTTTGGCATGGAGCCAAATGCCCTGTTTCTGTTCTGTATAGCCCTATAGCCCTGTAACCCTAAATAATCAACAGTCCATATGATTTCAAAGTGCCCCAGTAGTGTAGTGGTTAATGCAGTGCTATTACAGCTTGGGATGTCAGAGTTCACAGTTCAATTCTGACGCCATCTCTGAGGTTTGTACGTCCTTTATGTGTGTGTGTGTGTGTGTGTGTGTGTGTGTGGGTTTCCTCCAAGTGCTGCTGTTTCCTCCCACATTCCAAAGACGTACTGGTTCGTGGGTTAATTGGCCATTGTAAATTGTCCCGTGGTTAGGCTTGGCAGTGCAGTTCATTGTACTGAAAGATCCTGTTCTGCTCTGTATCTCAAAATAAAGTGGCAAGCTTCTTGAACTCCAGCTCCAAAGAGTATGTTTAGAATTGTTCCATTCACCTCAACTTCTGGTTAGTTTTCCAGATTAATAACTAATTATAAAAGAATTAGAATATAAGTTATAGACTAATGGGTTTAGATGGTGAAGTTCCAACTGTCGTTTTAAGTTTTTCTAGTTTGCTGAAATACCAAAGTAGGAAAGTGATTTTTTTTTTTTGCAGGATAGTCTTAAAAAAGACAGAAGTAGGCTCGCAGAGAGGCTGAAGGAGGATTTTGCAGCTGAGGTAATTTAAAATCAAGGATCAACAAGGTGCCCAGAATGAAGTTCATATCTCCAGGTATGCTTGTGAGGCTGGAGGAGGTTGCACAGGCAGGTCTGACTGGGTATAGAAAGGCATTTGAAATTGAGACTAGTTAAAATTGAACTTGTTCAACCAGGAGCTGATGGATGGCAGTGAGTACAAGGCTGGTGAGTGAAGATAGCTTGCAGCAACCTACTAGATGGGCTGCAGTGTTTTGGCAAGACCCAACTTCCTGGATGGTTTGAAGATGGCTGTTACATCAGGAGTTTCTGAAATTGTCTTGATGTAGTAATGGCATTGATCAGCTACCAATACAGAAAGGAAAATGTTAAAAAGATTCAAGTAAGTTTGTTGTGGTGATAAATACAAAAAGCTATTTGTCTGGTGTATAAAGATTTTGACAAGTATTTTAAGAATTTCAAGTATTACGTGACAATAATGCTGAGAAAATCTTCGACTGGATAAAGGGAATTTAAGCAATTACTATTTTCCCTCTTGTTGAGGATTGTTGAATCTCTGAAATGAAATTTTAGAGACCTGGGAAAAAAAAACTCCTTAAACGAGCCCATTTATTTAACATGTTAAATCGATTAACTAATATTAAATTTATGCCATGAAATGATTAACCAATCAAGTTTCCAAGTTTGTGGAATTGTCTAATTATTGTACAGTACAAACATTGATCTGCTGTAACATGTAGCAACTGTTTTAATAGTTAAAATATTTTACCACTTGCTGTTTGCCCTGTCATGTCTGATCTGTGCTTCTGATCCATTTCTGCCTTTTTTTTAAAAAAGAAAAAGCAGTCCACACAGAAAGATTAATCTTTTAACTTTTGTCAAAATATTTATGTATTTCTAATGAACTTGATGTTGTATACACAGGGTGCTGTTTACCAGAATACTTTTTTGTCCTTTTTTTTTATCATCGTTTGAATGCACTAATCAGATTTCATCTTGATCTGCTCTGTTCCTAAGGCAAAATAAATTGAGTTTGTCTCACCTTGCATCATTGCTTCTTAGTATCAGGATACAGAATGATTCAAATCCTGAACCTCATTTTAGCTATGTGATGTAACCTATTCAGGGGCCTTGAAACAATGATCTTGGTTCTAAGTTTTTATACAGGACTTATTCTTTTTTCAGTGATGTCTTGCTTTATTTGGTTAATGTGTTGGCATTTTGATTTTTTTATATACATTGGAAAGTTTGACTAAATATTGATTTTTCAGCAAAGAGTGCGGTGTTGTTTTGTGTGGAAATATTAACAGTGTCCTTGTTTCTCCAGCCAGAGAGCTGAGTTTGGTGGGGCCTCTAGGTGGGCCAATGGTGAAGAGCTACTCAGGATATTTGACAGTGAATAAGACCTGTAACAGCAACCTTTTCTTCTGGTTTTTCCCTGCACAGGTAAGTATTCATAAGTAGGTGAGTGAAACCAAAATGCTTTCTCAGAGAGTGTAGCAGTGAGTCATAGAAAAGTACAGCACAGAAACTGGCCTTTTGGCCCAACTACTTTGTGCTGAACCATTCAAGGAGCCCAGTCCTATCAACATGCACCCAGACCGTTGCCCTCCATAACCACCCCACCATCCACGTACCTATCCAAACTTCTCTTAAATGTTGAAATCAAGCTTGCTTGCACCACTTGCGCTTGGTGGCTTGTCCACACTCTCACCACCCTCTGAGTGAAGAAGTTTCTCCTCATGTTCCATAGAACCATAGAAACCATAGAAAAACTACAGCACAGAAACAGGCCTTTTGGCCCTTCTTGGCTGTGCCGAACCATTTTCTGCCTAGTCCCACTGACCTGCACACGGACCATATCCCTCCATACACCTCCCATCCATGTATCTGTCCACTTTATTCTTAAATGTTAAAAAAGAACCTGCATTTACCACCTCGTCTGGCAGCTCATTCCATACTCCCACCACTCTCTGTGTGAAGAAGCACCCCCAATGTTCCCTTTAAACTTTTTTCCCCCCTCACCCTTAAACCATGTCCTCTGGTTTTTTTTCTCCCCTTGCCTCAGTGGAAAAAGCCTGCTTGCATTCACTCTATCTATACCCATCATAATTTTATATACCTCTATCAAATCTCCCCTCATTCTTCTACGCTCCAGGGAATAAAGTCCCAACCTATTCAACCTTTCTCTGTAACTGAGTTTCTCAAGTCCCGGCAACATCCTTGTAAACCTTCTCTGCACTCTTTCAACCTTATTTATATCCTTCCTGTAATTTGGTGACCAAAACTGAACACAATACTCCAGATTTGGCCTCACCAATGCCTTATACAACCTCATCATAACATTCCAGCTCTTATACTCAATACTTTGATTAATAAAGGCCAATGTACCAAAAGCTCTCTTTACGACCCTATCTACCTGTGATGCCACTTTTAGGGAATTTTGTATCTGTATTCCCAGATCCCTCTGTTCCATTGCACTCCTCAGTGCCTTACCATTAACCCTGTATGTTCTACCTTGGTTTGTCCTTCCAACGTGCAATACCTCACACTTGTCTGTATTAAACTCCATCTGCCATTTTTCAGCCCATTTTTCCAGCTGGTCCAAGTCCCTCTGCAGGCTCTGAAAACCTTCCTCACTGTCTACTACACCTCTAATCTTTGTATCATCGGCAAATTTGCTGATCCAATTTACCACATTATCATCCAGATCATTGATATAGATGACAAATAACAATGGACCTAGCACTGAACCCTGTGGCACACCACTAGTCACAGGCCTTCACTCAGAGAAGCAATTCTCTACTACCACTCTTTGGCTTCTTCCATTGAGCCAATGTCTAATCCAATTTACCACCTCTCCATGTATACCTAATGACTGAATTTTCCTAACTAACCTCCCATGCGGGACCTTTTCAAAGGTCTCTCTGCTTAAAGTTTTCACCTTCTACTCTTGAGTAGAGGTCGGTAGGTTCTTGAGCAGTAAGAAGATCAAAGGTTATGGAGAAGACAGGAAAGAAGGGTTGAGTGATAATAGAGGCTGCATGGTAGCATAGTGGTTAGCTCAACACTTTACAGTACTAGCAACCTGGGCTCATTTCCTGCCACTGCCTTTTAAGCTGTTTGTACATTCTCCCGTGACCATTTGGGTTTCCTGAGTGCTCTGGTTTCCTCCCATAAACCAAAGACCTATTAGTTGGAAGGATAATTGGTCATTGTAAGTTGTTCTGTGATTAGGCTAGGATTACTTCAGGGGATTGCTGGGCAGTGTGGCTCAAAGGGCAGGGAGGGCCAGTTCCATGTTGCATCTCGGTAAGTAAGAAGCTTCCCCTCGTGCTCCCCTTAAGCATTTCACCTTTCACCCTTAACCCATGACCTCAAGGATGGGAGATTTTTGTTTTGCAATTTGATTAATAACAATTGAAAGAATTCTAAGAGGTAAGTGAGGGAAGAGTCAAATATACTATAATGACTTTGCCCTTTGCTTTCTAGGGTTATTACAGTGTCCTTGCAGAATTCATAAATTGGATAGAGTGGG
Organism: Mobula birostris; assembly: GCF_030028105.1. Classification (NCBI taxonomy): domain Eukaryota; kingdom Metazoa; phylum Chordata; class Chondrichthyes; order Myliobatiformes; family Myliobatidae; genus Mobula; species Mobula birostris. The sequence continues at coordinate 9,384,978 of NC_092388.1, forward strand.
ACGTACTGGGAGGGCTGGAGATGAGGGAAGTCAAGACTTCGCCTATGATGGGTCTCAACCCAAAAGATCAACTGTCCCTTTCCCACTTTGCCTGACGAGCCCGGTTCCTCCAACATTTCTGGCACCTGCAGGATCTCTTATGTCTCCACTTTTATCAATCAAGTCGACGCAGAGTTCACAGCCTTCAGATCACTTGCATCTGAAGGAAGATTTTTTTTTAAAGAAGAGATGTGAGCCAGATTTGTGACAAAGCTTTGAATGATAATTGTTTCCTCTGCGCACAAGAGATTCTGCAGATGCTGGAAATCTTGAGGAAAATGCACAATGCTGAAGGAACTGTTCTTCATTAAGACTGGAAAAGAAAGGAGCAGAAGTCATTTGGCAGTGGGGGGTGGGGGTGGTGGTGAGTACAACAATGTGTTTGGTTAAACCGCTAGAATTTTGCAGAAATTTAGCTCTTCCCCTGCAGAGTATGCCACTTCTGATGTACAGATTTCAAGGGCTGTGTGGATTCCGTTAGTCTTGCGAGACCATGGATCTGCGCCTGGAAAGTCTTCACTCTCCAGGGCGCAGGCCTGGGCAAGGTTGTATGGAAGACCAGCAGTTGCCCATGCTGCCAGTCTCCCCTCTCCACGACATCAATGTTGTCCAAGGGAAGGGCATTAGGACCCATACAGCTTGGCACCAGTGTCGTCGCAGAGCAATGTGTGGTTAAGTGCCTTGCTCAAGGACACAACACGTTGCCTTGACTGGGGCTTGAACTCAGGACCTTCAGGTCGCTAGTCGAATGCCTTAACCACTTGGCCACGTGTGTGGATTAAAATCTGGTAAAAGTAGACCATGAGACATGGGAACAGAATTGGCCATTTGGCCCACCAGGTTTGTTCTGCCATTCCATCATGGCTGATTTATTATCCCTTTCAGCCCCTTTCTCCTGTCTTCTCCTATAACTTTGACCCCTGATTAATCACGAACCTATGAACATCGGCTTTAAATGTACTCAATGACTTGGCCTCCGCAGCCATCTGTGGCAATAAATTCTACAGATTCACCAGCCTCTGGTGAAAGAAATTCCCCTTTCTTTCTGTTCTTAAAGGACATCCTTGTATTCTGAGGTTGTGCCCTCTGGTCCTGGACTCCCCCACTATAGGAAACATGAGATACTGAACCCCATAAGACATGGGAGCAAAATTAGGCCAGTCAGCCTGTGTTGAGTCTGTTCCACCATTCTAACATGGCTGATTTGTTATCCCTTTCATCCCCATTCTCCTGCCTTCTCATAACCTTTGACCCCTTTCTAATCAAGAGCCTATCAATCTCTGCTTTGGATTATGAGGACACTCAGTCCTCGTTCATTGTCATTTAGAAATGCATTAAAAAATGATACAATGTTCCTCCAGAGAGATATCACAAGAAAACACAGGACAAACCAAGACTAAAACTGACAAAACCACATAATTATAACATATAGTTACAACAGTGCAAAGCAATACCATAATTTGATGAAGAACACACAGCTTGGCCTCCACAGCTAACTGTGCAATGAATTCCACAGATTCACTAACCCTCTGGCTAAAGAAATTCCTTGTCATTTCTGTTCTAAAGGGACATGCTAAAAGTGAGTACTTAGAAAATCATGATATGGTTTGGCAGAGTCAACAAATATTACAAAATGAGAATCTCTGCTCTTCATGAAGGAGGAAGAGAGAAAGTAAGGAACTTGCAGACGAATTAGTGTGTTAATTGTTAGGATTACCAAATCTATTAGTAAGGATCCAATAAGTGGGTACGTAGAAAATTGTGATTATGATTTGGTAAAGTCAGCGAAGTATTATGAAATCAGAGTCTGTTGTTTGAGAATACGCCCAGTAACATCAACCAGTGGCTGCAATAAATTCAATACTATAGAATTTTTACAAGGCGTTTGAAAAGGTATAAAATAAGATCGAGCACCTTTGCTCTGTCTGCACCAAGCTGGACTTCCTAGTGGCCGACCATTTTAATTCCACTCCCCATTCCCATTCTGACATGTCTGTCCATGGCCGCCCCTACTACCACGATGAGGTCACTCTCAGGATAGAGGAGCAATGCCTTGTATACCATCTAGGTAGCGTACAGCCTGACGGTATCAACAGTGATTTCTCTAATTTCTGGTAGTTTCTTCCCCCCCACCCCTTCTATTCCCTACCCTGGCTGCCATAAGATACAGAAACAGAACTGGGCCATTTAGTGCACCGTGTCTGCTTTGCTATTTCATCATGGCTGACCCGATGTTCCTCTCAGCCCCAATCTCGTGCCTGGAAGTCAGATTCAAAGAGAAACAGCAAACCCCCACCCTCCCCGCACAGGAAAAAGAACAGCAACACAATCAATAGCCCCCCCCCCCACCCGCTATCCCGCCACAAAAGACAACAAGAGCATCCCCTCCCCTGTGCAAAATAAACAATGAGAAAGAACGGGCGAAAACGCAGAATATAAAACCCGTAATCCTAAAGTCTTATTGGTTAATTGGTCATTGATTAGGCTAGGATTAAATCGGGGGATTGCTGAGTGGTGTACTCGAAGGGCCTGTTCTGTGCTGTATCTCAGTCAATAAATAAATGTTGGGATATTAATTAAAAATGGAGTCATAGTCATACAGCATAGAAATTAGCCGTTTGGCCCAACTCTTCTGTGCAGGCCAAGATGACATCCAAACTGGTCCTATATGCCAGTGTCCAGCCCGTGTCTTTTTAAACCTTTCTAATCATGGACCTGTTCAACCAAGTTGTTACTGTAGCTGCCCCAGCCACTTTCTCTGACAGCTGATTCCACATAGACACCACTGTTTCTATAAGACAACATTGTCCCTCAAGTTCCTTTTTAAATCTTCACCTCCCACCTTAAACCCTAAGTTCTTGATACCCCAAATGAGTAGAAAGATTGAGTGCATTCACCCTATCTATGCTCCTGATGATTTTGTGTACCTCTGTAAGGTCCCCCCTCTGTTTGCTGTTCTATAAGATGGGTTCCCAACCTTTTTATGCCCTGTGCCAATGCCATTAAGCAAGGGATCCTTGGATCCCAGGTTGGGAACCCCTCTGCTCTAGTCTGTTCAAACTTTCCCAATTACTCAGTCCCTCATGGCCCGGCAGCATAGCAGTTAGCATGACACTATTACAGCACAGGATTTCAGAGTCGATTCCAGTGCTGTTTACAAGGAATTTGTATGTTCTCCCCGTGGCTGTGTGGGTTTCTTCTGAGTGCTTGCATTTCCTCCCACAGTCCAAAGACGTACCAGTAAGTAGGTTAACTGGTACTTAGATTATGAGAACACTCAGTCCTCTTTTATTGTCATTTAGAAATGCATACATGCATTAAGAAGTGATACAATGTTTCTCTGGAGTGATATCACAGAAAACAGGACAAACCAAAGACTAACACTGACAGAACCACATAATTGTAACATATAACATTATAACAGCAGTGCAAAACAATACCATAATTTGATAAAGAACAGAACATGGGCACAGTAAAAACAAAAGTCTCAAAGTCCCGAGTCGATCGACTCCCAAGTCCCTGATAGCAGGTGGCAAAAGGGAGAAACTCCCTGCCATAAACCTCCAGGCACTGTCAACTTGCCAATACCTTGGAAGCAGCCGACCCCAGCCGACACCGAGTCCACCTGTCCGAAAAACTTTGAGCTTCCGAGCAGCCTCTCTGATACAGCCTCTAAAGCGCCATCCTCTGCTGAGCGCCTTCGACCTCTCTCCGGCTGCTGAAACACATAAAGCCGAGGATTTCAGGGCCTTCAGCTCCAGAGATTCCGGTTACCACACAGTAGCAGCGGCAGCAAAGCGGGCATTTCAGAAATTTTCCAGATGTTCCTCCGTGCTCTCACGCCTGTCTCCATCAAATCAGAATTGTGCATGGTCCCCTACTTGACAGATAACAGATATCATCACCGAAGTGGCCGCACGCACTGTCGTCGTGCCGCCATCTTCTCCCCCCTCCCAGGAGGACTTGTGTTTTGTCCTGTGATTAGACTAGGGTTCAGTAGGTGGGTTTCTGGGTGGTGTGGCTCATTGGACGGGAAGGGCCTGATCTGCCCTGTATGGACAAAGAAAATTGTGAGGGGAAGCATCGCACTTCAGAAAAGCTCGGACAGGTGGCGCTGTGGAGCTGAGCAGTACTGACAGCGGGGCGGATCAGAGCGAAGATCAGCAGAAACCGAAAGCAACCCAGCATTAGGGCACAGGAAATTTAAACCCGACCAGATTGAAACCTGTGTGACAGCTGGTCTTGGTTGAAATAACTTGATTATGAGCTTATAGGTAAGGGAAATGAAAACTAGGAGGAGGTAAAGGAGATGAAAACACATACTCAATGTTTTAGGAACAGCTTCCCCTCTGATCAGATTTCTGGTGGACAATGGACACTACCTCACTGATCTCCCTCCTGGCACTCACCCTAGCGAGTGGAACAAGTCCTACACCTGCCCCTACACCTCCTCCCTCACTACCATTCAGTCCTTCCAGGTGAGGTGACACTTCACCTGTGAGTCTGTTGGGGTCATCTTCTGTATCCGGTGCTCCCAGTGTGGCCTCCTGTATATCAGTGAGACCCGAAGTAGATTGGGAGACCGCTTCGCCAAGCACCTACAATCCATTTGCCAGAAAAAGCGGGATCTCTCAGTGGCCACCTATTTTAATTCCACTACCCATTCCCATTCCGAAATGACCATCCATGGCCTCCCCTACTGTTGCTATGAGGCCACGCTCAGGTTGGAGGAACAACACCTTGTATTCCATCTGGGTACCTCCAACCTGACAGCATGAATGTTGATTTATCGAACTTCCCGTAATGCCACCCCCCCCAATCACTCCCCATCCCCTTTTCCCTCTCTCACCTTGTGTCCTTGCCTGCTCATCACCTCCCTCTGGTGCGCCTTCTTCCCCCTTTTCCTCCATGGCCTTTCATCTTCTCCTATTAGATTTCCCCCTTCTCCAGCTCTGTGTCTCTTTCACCAATCAACTTTCCAACTCTTTACTTCACCCCTCCTCCCAGTTTTTCACCTTGTTTCATCCCTCCTTCCCCCCCCCCACCTTTTTAACTCTATTTCTTATCTATTTTTCTCCAGTCCTGCTGAAGGGTCTTGGCCCGAAATGTCAACTGTACTCTTTTCTATAGATGCTGCCTGGCCTGCTGAGTTCCTCCAGCATTTTGTGTGTGTTGCTCGGATTTCCAGCATCTGCAGATTTTTCTCTTGTTTGTTACTGTAATGTAGTTTTTTTATGTATTGTAATGTACTGCTGCCACACAACAACAAATTTAATGACATATCTCAGTGATATTAAATCTGATTCTGCAACCTTTACTGTAGTTCTGACGAATTTTCAGGATGAATAGGGTCAGACAGTTTCATCCTTTCTCCCACAGACCCATATCTCTTCAATATTTAGCTTTACTTTGTGTCTCTGTTTCCTCAGATGCAGGGGAAGGGGTGGATAATAGGAAGGGAAGAGGAGATGGTTTGTGATTTATGGTGGAGCACGAAGGATAAGCAGAACACTGAGCAATTTAAATTTATTTATCACAGTTACATGAAAGCATGCAGTGCAATGTGTCTTTTGCATTAACAACCAACACATGCAGGGGTGTGCTGGGACCAGTCATCAAGTGTCACCATGTACACTGGCACTGATATAGCATGCCCACCGTGCTTGGCAGAACACAAGCAGCAACAAAACAACAACAGCAAAACAAGTCCCTTTCCCTCCTCACACCCACACACCGAGACAGGCCTCCAACTTCCAGTCTCAAGTCTCCAGGCTTTGGCTATTGGGCTTCAAATTCCGGTCTCCAGATTGACCTTTGGGCTCCAATCTTTAAACATAATGCCGTAAGATATAGGAGCAGAATTATGCCATTTGGCACACTGAGTCTTCTCCGTCATTGCATTGTAGTTGATCCATTTTCCTTTCAGCCCCAATCTCCTGACTAATCAAGAATCTGTCAATCTCTGGTTTAAATGTACCTGGTGACTTTGCCTCCACATCTGCCTGTGGCAACGAATTTCACAGATTCCGCACCCTTAGGCTAAAGAAAATCCTCCTCATCTCTGTTTTAAATAGGCGTCCCTCTATTCTGAGGCTGTGCCGGCTTTGGTATTGAGTCCCAGACCAGCTGATGACAGGATCTGGAACTCCAGGCTCGAGTTTCAATTGTCACTTCAACCCCCACTGCCCTGTTTGCTCTCTTTCCTACTACACTCTTTATCTTTTCTCAATTTTCAGATGAGTTCTTAAATTGGCATTTTTTTTCTGTCTTCTTGCTGTGCACAGGGTGCTGCTGGACTAAGAGCGGCTATGCGAGGGTAGAATCAGTAAATGGCTTGGCTCGTCTAAAGATATTAGTTTTAGTTATCACGTGCATCAAAACATACAGTGAAATGTGTCATTTGCAGCAATGACCAGCACAGTCCGAGGATTGTGCTGGGGGCAGCCCACGAGTTGCACCGTGCTTCCAGTGCCAACAGAGCATGCCGTATCTTATTAACCCTCACCCACCCGTCTTTTTGGAAAATGGGAGGAAACTCTAATAAACCAATGCTGCTGCTGGTGACCACATGGGGGGTTACCTAGTATGACGTGCCCTCCGATCAATCCAATAAAAATGTTCCGAAACATCGAAGAAATTTATTTGGTCCTTTATCAGCAATCTTAAAGCGATGAAACTAAACCTAGCGATGTTAAATGGACTTAAGCGATCTTGCGATTTCAAATGCAATTAAGTGGTCAACAAAAGATATCACACCTGGCGGTCCCTATCTTTAAACTAACCAAGACAAAACACAAATATGCAACTAAACCCTTTGCTTTTACCATGCCCCCACCCATCTGGCTAGCTACCATAATACACATCATGTGGCGCTCTGGGGTGCAGTGGGGGGGGGGGTTGACAGCCCACCCCAGCATTCCAAGTGGCCAGCGCTATTTATTGTTGTTTTAAAATGCTGTTGTGGGATTATGGTGGATGTTGAAGTTCATTTATCGTTCCATTTTTAGCTTGGGTTAAACAGTTATTCGTTTGTGGGTCACCCTGACTATAACCAGAGTGTGGTTACAATCACCTCCCCAGTCTATATGTGACTGAGTGGGTTCTCTCCCTGGGTCATAGTGCCCGGTCTGTTCTTGCGGTTGTCATAATAAAACCGGCAGTTGACCTGGACGAGGTTCTCCCGTCTGTCATCATGGACAAAATGTTTGCCACGATAATAAAGACGTAACACAAGTTCAGTGCAGATAGGAAACTGATACACGGCTCTAGCACAGAGCAAACCCATGTGGTATTGGGAAGAGCATGTGAACATCTTACAGACAGCAGTGGAATAGAGCCTGGGTTGCTGACACTGTAATTACGTTATGCTATTCACTGTGCCACTGTGATTTAAATCATTGAGGTCTCAGCAAGGTAAGCAAAAGTTGCCCTGGGTGAAGATTAAATTAGAATTGGAGAAGATGTCACCCTCTGCTTTAAATATACCCAAATGACTTGGCCTCCACAGCTGTCCGTGGCAATGAAAACCTCAGATTCACAACCCTCTTGGTTAAGAAGTTCCTCCTCATCTCTTTTTTTTAAAGGGACATCTCTCTGTTCTGAGGCTGTGTCCTCTGGTCCTAGATTCACTCACCATAAGAAACATCCTCTCCACATCCACTCTATAAAGGCCTTTCAGTATTCGATAGCTTTCAGTGAGATCTCATCTCGTTCTTCTAAACTCCAGCGAGTAGAGTCCCAGACGTTACTCCTCCTACACTCCTCGTATGTTAACCCTTTCACTCCTAGAATCCTTCATGTGACACTCCTCTGGAATGCCAGCATATCTAAGCCAGTCTTGTGTATATACGGCTACACTCAACATATACGTGTACAATGTGTTTTATCAGATTGCTTTCATACAGTATTTGTGTTTATTGTGTTTATTTTTGTTTATTGTTGGATGCCCCTGCCACACCCCCCCCCCATCTCAGTTGCTTCTGTATTGTTCTGGAAATTTCTTTGCTTCAGTGGCAGGTATCATATTACTTGGATCTGGCTATCTGATTGATTAGTGTTATCAATGGAATTTCTGTTATCAGTGGTCTGGTATAAGAAGGCCACACTCTTTGAATCTTAAACCTTTGAACTGAGATAGCTATATTCAAGTAATGCCATCAAGCTGGAGGCTATCCAGGCGGAATAGAAGATGTGGCTCCTCCAGCCTGAGGTATCTTTGAATCTTTCTCGTTTCCCCCACCCTTCCTTTCATCTGCTTCTCTCTCGAACAGTAGGTTCTTCCTTTCTATCCGTTACTCTTGTAACACTTATTAAAGTGACTGCAATCAACAAGTTTTATACTTCATTCTTAACTTCTGAAGAACCTTTGGATACAAATCTATCGAATATTGAAAGGCCTAGATAGGGTGAATGTGGATAGGAGGTTTGCTATAGGGGGGGAGTCTAGGACCAAACAGCACAGCCTCAGAATAGGTTGGGCATAGGGCTAGCAAACCTATCCTGTAAAAACACAGAGCTATAGAAATTCCAACAGAAGCTTTAAGGACCTCCTCCCTGGGAGAGAAAGGATCTTTGAAGATGGTCTACATCTGAATACAGTTTGAAGGACTGGCCCAGGATGGAGACTCTACCAAGCTGTAGTCAGTGGCCTATGCTCCAGTGGGGGTGAATGCCAAAGAAGGAGAACTTGCGATCATTTTATTAAGAGGAAAGAATAGAAAGGAAGAAACATGGCAAGAGTGAACAAGAAATAAGAGAGAGGCAGACAAAGGGAAAACTTTTCTGGTAAAACACTTTCTCTGTTTTTCTACTGGGAAAAACTCACTGATCAACTACGTGTTTATAGGCAATTACTTAAAAATACAAACAAGCGTAAGAAAATTAAACTACAAGAAAAATAACAATTATATAGACAATCGAAATTGCGTGTTTTTAATGCTGCATCAGATCCAGAGTAACAATCATTTCACTCTTGTTTACACTCGTGCGCTGAAGAATAACAATCAACAATCTTGAATCTAAGCACCGTTCTGCGTGTCTTCATAGGCACTTTACCCAGAGCAATGCCGTTTATCAATTTTGTATTTTTATAATAATTACTTGTGTATGACATTTCAGACGAGACCTGAAAATGCCCCTGTGTTGCTGTGGCTTCAAGGAGGCCCTGGAGGTTCCTCAATGTTTGGCCTGTTCGTTGAACATGGGCCTTATGTCGTGACTAAAAACATGACATGTAAGTGCAACTTTGCTCTTATGAGGTTAATATGCTGAATGAATGTACAGAATAATTAAGCCTTTGGAACAGTTTTTCTGTTGCCCACAAATACTTCCACTGAAACTCGCCGGTTGATACTTCAGGTTATTCTAAATTGTTTTTAATACAAAATGTTAAGCTCAAATATATAGGGGTGTAGCTACCATATTGTCATGACTGTGAGTGAAGTCACCAGAGAGGTGAAGTTGGTAGTATATAAAAGTCTTTATTTGGGACACACTCAGGCTGACAGTCTTTGGAGTCACTTGAGAGAGAAAGAGACCCCGACCCAACATTACAGCACATTTTTATACATAGAACTTACACAGAATAGTACAGCACAGTACAGGCCCTTCGGCCCACATTGTTGTGCGGACCCTCAAACCCTGCCTCCCAAATAACCCCCCACCTTAAATTCCTCCATCACCTATCTAGTAGTCTCTTAAATTTCACTAGTGTATCTGCCTCCACCACTGACTCAGGCAGTGCATTCCATGCACAAACCACTTTCTGAGTAAAAAAAACCTTCCTCTAATATCCCCCTTGAACTTCCCACCCCTTACCTTAAAGCCATATATGTTAATGATCAAAGGTAACTGGATAATTTTTATAGCTACAATGCCTTCATAATGCTTCTTTTGAGTTGCATATAATTTTTCAAATACCTGGATTTTCCCATCAACACACCCAAAATGAGTATTAATTATCATTGTTGCCAAGTCTTAGGTCAATGGGCTGTTAATTGCATTCATGCATATGCAGATATCTCAGTCAATCTGGTGTTTCCTGGTCTCCAATTTATCTAAAATGTAGCTTCAAAAGCACCATTGTTCTGAGCTGGATTTTGAACTCAACCTACAATCCATATTCAGATCTGAAGGCTGGTTGCTGTTGAAATTAATATTTGCTAAATTGTATATCTCCAGAATACGCACTAACATATAGTATGTATTTTTGGGTATACTGTGGTTCAAGGAGGAAATATTTATAATTCCTTTCTGTGAGGGATCATGATGTCTGCCTTTAGAGACCTCCTCCACCAATATACACTGTATTTTATAATATATTTACTTCAGAAGTGTGTGGGCACGTGGCCAAGTGGATAAGGCATTGGACTAGCGACCTGAAGGTCGTGGGTTCAAGTCCCAAGGGAATGTGTTGTGTCCTTGAGCAAGGCACTTAATCACACATTGCTCTGCGACGACACTGGTGCCAAGCTGTATGGGTCCTAATGCCCTTCCCTTGGACAACATTGGTGTCGTGGAGAGGGGAGACTTGCAGCATGGGCAACTGCTGGTCTTCCATACAAACTTGCCCAGGCCTGCGCACTGGAGAGTGAAGACCTTCCAGGCGCAGATCCATGGTCTCGCAAGACTTTAGAAGTGTATCAAATCAATGTTCATTACATATTCTCATTTAATGTCTACTGATGTGTAGTAATCATTTCAGCTAAACTGAAAAAACAGGTGTTTGATTTTTGTTTGTTGTTATTTTTCCATATCTGTGCTTTGACCACTACTTATTTTCATATAATTCTTTATTCTTTAGAATTGTTGAATTGTTTTGTTGTGCGTCATGCCAATACGCCGCAGCAAATTCCAAATACATGTAAATGTATATGGTGAATAAAATTGATCTTTGTCCCTTGATCTTTGTTTCCCAGAACCGATCTAAGTTTAAAAGAAAATTTGTTATCAAAGTATGTACATGTCACCAAATACCACCCTGAGATTCATTTTCCTGCAGGCATTGGCAGGAATATAAATAAATACAATAGAATTTATGAAAAACTGTCAATAACAAAGTCTGAAAAAATAACCAATGTGCAAAAGACAAATCATGCAGATAATATAAAAGTACATAAATAATACTGTGAACATGATGTGTACAGTCACAAATCCTTCTGTATTTGTTAACTTTCTATGTTACTATAAAATTGCCTTATGTATAAACATTTCAGTCTGCAAACTACGGAAACTATTCACTTGGCACAGTGGCATAGTGGTTAGCACAGTGCTTTACATTGCAGGAGACCGGGGTTCAACTCCTGCCACTGTCTGTAAGGAGTTTTTGTATATTCTCCCTATGACCGTGCGGGTTCCTCCGGGTGTTCTGGTTTTCTCATGCAGTCCAAAGAACTACTGGTTGGTAGGTAGGTTAACGAGTCACTGCAAATTATCCTGTGATTAGGGTAGGGTAAAACTGGGGGTTCTTAAGCGGCGTGGCTCAAAGGGCTGGAGGGCCAATTCCGTGCTGTATCTCAATAATAAATACTGTAAATAGTAACCAATTCTCTAAATCTATGGTGCTGAATAGGATCTTCATATTCTAGTACAGTGTCAGGGACCGGGAGTATTAACCATGGTTGTGATTATGTATGAAAAATTAGCTCTACAGTTGAGGACACGGCTCAGTTCACTGATGTTCATTCTGACTGCCTTAGAAATACTGTTTTTGAGCTTAAGTGAACTCCGTTGTTTTGTGCTGACTGCTTCCTTTCCAGGGACTGGATATTGTCAAGGCCCGTTGCCAGACAAAATAATACATCTCCCAGTGTATAAATGGGTTTCCTCAAAAGATTTTGCCTAAGTTTATGTAGAGTGTAAAGTTCAAGCAAATCTGTTGATATTTAGAGAACATTGACTTGGAAGAGTAATCTTTACCAAAAAACATAGGAGCAGAATTAGGGCATTTGATCCACTGATTGTGCTCAGACATTCAATCATTTATCATCCTCTCAACCCCATTCTCCTGCCTTCTCCCCATAACCTTTCATGCCCTTCTAGTCAAAAAATCTGTCAAATTATGAATATTCAAATGTTAATTTTATTATTTGTGTATTCTGCTCAAATCTAGTGGAAGCCCGGAAGTTCTCATGGACATCAAAGTACTCAATGTTATACATCGACAACCCTGTAAGTCTTTGAACTGTTATGTGTCTTTATTTGCTGAAGTTGTATGTGGCGTGGTAGCGTAGTGGTTAGCACAGCGCTTTACCATACCAGCGACCTGGGTTCAAATCCTGCCGCTGTCTGTAAGGAGTTTGCATGTTCTCCCCGTGACCGCCTGGGTTTCCTCTGGGTGCTCCGGTTTCCTCCCACAGTCCAAATATTAGACTAAGGTTCAATCGGGAGTTGCTGGGCAGCACGGCTTGAAGGGCAGAAGGGCCTATTGTGCACTGCATCTCAATCAATAAATCAATAAACTTAATCATTAGAATTCAGAAATACATGTCCAAGAAGGGGTTTTCTGAGAGTGTATCAAGAGCTCCCAAAAGTAAAGTTCTGATGAAAAGCAAGTCATGTTCTTACTCTTTTTTGGAAGTTTTCTTGATTGATGATGAAATCCTGTTTTCAATTTCTAGTACTCTACTCAGTATCCACTTTTATTTATTTGTCTTTTGAGATACAGCGCAGAATAGGTCCTTCTGGCCCTTTGAGCCGCCCCATCGATTTAACCCTAGCGAAATTACGGGACGATTTCCAAGGACCAATTAACCTCCCTAACTGGTAGGTCTTTGGACTGTGGGAGGAAACGGGAGCACCCGGAGAAAACCATAGGGGACGACGTACAGACTCATTACAGATTGGACTTAAACTCCAAACTTCCAATGCCATGAGCTATAATAGCACCATGCTAACCTCTACTCTGATAATGCCATAGATGAAACTATTTACATTATTTTGTTCCTTAAAGTATTTGTATTGCAATAGATAGAATAAATACCATAAAGTTGGTTTTACCTATGACAATTACAAAATGGCATTAAATATTATGGTTTCACGAGTGAATGAAGCACAGATCCAAGTTTGAGGATCACTCCAAAGTCCAAATGCTCAAAGTTCAATGTAAATTTGTTATCAAAGGATGTGTATGTCACCATATACCAACCTGAGATTTGTTTTCTTGTGGATATTCACAGTAAATGCAAAAAAAAACAAGACCGCACCCAACAAGACAGACAAAGACCAATGTGCAAAAGACAACAAACTGTGCAAATATAAAAAGAGAAAAAGAATAAATAAGTACATAGATGAAAAATCCTTGAAAGTGAGTCCATAGGTTGTGGGGACAGTTCAGTGATGGGGCGAGTGAAGTTATCCCCTTTGGTTCAAGAGCCTGATATTTGAGAGGTAATAACTGTCCCTCAACCTGGTGGTCTTGAGGTGCCTGTACCTTCTTCCTGATGGCAACAGTGAGAAGAGAGCATGGCCTGGGTGCTGGGGGTCCCTAATGATGGATGTAATGAAGGTGCAAATGACACCAGATATTGCAGCCTTCTTTAAAATAAGTAAGATGAAGTGTGTAGCAAATTACTGATGAAGGATTTTATCCTTGTTGAGTGGATAAAAATCCCTTTTTCCCAGGTGTCTCTGGAGAAGCGACTCATTAGTCCCTTGCAAACGGCCACTGGACTCGGCAGTGAGAATCCACCTTTCCAGACTCCGTATGTCTAGGATCAGTATGACTTGGGTCCCATCAAAACCGGGAAGTTGGGATGTCTCGACCACCCGAACCCCGATCTGTGTGAATAATGTGTAAATACAGCCCCCCTGCAATTAGCCATTGACAAGAAATAACAGATCGTACACTGCATACAATTGTAAAGAAAGTATATTTATGAATGTCAACTTACTCGAAGCATTATTAAAGAAGAAAGAGAAAAAAACAAAAGGGCCCATTATAACTAAAACAGTCAAATGTGCCCAAGGCTGGAGCTCAGATCTTTCAAAAAGCTGGATGTGATTGTTTTACACGAAGTACCAACACATCACCAGTTTAATTGCCCATCTTGATTCTATCGACTCGTGCATTCCAGTTGGATCGAATCTTATGGCTAGTCATCTTGAGCTTCTCGCTCCATCTCATGACAAAAAGAACTCAACATGACCCCCTCGCCCCACTGTCCGTCACCAAACATCTCCACCCAGCTTTCTCTCGAACCTTCTGGCTGACTTGACATTCCTATGCTGAACCTCGCAATCCGCTATCTTTAACGGTGACCCAAACACCACCAGCAGAACAGCTGGCTCCCACAGAAAGCCATTAAATGAACTAGTCTGCACATTACCAGTAAAATCTTAACCAGGGCATTATATGTGCAAATCAGCAAATCAAGGATCCAGGAACTAAAATTTAGCCTTTTCACTATCAAGATATACATTTTAGGATTATAAATGTTTCTAATAATTAATAACTTTAAATAATGAAATTTTGACTCAACAGACTTTTTTCACTCATTCTGGCTTCTTTTGAATCAACTAATGTGCCAGAGATCAGAATAACTGAGAGAAATGGAGAATTATTTTCTCTAGAGTTAAAGAGAAAGTTGCAAATTACGACTAAAAATGGATGGGCCCACATTGGTTCCCATTAAACAATAAAAAATATTAAATGGGAATGTCAATCACATCTATGGTTATAAACCCAAGAAATTTGGAAGATGCTGGAAATCCAGAGTAGCACGCACAAAATGCTGGAGGAACTCAGCAGGTCAGGCAGCATCTATGGAAATGAATAAACATTCAACATTTCTGGCCGAGACCCTTTATCAGGACTGGAAAGGAAAAGGGAAGAAGCCAGAATAAGAAATTGGGGGGAGGGGAAGATATACAAGCAGGCAAGCAATAGGTCCTATGGTCCACTCCCCTTTCCTATCAGATTCTTTCTTCTTCAGCCCTTTACCATTTTCTCCTATCACATCCCAGCTTCTTACTTCATCCCCCACCTCATCTGCCCACCTTCTCCACCTATCACCTTCTAGCATGTACTTCTTCCCCTCCCCCCACCTTATTCTGGCTTC